>NC_056725.1:500652260-500989760 GCF_019279795.1 Protopterus annectens | reverse complement strand
CATTAACAGTGTACTGGTGAGATGCTCAGGGCTGTGCTAAGAGAATTCTTCTGCACACCAGCCCTAAGTACTGTGGATTAGCTTTATGAATTTTGCCCACTATCTATAACTGACATTAGACTCATGGATAACACCTGCTGTGGTACTGCATATGAAAAGTTTTTCTTCACCACCTCCTTTCCATCCAAAGATTCCTCTTCAGTAAAAAAAATGAAGGCGAAGAAGAAGAAAGAGTGAAAAGAGAATAACCACATCTATTGATGCTAGTGCTCTTTGAACCTTACTGGAACTCAATTCTCAGAAACAGCTGCGCTTTAGAATTATTTTCCAAGCCTCTCTCTAAACAAACCTGTATTCAAAGCGGATAAGTTCCTTGTATATGTGGTTAGTGTTTTTATTAGCACGGAATACAGATCATAAATATTTATTCAGTTACAAAGCTATTGCGTGTTCCATATCTACAATAAGTACTACTAATCAAAGAATGAACTGCATATGGCCTTGCATAACTAAGTTTATACTGAGAGAGACGGTACTCCCTCTTATCTGTTATCAAAACTCATACTCCAAATCCTTCAATCCCTTTTGTTCTTGTTGTCTGTCCTTCGAACTTTAACATCCTCGTACAAGTGCTCTGAGTTTAAAACTGCTGTTTGGATGCACTGATTTTTAGATTTTCTACATTTAAGGTTTGGGTATTCCTGGATATTTGCCATCTCAAATTAATACATACTGAAGCTTTTTCACTAATTAAAGCATACATTGCAGTGTTGTATGAATGAACACATGCTACTCTCTATAATATTTTTGCTTAAGTAATTTGATGAACTATTTATCTAACTTGTATGCTATTGGCCCAAGTCTAGGAAAAAAAGGGTTTTTAGATGATTCCACTTATTAATTTAACAAACCAGAAGATAAAATATTCTAACTACTTTTGGCCTCCCTTCATTAAAATTTCTATTACTAAAATTCAATATAATTTGCATGACTAGCTCCAAGGCATAGAGGGATGAAGCCCTGATTACCTCCCTGGCCAGCTCAGGTTCAAAAATCAGCCTCAGTACTTGAGGAGTTGCCAGGAGAGGAGTAGACTTGAGTGACAAGTGCTAGCTTGCCCATCCTAGAGGAGGGAATTCACAAGACCCCACTGCAATACTGTCCCCTGGAAGAACATGTAGACATGTAGTTTTCTGCAGCAAGACTAATAAACTATCAGCCAGCCAGAGACAGCATGTACTCCAACTGAGTTACAGGTATACAGACATGTGCTTCTGATTCACTCTCAGAACAGCAGGACCTACATCAAACTAGCCTGCAAAAAGGGGGACACAGTAGGCCTGCAACAGAAAATGCTAAATCAGATGTGGATAATGACCCACTCATCACCTGGATCTCGTTCCTTCCTGCTGCCTAAGTTAAGAGTGAGCACTGGAGGTAAACCCTCTGGCAGTTCTTGATGGCCTAGACTGAAGACGACCATAAAAAACACACATATAACAGGGACATATAAAACTATATCAGCATTCACACAAATAAGCAACATACTCTTTCTTTTAATTTGAAGTAGACACACACACACACACACACACACACACACACACACACACACACACACACACACACACACAAAACACACGCAACCAATTCTTTCATATATATTTGTGTGTATGTATGTGCATGTGTGTGTGTGTGTGTGTGTGTGTGTGTGTGTGTGTGTGTGTCTACTTCAAATTAACGAAATGCCACTTACCCAAATTTTAAATGATCGAGATGATAACAATGAACTTGCATTTAAACGAAAACCCACAATACTGATATTTTCTCCAGGGAAAGGAGGCTGTCAGCCAGCATTTAGGAGTTTGCCCTTTTCTCTACTACAGTGCAATCTCGCTCTTGGTATATTTAGTTGGGGGGGTGAAGTCCTCCACTTGGGTGGGTTTGATATGTTTCCATTTGTTTTTTGGTCCATGTTAGATAACTGCCTCCTTTCCCTGGTGAAAATATCAGTATTGTGGGTTTTTGTTTAACTGCAAGTTCAGTGTTATCATCTTGATCATTTAAAATTTGGGTAACTGGCATTTTGTTAATTTGAAGTAGACCCATAAATACACACACACACACACACACACACACACACACACACACACACACACACACACACACACACACACACTAATAATAATTTATAGGACGTCTTTAGCCTTATCAATGATGTACTGAAATGCTGAAGTTCATACTGTTATGTGGAGCTTTTTTTCCCGTGCCTCCACTGAAAATGGGCCACAAGCCTAGTCGGTCTTCCCCAGTAAACAAATGTTAAATAAATAAAAATAACATAACACATTACGGCTAGTATGCTGAACACATTTTAACAAACAGACAGCCTTGTAAGCTATTTGTACACAAATAAATAAATATATATATATATATATATATATATATATATATATATATATATATATATATATATATATATATATATACAGAGAGAGAGAGAGAGCAGAGTACAGTAGCATAGCAGATAGTGTTGTCAACTCACAGCAAAAGGTTCCCCAGTTTGATTCTTGGCTGGGATGCCTTCTATGTAGAGTTTGCATGTCCTCTCTGTGTTCCTTTGGGTTTCCTCCGGGTGCTCCGGTTTCCTTCCACATTCCAAAGACAAGCAGTAAGTGGACTGGAAACTCTAAATTGGCCATAGGTGTGAGTGTGAGCTTGAGTGTGCATCCAAATATGTGGTGTGGAAGAACAAAAGTGTCAGGGCTAGCCACCTGGTGGTGTGAACCTTGTTTCTAGATGACTGTCACTGTTGAAGTGACACTTCGACCCCATGCGCAAAAATGGGAAAAAGCAGTTGTGGATGGATGGATTCTGTGTGGAGTCTACGTGTCTTCCTTGAATTCATGTGGGTTTTGTCTGGCTCCTCCAGTTTCCTCCCACATTCCAAAGATATGCAGTAGGTGGACCAGACACATTAAATTGACCATCTTAGATAAAGTCTTAGAAGAAGACCAATTAGGTGGTTCACACAGTCTTAAACCTCTGTTTCAAATTGCCAGAAATATGTCTTCCTGATTCCTACAGTTTTACAGCCTCAGCCCTGGGCAATATGATGGCTCAGTGGTATGATTTATGCTAAGACAGGCCTCTGGTTACTACCTGTGTGGAATTTGCAAGTTTTGCCCCTTTCTATGTTGGTTTTCTCTGGCTACTCTGGACTCCGTTTACCTTCCCAAGACATGCTGGTTGATGTAAATGCACATAGACATATATCTATCTATCTACATATACAGGCGCTACTTCACTTTGTCGAATGCCAACAGTATTGATGCTGATATTGTCAGCACCAGATTAGCGAAAGCAAAAAACAATGAACGTTTAAACGGAAATCTCCATAAGGGGAGATTTCTGTTTAGTTCAATGTAGTGCGGTCTCAGAGTTGTTATATTTAAGTGGGGGTGGGGGGGGCACATATACAGTAGTATGGGGTAGATGCTGAATCTAGACGGCACTGTGCCTTTTAGGTTAAGACAGGCAGGCAAATGGAAGTAAGGCAGGAAGGGAACGGTAATCACATGCAGGAAGAAGATGAATTTCAGGCTCATTAGCCTGTTGAGATTCAGTTTCCTGATCTCTAGGCTGGAAGAAGATTTGGCAGAGAAGTCTCAAGACGGCTAAGTGTTTGTAAAGGATTAAGGTATCCCTGCCTTGCTGGAATTATTATTTTGCACAGAAGAAGCTGAGAGTTAAAGCATAATGGAAAGGACAGATGGTTGCAAGACTTGTTTTGCTACAAACCTGAGTAAAGAATCCAAGAAAACTGTAGAAAAGGACTGATATTTGGAAACCCTATGTATGACGAATCCAAGAAAGCTGTACAACAGGAATGGTATTTTAAAACCATGCTTTAGTACAACCCTGTAGGATAAAGATCCAGCAGCATCAATTGAAATGAACTGCATTTTACTTTTGGTTACTCCATGATTTGCTTCTGCAATTTTTTCCCCACTCTCCCTGTAAAGCATATGATGAAGACAGCTTATTACCAAGAGTGCTTAAGATACTGGCTTAAGTACAAATGAACCATCAGTTAACTTATTTTGTATTTTGCTGTTTCATCGCATAGCACTGAAATAATGGAAGACTGCAGAGCTTGCATCTAAATTAAAAAACAAGAAAAAAGAAAACACAATTACAGACTAATTAGCCCAGGACTGGTGATGTGTAAAATAAAAGAATGAATTCTAAATACGAGAGTAATTTCTACCATGAGATGGACTGACAAATTACAGTTAATATGTGTGTCTCCAATAACTCTCAATAACATAAGAACTGTATGGATATAACAGAATGCATATGGCATTATTGCACTTTACGAACATCTCTTAAGAAGACAGTAGGTTGTAAGTAGGTAAAATTGCCAATACATAAAATAATAAAAGGATAATTTATTTATGTATATAATTTGTTAACAAAGGTACAGCACTGATACCATTGGACCAATTTCAGTCTCAGCGCAGATATTTAGAAGAAAACAAATAGCAAGTGTTAGATGGTTTTTTTTGTCAGGCAAAAAGGTGCCTCAAGTGGTACTATACATGGGTCAGTACTAAGGGCAGCATCAATAAATTAACTTAGAGCTGGCATATTTATACAGTTACGAAACAAGTTATGTGAAGAATCAAAATGGGTTCAGAGCTATATAATGGATATGTTTTCACAGGAACTTAAGAAGACTACTGCTGTGTGCAGACAGCTAATATGAATACAAGAGGGATACTTGTAAAGTTACACATTTGGACCAAGAAGCAGTATGCTACTGGGAACATTTTTGAATAATCTAACATTGAAAAAGATCCAAGAATCTGGACTGCATTAAGGTTAAATCATGCTTATCATTGAGAGGGCAGTAGCTATGAAAAAATAAAATGATAATCTATATTAACAAGAGATTATTCTATGGGAAAACAAGAAATATTACTTTTGTACAAATCTCTAGATCGAAGAGGTCATTTAAATTTTGAGGACCACAAAGAGTTAAAGAAACGGGGACAGTAGGGGTAGTTCAGAGAGGGTTTTGAGATATGGCTGAGTAATGAAGGAGGAATATGCATCAGAAGAAAGGCTGAGTTAAGTAAATACATTTTCTTTACAGAAAGGGTAAATGGGATAATATTAAGTCAAATTTGTAAAGCTTAAGAATAAAGAATTTATTTTCTTAAGAAAGGATAAAAGAAGAGAATGAAGGGGAATGTAAGATTATCATATACAAAGTTGATTTTTTAAATGTGAAAGGAGACATTTTTTGTAGAAAATGTAACTGCAAAAAAGAAGGATTCACCATTTGAAGTGGTACAGGATGGCAATGGAAAAGTCTTTAAAATTGGAATAAACTGTGGTGGTGCAGGTATTGCAGGTACTTAATGGATATATACAAGTTAGCTGCATATTTTCTGTGCAGCTGGCAGACTATTTTGCCTGTTATGGTAAATCTTGCATTAAGTTCTTATTTTATTAAAAAAACTAATTTTTATCTTCCTGGTGCTCCAAAAATGGGCTGAAATGCATACCAAACAATATTAAAGAGTATTACTGTGTGAAGTACTCATCATAACAGCAGACCTTCAAGGAGACGTCAATACAAAAGTAGACCATAAATTCTGGGTTGACTAACCAACAAAGCTATGAAAGTTGTTTTGGTCCAGCTATTTTTCTACAGCAACTTATTCTTCTGTTAAGACCTTTGTAGTTTTTTGATATTTAGTATTGACTTGTAGTGGTACAAGGCTCCCTTCAGGTATGTTAAAAGCATACAGCCAAGACCCTATGTACTTATACGCCTAATAAATAGATTACAATATTTTAGTATACACAGACTACTGCAAATTAACTCTAGAGCATCTATGATACCAGTGCTTTGCTGAATGACCTCTGTTAGTTAATAATAAAATGGCTAGATATATTATTTTTCTTAGTTCTACATTTAAGTAGATTTATACATTGTTAAATTTGAATGGGACCATAACTCACTGAATGCATGATGTTTTATTTCTGGACAGTGATAGGTACACCATGAAACCGTAAAAAACAATTTCCTTATGTGTGTGTGAGTGTGTGTGTGTGTGTGTGTGTGTGTGTGTGTGTGTGTGTGTGTGTGTGTGTGTGTGCACGAGCAAACCTGTGTATATGGAATCTTTTACTTTTGTCAAATGATGGGTTTGTCATTATGTGTTTAGCTTGGTCGAGTAAACAAATGGACGACAGGTGTCAACAAGTTGTGCTAGATTGGACAATCCTCAGGGTTGGCAGATTTACCCTTTGCAAGACTTGTACGATCTTGGAGTTAGCATATATTGCCCTCCTGCAAAAAAAAAAAAAAAAAAATCCACAATACTTTGTTTTTTATTTCTGCATGTGCAGAGATCAAAGCTTGGCACATGTGTAGTAACATATGAACGTGTACAGTTTTGATAATTTTGTCTTGACATTTGTGCTGTTTGACTAAGTTAAGTATATTCATATATAAACGTATGTAAGTGTGTGTGTGTGTGTGTGTGTGTGTGTGTGTGTGTGTGTGTGTGTGTAAGTGTGTGTGTTGAAGCTTACAATTAAGTGCATATGCTCCTGTGAAATATAACTTCTATTGAAGTCTATCCCAGTTATTGTACCTCGGAAAATAATTCATATGAGCCTATAGTGCTACTTCAGTAAATCCTTTGCGGGCACCTTCATTACGATTGTCTGAATGCAGTGGCAGGTATCCATGCCTAAGGCTCCACAGTGCACTGTTAAATCTACTTGTACTTTGTGGAGCCTGGGAGGGATTTAGACATCCATAAATGTGGCCACTGAATTCTGCATTTATGCATGTGTACAATAAAATTAAAAAACAAAAAACTCTGTATTTAAAAAAAACTTTTCTTTTGCATATACTGTTGCAGTATAATGCAGCCATTTCATGGTATTTGATATAATCAATCTCCTCTAAATACAGTGGAGGCACATAAAAAGATGTTAAATGAAACTGTGTGTGTGTATATGTATATACAGTGGAAATAAACAGTGTACACACCTCTGTTAAAATCCAGTAATTAAATCAAAAGGTGCTTCAACAAAGTATTAGTTTAAGGGTGTGCACACTTATGCAACCCCTAACAGATTTGTTTTTCAATTGAATTGTACAGGTTATATGTCACATTACAGATGTTAAAGTTTTGAAATGATTTATTGGGGTCTCATTTTTTTATATCACAAAAACCTGGCATTTTAACAGGGATGTGTACACTTTTTATATCCATTGTACATACATATATACAGATATAGATATAGAAATATATATATGTATATGTATATATATATATATATATATATATATGGATCTATCTGAGTTCATCGACATTTTAAAATACCGAAAACGAAATAACCGACACCAAAACAGCGAAACTCATATAACCGACGCCAGAAGATCGACAGTTCACAAACACGACATCGCATACACCCGACACAACATACCAACAAACAAAACACATCCCCTATCCAACACTCACACACACAACACAAGCACACCAAAATCCTTACAAACAAACACTAACCCATACATACACAACTATCCACAACCCTGACCCAAACCCTTACCCTAAGGTCCGTCACTATCGCACACTCACCTAACCCGCCTAACCCTAACTCACTTATCCCACCCCTACCCCTACAAAACACCAACATTGCACACTTACCTTACTCGCACACTCACCTAACCCGCCTCTAACCTAACTCACTTATCCCACCCCTACCCCTACAAAACACCAACATCGCACACTTACCTTACTCAAGACACTCACCTAACCCGCCCTAACCCTAACTCACTTATCCCACCCCTACCCCTACTAAACACCAGCATCGCACACTTACCTTACTCGCACCCTATCGTCCGTCACTACCGCAGACTTACATATCCTTTCCCCATCGCAGCTTCTCAGCGTCGGTGTCTTCTTCCGTCGGTCTTCTGCCTCGTCGATCTTCTGGCGTCGGTGACGTGACTTTCGACATTCTCGTGTCGGTTAATTCGTTTTCGACATTTTAACATGTCGATGAACTCAGATAGACCCATATATATATATATATATATATATAATGTATATATATATATATATATATATATATATATATATGTATATGTATATATATATATATATATATATATATATACACACACACACGCACACACACACACATATATATGTTTCAGTAATCTAGACTGAATGTTGCTTTCATTGACAGCTTTCCTGCCTGTCCTGCTTGGTTGACAGATCAGCTTATCAACAATGGTGCAAGACTGCTGCAACAATGGGGTTGGAGAATAGGCCCTTTTACCGGTATTGTGTTATCTTGGAGTTTGTATGTTTAAGCAGCACATGGTGAAACCCTTTTTTTTTCTCCTTATACTTGGATGCAACAAGAGTAGTTTTTTTGTCAAGGCTTTCATTTTTCGATATTTTGTTCAATTATCACCGTTGTGATATTTTGCAGCAGTGATTAGCTAGCATATTTACACACACACACACACACACACACACACACACACACACACACACACACACACACACGGTTACGTATCATTTCACTGAATAACTATTTCACTGAATGCATAACCAATGAATCCAAATAGGTGAAATCCCATTTCGCTGAATGACAATTTGGTTGCAATGCAATTTTGTGGTAAAGCTAGATGCAGTTCTGGAGTCTAGTTCATTAAATTGATGATTTAAAATGTCAAAACCCATATAATCGACATCATATGGCTGACATTTTAAAACATTGAATGTCTTGGCTGAAACTGTGGTGTAGTGGGGATCGGGGAATGAGCCCTTTTCCCCACTGTAGTGCAATCCTGGAGTTGGTATATACAATTAGTAGGGGGTGGGGGTGCAGGAGACCTTGCCACCGTGCAAAAACATTGTTTGTCTTGTTTGTGGGTTTTTGACAATTTAAAATAGTGACCATATGGTCTCAGTCATATGGGTTCTAACTTTTTAAACCATCAGTCTTATGAACTAAATCCACAGTTATGTCCTACAGCAGCAGAAATATTTAGATGCACATGAAGAAGCTTAAGCTGATGCTTGAGGTGACCTGTACATAATCACGGCTCATCTGGAAAGTATATGTGCACTGCCAGTGATACTCTGGTTATGGTGTTTTCCACTTTTCTATACAGTTCTACAGCTGTGGGCTTTTTTATTATATCATGTTTCAGCTATTTCAAATTTGATTAAATGGTCTATCAGTGAAACTGGCTTTCAGCCTTTTTGACAGACCGAGTTGTTTTTCAGTGAAGTCATCTTTCAGTGCGTTTCACACAAAACACACACACACACACACACACACACACACACACACACACACACTAAAATAGGATGCTGTGGAAGCTGCATTTCGTGAAGCTTCTTTGTCCACATCAGTGTTTCACTGTTAACAATAACTTTTAGTTATGTACTCACCATAACTTCAGATGTTTGGGATCCATCTCGCCTACATTCTGTACTGATGGGCTCGGAGCCGATCCCTCGGCTCCAACTCAGCATGCTTATGCTATAGAGCGAGGCCTCTTATTGGCTGAGCTATCTTTATCCCAGGATGCACCACCACTAATCCCCCAGATCTTGTTTGTCCGCATTCATGCACATATGCACAACTTGATTATATAACATTGTTAGATGTTTCAAGATGAAACAACAGGATTCGGACCTTCTGATATCCTCTGATCTCCAAGGAAGGGGGAAGGAGGGTGGGTTATTAGGAATGTAGGCGAGATGGATCCCAAACATCTGAAGTTATGGTGAGTACATAACTAAAAGATGTTATGTGATCCTATCTCGCCTACATTCTGTACTGATGGGACAGCGTCCCTAGCACCTAAATCGGGTGGCTCATTGGAAAACACTCCTGAGCACTGTGGAACCAAATGAAGCTCGTCCTCTAGATGCCACATCTAATTTGCAGTGGGAAATGAAGGTGTGCGGGGAAGACCATGTAGCCGCAGCACAAATGTCACTAATAGCAAGCTTAGAATGAAATGCTATGGAAGTAGCCATAGCCCTTGTAGAATGAGCCTTGACAGAGGTGGTAAGCTCTTTGTTAGAATAAAAATAAGCTTGAGTAATACAGTCCCTGATCCATTTGGCAATAGTGACCTTTGTGACAGCTTTACCCAATTTGTTATCTGCAAAGGATACAAACAACTGATCTGTTTTCCTTGTTTGTTTGGTCCTGTCTAAATAAAAACGTAACTGTCTGTGGACATCTAGTGTGTGGAATATGAACTCCGCTTTGTTAGAGTATTTTGGGAAAAAAACTGGAAGCTCTAACGATTGTTGTAAGCAGAAACTAGAACAAATTTTAGGGACAAAGGAAGGATTTGGCCTGAGGGATACTCTGTCTTTGTGAAAAACCAAGTACGGGGGTTTTACAGACAAAGCTTGAAGCTCTGAAACTCTTCTGGCAGAAGTAATCGCCACCAGAAAGGCTGTCTTCCATGATAGGAACTTTATATCACATGTAGCTGCCGGTTCAAAGGGGTGAGAAGTCAAGGCGCGTAACACTATATCGAGATCCCATGGAGGTGCAGGATGAGAAATCGGAGGTCTTAATAGAGCAGCACCTTTCAAGAAGGTTTTACACAATCTGTTGCTCATTAAAGGTGGGTCTATGGATTCATGAAAATTAGAGATTGCTGCCAATTGTACCTTGATCGTAGAAACTGAAGAGCCTTGATTGAAAAGAGAAGTCAAAAATTTTAGTACCTCTGCTACGGAATAGAAATGGGGTCCAGGCCCGGAGTTGAGCCCAAATAGCAAATCTTTTCCATTTGCTAGAATACAGTTTCTTTGTAGCAGACTTATGGGCCGAAGATAATATGTGTACAACATCTGGATCCAATGTATGACTCCTGACTATCGTCGGATGAGGAGGAGCCAAGCCGCCAATTTTAAGGTGTGTAGGGACTGGTGGAATAGTCCCGACTGGTGAACAAGTAGGTCTGGGATCTGGTCCAGGAACCATGGACCTTCCAGAGCATGTCTCCGAAGATAGGGGAACCACACTTGACGAGGCCAGTAAGGAGCAATTAAGATCATTTTGCTCCCCAAGAGAGATGCCTTTTGAATCACCCTGGGAAGGAGAGGAACTGGAGGGAAGGCATAAAGCAAGCCGGTGGGCCAAGGATGGACTAATGCGTCCATGGGGCTCTTCCCCGGAGCCGGGGTTAGGGAGAAGAACTCTTTGCACTTTGCATTCAGAGGAGTCGCGAAGAGATTGCAACACGGAACTCCCCATTTGCTGAAAATCTGGCTTGCCACTGTTATATTCAGTGACCATTCGTGAGGAGAGAGGATGGTCCTGCTCAATCTGTCGGCTATCACATTGGACTTGCCCGGTATGTGAGTAGCCACTAGGAAGCGTTTGGTCGAGACTGCCCATTCCCAAACTCTCATGGCTTCTCTGCAAAGAGGATAGGATCTGGTCCGTCCCTGTTTGTTCAGGTACCAGACAACTGACATGTTGTCTGAGTGAACAGCAATTACACCCTGAGGGAGATAATCGTGAAGGGCTTGAAGGGACAGAAGCACTGCCCTCATTTCTAAGACGTTGATATGAAGCAAAGTCTCTTCCGAGTGCCATTTGCCTTGGACTGACCTGCCCAGGGAATGCCCCCCCCCCCCGTCTGGGAGGCGTCCGTGGTCAAAATGGCCGCCGGAGGGGGTAGAACAAAGGGTCGTCCCTGATCCAAGTTGGAGGGCACTAGCCACCAGCGAAGGTCCCGTTTGCAAGATTCCATGCTCCATATGAGGTGACTGAGAGGGAGTTCCTGAAAGGACCACTGAGCTGAAAGAAGCCACTGAAGAATTCTCATGTGCAACCTTGCCAGGGGAACTAGAAGAACCGTGGCGGACATGGATCCTAATAGCTGCAGGACCATTCTGGCTGGGGCTTTGGATCTGGGAAGTAAGGCTCGAACTTGAGCCTGTATGGTTAGTATCCTGTCTGTAGGTAGATAGACCCGCATTCGGTTTGAGTCTATCTCTACCCCTATGAATCTTATGCATTGAGATGGCAGCAACACAGACTTTAGCCAATTGAAGGTGATTCCAAGGGAATTGCCCAGTGATATAGTGGCTTGTAGGTTCCGCAATAGTAGATGCTTGGAGGTGGCCGTTAGGAGCCAGTCGTCTAGATACGGAAACACCTGGAATCCTAGACTTCTCAGGTGAGCAGTCACGACTGCCAAACATTTGGTGAACACCCTGGGGGCTGTGGTGAGACCAAAGGGCAGCGCACGGAACTGATAATGACTGCCTCCTAGGCTGAAGCGCAGATGTCTCCTGGACGCTCGATTTACCATGATATGGTAATAAGCGTCCTTGAGATCTATGGAGCACATCCAAACACCCTTCTCCAGCAATGGGAGAATGGTTTGTAGGTTGACCATTCGGAACTTGGACTTTCTGACTGAACGGTTTAGGATGCTGAGGTCCAAGATGGGCCTCAAGCCCCCAGTCTTTTTTGGCACCAAAAAGAATCTTGAGTAAGTCCCTAATCCGATCTGGTCTGCGGGGACCGGTTGGATGACTCCTTTTTGCAGCAGCTTTGAAACTTCTGAGGCTGCGATATCCCGTTGACTGGGTGGCGGGTCCGGGATTTTTTTGGGCTGAGGAGGGGGATGAGAGAATGGGATGGAGTAACCTCCGGCTATAATCCGAAGCACCCATCGGTCCTGAGTGATACCTTCCCAGGCCTTTAGGTGCTTCGAGAAAAAAACCCCGACTGGCTCCGGAGCTGCACAGCCGGGCAATCCCTCAGGGACTATGGAAGGCTGAAGAGCCACGAAAGGACTCGCGGTCTCCAGTGTTGCGAGGGCCTCTGCCGCCTCTGGGACGGCGTCTTCCGGAAGAATTTCCCCCTCCTCTGCCTCTGGAAGGGGAATCCTCCTGCTGAGAGGGGTAAGGCTTCTGAGATCTACGGAACCACATTTTCCCTCCTCTTTTAGCCTTGGGATAAGGCCGAAAGGGAGTGGAAAATCGTGCCCCTACGGCAGTCAGAGTCTTACCCTCCTGTTCACAGCGGGTTAGTGTGTCCTTTACCTTGGGTCCAAACAGGGAGGACCCATCAAAGGGGGTGTCGGCAAAGGAAGACTTAAAGGCCTCCGCGAAATGACACAGGCGGAGCCAGGCTTGTCTCCGTAGAGCAATGCCTGTACCCGCCGCTCTACTCGCCCCTTCGGCCGCAAAAGAAATGAGCCTCATGGACGAGTTCGATATGGACGACATTGTAGCCAGCTGAGAGCCAACCGTCTGGGCCAGCTCCTCAGGCAGGATACCCAAGAGGGTATCGGATAGCTCCTTAATCAGATCCCTCTAAAATCTGGTAAAGTGCGTAAGGTAGTTCAAGGACCTCAGTGTAAAGGCCGCTGAACTGAGGGTGCGCTTTCCATACCGATCCATGCTCCAAGACTTCTTATTAGGAGGATGGACGGACGTCGAAGCCTCTGCTACATCTTGCTGGGTAGCAGATGCCACCACCAAAGCATCTACAGCCACACCTTTAGTTAGAAACTCTTTTTCAGGGGGCGCCGAGAGGAACTTATTCGGACGAGCAGGCACCGGTTCCACAGAGTCTGGGTGTTCCCACGCCCTTCGACAGATCAAATCCAAGAGCTCATCGAAGGGCGGAGACACCCAGGAGGCGGAGGGCTGAGCCCCGAAGGCCTTCAGGAACACCGACTCATCAGCAGAGGGAGGTTTGGACTGCCAGCCGCCTCGTTGTTTTAGGGCTTCAAGGATGTCTGCAAAGGAGACATCATCCGAGGACGACTTAGGGGACCCCTTTGCATCATCGAGATCAGTGTCAGATGTCAGAGACTCATCAGGGGAGTCAACGTGCTTCCTCTTGCACAATCTTTTCCTGGGGGGTTCTTCCGAAGAGGCTTCAGAAGGACCTCCAGGAGGGGGAGAAACCCCAGCGGGGGTAACCTGAGGCCCCGGGGCTCCGCTGTCTAAGGACAGGGGGACTGTCAATGACCCAGTTTCCGTATGCAGGGAAGGAGCTGGGGAAACCGTGGAGGTAGCCAAGGAAGATTTGGCTAATGCACTCCTCATAGCCCTGAAGGCGGGACCACCAGAATCCTGGGAGGGTCCCACCTCCGTGGCCACGACAGTGGACGGCACTCCCGCCGCCGACGCACCAAGAGGGAGACTTGGGACCGAAAGCATCAATCCCGAAGCCCCCCCCCCAGGGCCGAAGGAAGAAGGCCGTGTACTGAACTCCGACCCAAGAGCCGGAGTTGGAGCAAGGGTCGGGCCCGACCCTAACACCTCCACAGGTTCCACCAGCACCGGCTCCAACGGTGCCGAAGCTGTTGGAGGAGGAACCACAGAAGGGGAGTGGACCATCGGCTCCGAAGCCGAATGGGCTGGAGCCGAAACTAGCTTTAGGAACACCGGAGACTGGAAGAGTCGAAGGAGCACCCTGTCGATGTCCGAATCAGACATCTTGGATGATCTAGAGGATACCGATCGGGCCCGAACCGAAGGGCTCGGGGACCGGCTCCGAATGGACTCAACAACTATCGGCTCTGAGGAAGATCTCAAGGAAATTTCCCTCGGTGCCGATAAGGACTTCGGCTCCGAGGGGGAAGAGTCTGAGCCGGTAACCCTTATCGGCTCCAATATCAGTGGAGCCGATGAGGGTGACCCGCCTCTCGATGCCCCAGACCTCGGCTCCGAAACCAGAGGGGTCGAGGCTGGAGGCATCGAGGCAGACCGTTCCGCCCTCGGCTCCGAAGTCCGTGGAGCCGATGGGGAAGTCTGCTTAGATTTTTTAGCGGTCGGTTCCGACTGACTGGTCGGAGCCGACGCTTTCTTCTTTTTAGAAGGAGACGGAGAGGAAGATAAAGCCTCCTCGAAGGAAGGCTTGATTAATCCCTTGAGGATTAATTTGTTCTTCCTCTCCTGGAGGACTCTTGATGAGAAAGCGTGGCACACACTACACGATTCTTGTAGGTGCTTGGCACCTAAGCAATAGACGCACGAGGAGTGGTCGTCCGTTATGGACATTTTAAAACCACACCTCGTGCATTTCTTAAACCCGGAGGGTTTGTGTTCTTTATACATAACTGCTTTAGGCCACAGAACCTATCTAAGTGAAAAATACCAAACTTAGTCAAAGGTAAAGTTTTAAATTAACAACTTTAACAAAAATTTTTTTTTTTTTTTTTTACTGAGATAAAGATACTATGCAGTAAGACACACACAGAGAAAAAAGAGAAAGAGAGTCAAGACCCTCTAACTTAAACGGGTACTTGACCCAGGAAAGAGACACTAGTAGCAAAGCAACGGGGGAAGGCCCCTCTAACTAAAACGGGAAACCTTCCCTGACTAAAAAAAATGACGAATTTCTCAACAGAAATTAACCAATCACACTCATATAACAACAATAGCTGTTAAAACAGCTTTTGGGTTTAAAGTAAGGAAATTTGTGACAGGAAAAAGCCTAAATAAATAGTACTTAGCCCAGCCAAGTTGAGACCACGTCTAAGCTTGTTAGCGGCAAACAAGATCTGGGGGATTAGTGGTGGTGCATCCTGGGATAAAGACAGCTCAGCCAATAAGAGGCCTCGCTCTATAGTATAAGCGTGCCGAGTCGGAGCCGAGGGATCGGCTCCGAGCCCATCAGTACAGAATGTAGGCGAGATAGGATCACATAACATCTTTTGTTTTATCCACTGTTTTCCTAGAGTGTTTATGGCTCAGTTAACAATATAAAATAAAGACAGTCAAGGGAAAAGTAAATTTTGTCAAAGGCTACATAAAAGTATGTAAGTGTGCTTTAAAGGACATGTACCTAGATAAGCAGCTCCCTTACTGTTCAGTCAGTACATATATTTTTTTTTTCTGGCAGTTCTCCCACTGACACCTGGGTTCACTGCCTTGCTCCACCATACTCTATCCTACCTCATGATCCATATGTCATCACATGGGCTAACCTTTCCAGTACAAAACTTTTAGACTGCTTGCATATGAATGACGCAACACAGGGAAGAGAAGTGTGTTCCAGGATGGGGCATCACACTGTAGCCAAATAAATTTGCTCTGCATTTCCCGAGAGGCTGGATGTACAATGAATGGTATGCAATGCTCATCCATCACCCTCCCCAATACACTGCAAGAATGCCTACCAGCCCTGCTATACAAATTCAAAGCCTCACATCTGCTGCGCTACTCTGTGGCCTGCTCCGCAGACTGCCACAGCCAAGGGTGATCCTTCTCTTCTTCGCCCACCCACAGTAGGTAAGCTGGACACATGCCACTCTAACCTAACTTCCTCTTCCTGATCTTCAGACTTATCTGGCTACAAAGCAATCCTGTGTCACCAGAGAAGCATGTGGGTGCCATGTCCTTCAAAATTAGGGTGACTAAGTCAGCTTACTTAGACTGCTTAAATCTTTCTGTTCATCTGGCTGCTTGTGCCTATATGAGCACACACCAGCATGTATGCGTGCATGTTTCCTTGTGCGTGTGTGTGCATATCTTCATTAGTCCTTGTGAAGTTTTACCAAGGTGCTACAGAAAGTGATTATATGTGAAATTTTAATAATCATTCCAGATATTTTTTTTACTGAAATAAGAGAAATTTTGTGTAGAATTTTCTTATGAGAATGTGAAGACAGGTTGACTCAAAGCCTGAAGTCATCATCATACTCCCTTGATGCAATGGCCATAGAGACAGCAGGGTTATCGCTCTAAATGTATTTGGGTTTATGAAACTATTCAGTCTGAACAAATCTGGATCTGGGCTTTATACGGATATCTGTACAGTTACTGAAATATGGTTTCAGAATAGCGATACCGCCCCCACAAGGCATGGTTTAAAGTTCTACCATTCTTTCAGGCCCAAAGTTGAAAATTGTGGTGTTTTTAGAGGGGGGTATGTCTGTATTCTAGGATGTCACTCCACCTCTAGACACTTATGGTAGGACAATGACCTTAAACTCCTTTATAGCCTTCTCATGGTAAATAAAACTCCATAAAACATCAGAGCCAACTACTGTATATCTCCATGTCATCTGCAGACATAATGTATACCTAAACAAGCTGACATCCCTCTCTATTGATTCTAAAACTGTTCTCCTGGGAGACTTATCCTTTTATTAACTCAGGAAACATACATCGTCACAAATACGTATGCACAGAGAGTCCTGGACTTCATTAATGCCAGCTCCTTAGAACAACTATCCCAGCTAGGGTTTGAAAAATACTGGATTTGATTCTCACCAATATAGCTCTCACTATGATCAACACCTAGAGTTACCATATCACTGGTTAGATCTGATCACTGGTCAGTAACATTCACTATAAGTGTAAAACCTGATTTACCACAAAACTCTAGTATCTTTAAAGACTACTCTAAGGCAAACCTACTCCAGCTAATAGGACCTGATGAAATTTAACTGCCTTCCTCACCTCAATGACCCCATCTCGCATGCTGCCACATTTGTGGGTAATTTCTATGCCCACCTCAAAGCATGCATTGAGGTATCAGTCCCCATAAGACACAAATACAATGCCAAGCTCAGGAATAAACCTCAATGGTGGGACCCTAGTACAAGAATGCTATACAAAAAGAGGAAGAAATTCATAGCCCATAGGAGTAAATAAACTTTATACCCAATCATCTACAAGAAAATTCAAAAACTTCAGCAAAGAAGTGTGAAACAAAATCAAATTCTCTAAAAGCAAGTATAAATTGAAAATTACCACCTATGCTAAAGACAACTACAAAGGTTTCTCTATCTGTGTCAGAAACTTTAGAACTAATGCTCAGCAATGCATGGGACTATTTTATATATATATATATATATATATATATATATATATATATATATATATATATATATAAATAACAACAACACATAGCTAACACAGCTAACATAGGAGCAGACAAATTCAGCTCAAACGTTGCTCCCCTATTCCCCCCCACCTTCTCCAATATGTTAGGATATCCAAACCTTCCCCTCTTATCTCTTCTAAGCAAGTCTTGAGTGCTTTTTCCAAGGACAAAAACACGAGATCCATGGGTTTTGATAATGTGTCAGGCTGCCTTCTTATCAGTACAAGACAATGACTTGCAGACTTGTTACTAAGCCTATTTAACCTCAGCCTCTCCACAGTGTGGATAACTGCTGTATTCATCCCAGTCCACAAGGGGGGACCCACCACAAGCCTCACCAGTCTTATCTGTAAAGCAGTGGAAAGGATCACTATAGAACTTGTTAAAAGGTTAGTCTATAAGTTCTGGACCCAAGCCAGTGTGGGTTTGTTAAAGATATAGCTTGCCTCCAGGACCTGGTGGACTACTTTGAACAGGTCAATGATAATTTAGATGCAGGGGGAAGTGATTTACTCTGCTGTTTTTAATTTCTCCAAGTCTTTTGGGTTTCTAATACCATGACGGGAATGGACCCCATTCCTAAGTCAAAGTACGATTAAAGTTCATGAAATTAGTATGTTTCAGTCTATCATGTCAGCCAAAAGTGCTCTTCGCAGCACCCGCAATGTTACTCTGCCTATTAGGACCTGGCCATGGCCTTTGATACTATCCCACATTCTGGCACTATCAAAAAGCTAATCAAAATAAATATAAGCCCATATGTATATTGGATAACAAACTGATTTACTGAAAGAACCCAGTCTATCAGTCTTGGAGGCACACTCTGATCAAAAAGAGTAGTTATCAGAACCTCCCTCATCAGAATAATAATAAAGTATAATGCCTCCTTTGTATGTAGTCATCTAAGTATATGACAGCTCGAATGCCTGTAACATTTTCCTCACTAAAACAATCAAGGGTATGTCCTCCTTGAGCTACACTGACTGCCTGAAAGAACACTCTCTCTGTTTTTTGCTTCCTACAGATTCTTGAGAGTGGACCTTTGTCTAGGTAACAACAACCTCAGAGGATCCAGTCCTATGTGACCTCACACACAACAAATAATACCCTAAGTAACTACTGAAGAGATGTAAACCTTCATTGATGCATAAACAGTGCCTGTTTACAAGATAATTATCTCTCCCAGAGAATCCCCTTTTATGGAATAGATTTCCCTTAGATGTAAAGCTAACTACCTGATCTCTTTAAGCATAATCTAGATAAATGGATAGACAATCATAAATACACCTCAGGTCCAGCCTCTAAAGTCCTCATTGAAAGGGGTCTCTTTCCAATAAAGGAATTTAGCCAGTAACTGGTAAACTGAAGGGCAGGCCATCTGCAACTCTTGTAGTCCAGTAACACAAATTGGACCTGCAATGGACTTTGACATAAATTCTGCTGCGCAAGTTTGTGGCACCTCACTTATTTGTCTGTCTGATGTTATTTTTGCTCCACATTGCCCTGCAAACATGCACCATTTTCTGACACATGCTAGGGATAAGGAAAGGATTTCTTGGAAGAAAAAAAAAAGAGAAAACGGTTATTTGGAAAAATCTGAGCGGTACAAAAGCTCACGTTTACCCTAGAAGGAGACCTGCTTTTGAAACCAGCAACTCTGGGATTTAGGATTGGGTTTTTGAAAGTGCTTTTTCTGTTTCAAATTATTGGTCTGCTTGTTCTGAGATTAGATCTACATTACTTGAGTTTATTTTAAAACTGGAAATAGAAATTAATATATTCAACATGTCAAGACGTCAACACTGGTACAAGAAGCAAAAATTGTAACCAACTAGGTGTTCTAGAAATTCCTGTACAGCTAACCACAACAGTAAAAAAAAATATATCATTCCATCATAACAGAGAACGGCTGCAGTGAGCTGTCCCTTGTTAACACTTTATGAGTGTGTTCATGCAAGTCGAAGATAAGGCAGCATACGTGTTTGGTAAACAGCTGCTCTAAAGGTTAAAAAGGAGCATAAGTACTTTTTACTACACTTTCCAGCTTTAGACACTTTATCAAAAGGAGCTGATGCCTTCAAAAAGAAATGCATCGTTGGAAGCTGGATCAGCTGTAAACTGGTTCTCTAGAAATTTATACTTAAGAACTCTATAACAACTTTAGCGATTTTTAAATTGTAATTAATAAACTATGGATGTTATGCAAAGCTGCATTATATGCATTCTTTTAAGAATTTGCTGCAGTTAAATACCTGAAAGATTAGGCATCTTAGGCTTTAAAGTGGCAAAGCTTTGTACGTAGCGGGAACACAGTGGAAGGATAGCCTTAGTTAACACAATTTCTCAGTGCTGAGGAGAAGCACAAAGAAAAACATTCATATCTCCCCATTAGGAGGAACAAGTGTCTGGGAGCCATTCTTATTGTTATCAGAATGCTCAGTCTGAAATAATTAAGCATAATTCTGACTAATGACCATAGCCCTGTCAGTACTAAAGAAACAGGTGTTGGTATTTTCCACTGAAAACAGAAATTTGTAGCTAAGGAAGACAGTGCAGGCAAAGAAGAAGAAAAAAAATAAATGATGCTTATAACTGTATTTGTCTTTTACTTTAGCAGAATACACTTCTTTCTGGAGAAGGCAATATAATCTGTTTTTCAAACTTGTCCCCTCACGGCGAAACTCACTGCAGCTGGCCCATAATACAGCCTGACAAGTCAGGGCAGAGGCAGTGGTACATCATTACAGGCCCCCCACTACCAAGCAACATTGCTCTGTGCTTACTCCAAAGCTGTGGAAGTCCCTTCTATCTGATCTCACTGCCATCACAAAGTACACTACAGTTAGGCACCAGTTCAAACAGTCTGTAACTGCACAGCACAAGTTCAAATGTCTCAGTGCCAGGCATATCACCTAATTGACAAAATCATCTATACACCTATACTTAAACACACACACACACACACACACACACACATATATATATATATATATATATATATATATATATATATATACATACATATACACACACACACACACACACACACACACACACACACACACACACATATATATATATATATATATATATATCTTACCTATACATCTATATCCATCTCTCTCTCTCTTTCTGTGCATGCATGTATGTGTGTGTGTGTGTGTGTGTGTGTGTGTGTGTGTGTGTGTGTGTGTATATATACAAATATTTTATATATATATATATATATATATATATATATATATATATATATATATATATATATGTGTGTGTGTGTGTGTATTATATATTTACATATATATGGCTCTATGTCAGTTGATAAAGTTTTCAGAAACTCGAAAGTCATATCTGCGAGACAATATGACTGAATTTCCAAAAGCTTGAACATTACCAAAAAAAAAAAACAAAAAAAAAACAAACAAAAATCTTTTTTTTACGTTTTTGCAGGGGGGCAAGCCCCACCCCTTTGCAAATTATATATACCAATTCCAATATTGTACTACACTGAGGAAAACAGTAAATTTCCCAACCCCACTGTATTGCAATCTCCATTCAAAAGCTTTGAGTTTTCGAAAATTCAACTATATCTTCTCACTGACATGAATTTTGAGTTTCTGAAAACTCAATCATCTGATAGGGATCCGTATATATATATATATATATATATATATATATATATATATATATATATATATATATATATATATTTACACATATATAGTTAGCTAGATATATAGATGTATATATAAATACATACACATACACACACGCACACACACACACATCTATCTATATATATATATATATATATATATATATATATATATATATATATACACACAGATATAGATATATACTTATATACACATATATATTTCTTCTCTTTTCACTGCTGCCACAAGACTCTTCTTTTTGCAAGATTACCTTCACCCTACATAAAAATTTTATTTTTACTGCCAATTCTTAGTTCTAACAGTTTTTGGGACTTTACCAAAAAGGCTAAAAATACAAGCATATGACTGTATCACTGTTGTTATTTAATTACCTTTATTTTTATGCTGAAAATTGTCATTCTTTGATCACAGCCTTACCCCAGTTAATAAAAAACTCTTAGAAAAAATGTGTGTGTGTGTGTGTTTGTAAGGGAAATAAGGGAAAAATTAAGACCATCAAAAATTTGCTCTGTGTTGATTAGAGTAAATTAGAGTCAGGCCTGTGTGGGGTAAAAACTTTAAAACTAAAACTTCAAAGCCAAAAGTACACAAATGTTCACTCTAGATTAGCTCCCAGTTGCTTTAAAATGAGGGAAAAAGATTAAGAGAGGAATTATGCTGTGGGATCTGTATTTGGTAGAGAACAACAAACCCACAATACCTCAAGAAAGGTGAATTCAAATCAAGAAGTGTAGAATCTGCGGGAAGTTAGTAGCCTAACACAAAAGCAGATTACTTTTTTGGGAAGGACTCTTGCTTTTTATCAGATCATAATTTAACTTTTGCTTTATTTTAACTGCTTAGGGAGTGTCATATTGATTATATGTGTGAATTATCTCTTTAGCAGAACATTTGGAACATTAAATGTTTGTAATGCCAGCACAAGTGATTGAACAATCATATTGTTGCAGAATGTCGGCATTACTTAGTGGGAGGTTGCAGTACAGCATAGAGTGGGAATTTGTCTTTTACCCCACTGTTGTGCGATCCTGGATTTAGTATATATATAAATAGCAGGGGGTGGGGTTGGAGGCTTGTCTCAATGCAAAAAAAAGTGTTTTTGTTTTGCCTTTTTTCAGTATTTTGACTTTCAGTTTTTTAGATTAATCAGTTTAGGTTTGATTTTGTATGTTTTTGACTACACTTAGTACACTCATATATGCGTAAATGTGTAGGTGAATGTATATATATGTTTGTAATTAATATCCTAGTAAGAAAAGCTGACAAGACACAGAAGTAAAGGAAACAGCATTTTGACCCTTTTTTCCTTTAAACATATTGAAAAGCGTATCTTGTTTAGACAGAATGGTTTTAGAAAATGAAGCACATATAGTGAATTCATAATCAGAGTAGATCTGTTTAAATGAATGCCCCTGTAAACATAGTTCCTAAGGTAGATTACTCAAAGTGGCGGCTGCCAGAATGCTTTAACACTGTTTTGGCTCTTCCAAGAGAATGCAGTGGTGCAAACTGTTTTTCACATTTAATGGGTGTTTTCTATTTTCCTTGTTGTTGTGCAAGTGTCAACAAAGTTAGTATATCTACAAGTGAGAAGGGGGCAAATTCTCTCACATGAGGGGTGCAGGTGGACTTGTCCCCTGTAAAAACAGTTTTATTGATTTCCCATATGCATCACAGGTGTGTATCAGGGAGTCTGCTTTAGGAGGTATGCTTGCTTACAGTCTAAGATTTTGTTTTTGTAGTGAATCCCCATTAATGTGTCCTGTCCCCAAACAGAAAAGACATAAAACAGTAAAGTCAGATTAAGCACTAAATCTTTCACAAGCACATTTAACATTTTAGAAGGAGGAGGAACAATCAAATATATAAAAAAATACAAGGAAAAGCAAATCATATGAATAAGATATGGGATGACAGAGCCCGTGTTCTAATATAAGTGTAAAAACAGCAGGAAAAAGTTATCACTAATGGACAACTATGGCAAACAATATTTTTTAAGGGAAAGCTCACAGTGAATTAATTTAAAAAGGGCAATTTCACAGTAAAAATGAAAGACTACTCTGGAAACAGGAAACTGACTCAATAGTTTAGAAAAAATCAGAAATTATTTAATTGCAATAAAAGTCTGAAAAATCACCTGGTTCCAAGCCATGTTGGAAAACTTATGTTTTCATACTTCAAGACAGCTCTGCTTTTTCACCTGTTACTAGACAGCAGAGGCATGCAGTGAGATTTTTTGAAAGACAACTTGAAGGTAGCATGTCTGACGTATTTCGATATTTTTTTTGTTTTTCAGATGCAACGGATATAATTACTAAAGGCCCTGTCTGCAGCATTCTTAGTAGCTTGCAGAGTGACAAGAAGTTAACCTTTAGAAAATCCTTGTTTGAAAGGTGGGTACACCATGACAAAACATAAGAAAAGACAAGGAACACTCAGTATGCCATCATCAGAAAGCAAGACAAAACTAATGGTAACAGAGGTCTGCTCTGATAAAGGCATCCGGCTTAACTGTCTGAGCAAGTTGTAGCAGTGCATATCCCTAGGTGTCTGACTATGAACCTTGCTATTTGATTACAGACAGACAAAAGTAAGCTTAGCTCAGAATGGCATAAACACTGGGGACTGTGCTTTCAAAAGCCAGAAGATGGACCAAGGTAGCGGTTGCCCTGGCTGCCTTTGAGCCTTAGTCAACAGAGAAGACCAGTTTGCTATGGGCATTTTTTACTGCTGGTGATACACAGTCTTTGTGGATTAGTGCATTCAAGTACTTGCAAGAGTGTATTTGGTCTACTGACGTTCCATTTCTGAGATACAGAAGCAATGCTAGTGTACATTTTGCTACACAGGAAGATGGAGTTAGTCTTAAATATTACAGAGTTGCAGCAGATCCAAAATTCAGGTTGATGAAAGCCCTTCAACAGTTTGTTGGCGAAATGGAAAATGCCACCATCAACACAGTGAAAGATCAATGGGTTGTTACACTACTACCCCATATTATTAAAACAGAGTAAGAATAATAGTGGTCCAAGCACAGAATTGTGAGAAATGCCATAAACATTGTTCAGGATTTAGGCACACCATTTACCATGTTTCTTTGACCTGCTTATCAGTGAGGTAATTAACCAAATGACTGTATGGCTATTGAAACCAGTAAAAATAAAGAATTTGAAAATGTGTCAAAGACTTTGCTAAAGTCTACGAATAGAATGTTAGTGCACTGGACTTTGTCCATAACATTTTATGGATTGTATCAGTGTAGCCTAAATACCATGTTCTTGCCAGAATCTAGAATATGTACCTGACAGCAGTCTATTAACTTTCAAGTGAGCAAAAAAGAAGTTATGTACTCCCCATAATGTTCCATCTGTGTTGTCCATTTTCATTCTTCCTCAACTGTTGGGTTTAGACCTGATCTTCGGATCCAACTCGGCCGTTACTAAAGCTTGGGGTAACCAAAAAGCTATTGAGCTTCATCCTTACCCATAATGCACCAAACCCTAACACACTCCAGACCTTGTTTGCTAATTTTGCCTAAATGTGGTAACTGCCAATATGTATACATAAAGACACATAAATCTGTATATGTCCTACAGAAGGAACTACATCTGGAGCTCAATCAAAAAGGACAGTGGTGTCCTTACAACACCTCATTCTCCTAGAAGTTTGTTGAAACAAAGGATGGGGGTGGGTAGGCGGGAAGTTGAGGAAGAATGAAAACAGACAACACAGATGGAACATCATGGTGAGTACATAACTTCTTTGTCTGATGTTGTCAATATTCATTCTATCCTCAACAGTTGGGACAGAGTCCTCAGCTACCTAAAACCCCGGCTGGGCTCTAAGGAAGGATATTCCTGAGCACAGTTGAGCCAAAAGCTGCTCTACTCCTCAAGACCAGATCTAATTTATAATGAGAGATAAAGGTATGTGGACTTGCCCGAGTTTCTACTGCACATGTCGTCCATGGAAACCCTGGATAGAAACACTGAAGATGTTGCCATGTTTCTAGCTGAATGGGTTCTTAAAGGTTTAGTTAAGGTAAGAAGACTAAACCAAGAATACGCAGGGCAGACCAAGTGCACGGATTAAACCAAAAACGTCCAAAGTCCAAAAGAAGAAATCCAGCACAAAGGGAGATGAAGGTTTCAAAGTTTTATTGTGGCAAGCTCCATAAAATAAAAAATCCACAGCAAACCGGTTTTGGCTGAAAGTTCAAGCCTTCTTCAGTGCAAAAGAGAAACACAATAGAGCAAAACCCTGATGCCTGCTTATATATATATATATATATATATATATATATATATATATATATATATATATATATACACACACACACACATAAATTGGCTTAATCAGCTTAATAAATTAATTGCAATATTTAATCATTAATTGAACAAAAAACTTGACCATCCAAAGCTGTATTTAACTTAACTCATTCAGGCCTGGTTTAAATAGAGCACCTAGCCTGATTATCCAAGAGGATTCTTTATTGTTTAATATATTGTGCCAGCCAGCTTTGGATGTTTTATTCATTTGAATTTTGTCTATAATGGTAAACGTGAACTTAGCAGTTTAGTGTACTAAAGTATGTTTGTACAGAGCATTTGAAATTCTTTTATTTCTAATTTCGCTTAGATGTTCACTGATGCGATATCTAAAAGGTCTAGAAGTTTGTCCAACATAAAATGAAGAACAATTGCAGGTGGCTAAATAGATAATCCAGTTGCTACTACAATTTCCAAAACATCTAATTTGGTAAAGCTTGGAAGTGTTGCAAAGTACAGTTTTGTACCTACCATAAATGTAGATGTTCGAGTGCACATACAGCTGCAGTCATTACAGATGGGTTATCCTGCCATCAGGCGGGTCCTCAGTCAGCCGAATTCCAAAGTCTAGGTCCAGCATCGGTTGTCGTCACTTCTTCCCTGATGTCAGTGCGGCAGGGGTATAAAAGAGGCAGCCGACGCCATCTTCTTCAGTTTTTCTTGCCCCAGATGTCAGGTGCCCCCAGAAGGGAGGCAAAACATAAACGTATGTAATCATGCAATATAGAATAATCAAAAAAGCAGTAGTTGCAAGCAAATACACCATAAAAGAATACACCAAATAGGTTGTATGAGAAGGTGTTTGTCATAAGGCCTGTCCTAAGAGGGGATGGAGGGGGGGAACCTGGACTGCAGCTGTATGTGCACTCAAACATCTACATTTATGGTAGGTACAAAACTGTACTATGTTCATCGTGCATACAGCTGCAGTCATTACAGATGGAAAGAATCCCAAAGATAAGTAGGGGTGGCAGGCACTAAGTGGAACTAGGAGGAGCAAGGATGCCCTGCAAGACAGCTGTGGCAAATCCCGCTCTAGATTTAGAGTAAAGTGGAAGGTGATAGTGTTTGGAGAAAGTGTGCACTGAACTCCAAGTGGCTGCTTCCAAAATGTCCTTGGTAGGAACCCCCCTGAGGAAAGCTGCAGAGGTAACTGTGGCCCTTGTGGAGTGGGATCTGGTGCCTTCCATGAAATGAATAACAAAAGCGTATGCAGTGGGCTATCCATTTTGAGACTGTCTGTTTGGAGATAACCTTTCCTTGAGCACCTGTAGCACAGGACAGAAAGAGTTGCTCGGATTTCCTGAATGGCTTTGTCCTGTCCAAGTAATAATGAAGTTGTCTGTGAATGTCCAAGGAATGCAGTAGTCTTTCCCCTTTGTTTTGTGGGTTAGGGTAAAAGGTAGGTAAGTGGATAGTCTGATTCAAGGCTACACTGGATACTACCTTTGGCATAAAGGTAGGGTTGGTTCGTAAGGAAACTCTGTCCTGATGGAAAATGATGAAAGGTTGCACAGCCATGAGGGCCTGTAGTTCCGAAACCCTGCGTGCTGAGGTGATAGCCAGAAGGAAGGCTGTTTTCCATGACAAGTATTGTAGTTCTGTTGAAGCAGCTGGCTCGAAGGGAGGAAGGCTCAGCTTTTCCAATATGAAGTTGAGGTCCCAAGCAGGGACTGGTGGTTTCCTTGGGGGTTTTATATTCTTTGCCCCTCTGAGGAACTGTCTTAAGAGAGGATGAGAGAATAAAGGAGGATCTGTGTTGTATTGTGCAGAAATGGCTGAAGCGTGGATTTTGATGGAGGAGAAGGAAAGTCCACTGTTTAACATCTCAGCTAGGTATTGTAAAATTTGAGGTAAATTTATCACCCAAGGATTCTGGCCCTTTTCCTGATTCCAGGCACAAAATCGTTTCCATTTGGCGGAGTAGGCTTTTCTAGTAGAAGGTCTTCTGGCCTCCAAGATGACATCCTGCACCTCCTTGGAGAGGAGGGTCTGTTGGGAAATCAAGGGATTCTCCATGCAGCTAGATTTAGGGTTTTGAGCTGGCTGTGAAGAGTCTTGAAGTTGTGCTGGGACAACAGGAGAGGTACTAGAGGTAGGATCCATGGTGGGGAATGTGTCAGGCTCTTCAGGAGCGGATACCAGTTTTGTCTTGGCCAATCTGGAGCAATGAGAATCATTTTCGGCCTCTCTGCTCTGACTTTTAATAGAACTTTGGGCAGCAGAGGAAGAGGCGGAAAGGCATAGACTGTTAACGTTGTCCAATTGAAAGAAAGTGCGTCCACTTTCCAGGCCTGTGGATGATAGGTCCTTGAATAAAATTTTTTCAATTGGTAATTTCTGTGGGTAGCAAAAAGATCCATGTCAGGCTGTCCCCATGCCTGAGTTATCTTTGTGAAAACTTGAGGATGTAACTTCCATTCGTGTGGATCTGTCATATTTCTGCTTAGGCTGTCTGCCAGTGTGTTTTCCTTCCCTGTCAGGAATTGTGCCTGAAGTTGAATTTGCAATTCCAGTGCTGTGTTCCATAGGGTCATGACTAGTCTGCACAGGGGGTATGAATGAGTTCCCCCCTGTTTGTTTATGTACCACATCACTGTGGTGTTGTCTGTCCTTATCAATAGCTGGCCTGGACGCAGTAGGTCTTTGAAGGCCATAATAGCATTTTGCACTGCTAGCATTTCCTTTTGGTTGATGTGTAGGTGCTTCTCTTTTTGGGACCATTTTCCCTGAATGAACTGATCTGTCATGTGTGCCCCCCAGGCGTAGTCCGAGGCGTCTGTTGTGATGATTTGAGTTGCTTGAGGTAAACAGAAAGGGAGACCTATGTTTCTTTGGCATGCTTGTGCCCACCACAAAAATTCCTTTTGAAGACATGGAATGAGTGGTAGAATTGTTTCCAAGCTGTGGCTGTGTCGAGACCATAAGTTTTTTAGGTACCATTGAAGTTTCCTCATATGCAGCTTTGCACATGGGATCAGAAGGATGCAAGATGCCATGAATCCCAGAGCCTGCAGGACTTTCCTTGCAGTCAGCCTGGTGAAGGTTGCCATTTTGCTGAAGTATTGAGACAGTTGCCCTTGTTTGTCTGGCGTGAGGTAGGCCATCTGGGTGGTTGTATTCAAGGTGGCACCCAGGAAAGTTATTTGGTGAGAGGGTATTAGTTTTGATTTCTTTTTGTTGACTGTGTATCCCAGAAAGTTCAACAGTTTTATTACAAATGCCAGGTGTTTCAGAAGTATGTCCTTGCTGTCCACTTGGATCAGGCAGTCGTCCAGATATGGGTATATTTGTATTCCTTGAAGTCTGCAGAAGGCAATTACTGATGCCAGGCATTTCGTAAACACTCTGGGCGCAGTAGATAAGCCAAAGGGCAATGCAGAGTATTGATAATGGGTTGAACCTGCAAGAAATCTGAGGTATCTTCTGCAATCTTGTCTGATAGGGACATGCAGGTATGCCTCCTTGAGGTCCAATGTTACCAGCCAAGACTCCTTGCCCAGCATGGGAAGAAGCTGCTGTAATGTGAGCATCTTGAATTTTGGTACCTGTAAATATGTATTTAGGATGGATAGGTCTAAAATAGGTCTCCAATCTTTGTCTTTCCTTGGTACCAGGGATAGTCTGGAATAAAACCCTTGACCTTGTTCTTTTGCAGGTACCTCTTGAATCGCTTTCATGTCCATGAGAGTTGAAATTTGTTTTTGTGCCTCTGCCCTTTGATTTTGTGGCAGGTTTGGCATGCCTCTCATTTTTGGAAGGGTGTGAAAGTGGAACCTGTAGCCTCTGTCTATAATGTCCAGAATCCATTTGTCTTTTGTGACAATATGCCAATTTTTTGAGAATAATGCCAGTTTTCCGCCCAAAGGTGCTGCCATTAAAGCTTTGCTTGGCAGGTAAAGGGGGAAGTCATTATGTCTGCTTTCTGAATGACTGTTATCTATCTTCTCCACCTCTTGGGGTTGGTGCTTGCCACTGTCTGGCTCAGAAAGATCCTTGAGGATGCCCTCTACCCCTTGGGCGTCTGTATCTGCCTCTTTGAGGTCTGTCCGTGGCTGGAAAGGACCAATTTTTTGAAGGCCAGTTTCTGCTGAAACGTGGAGGTTGTACCTGCAGGAAATCTTTCACTGTTTGCATTGATTTCGCATTTTCCTCCATTTTCTTTAGTACCTCCTCAGCTTTAACACCAAACAGTACATCTTTTTGAAGAGGTGCATCTAGTAATTTAGCTTTGACATGATCTGGTAAGGCTTGCTCTTTGAGCCAAGCATGTCTACGTATAACAGACCCCGTAACAGCAGCTCTACATGAGGCCTCTAAAGCATCAAAACCACACTGCAAGGTATGTTTACCCACTTGCTCTGCACCATGCAACAAATCCTGCAACTCTTTTAAATCTGGTTGTTCTGGTTGTGTCATTTTGCTTTTCAACTGAGATAACAAAAACTGTTGATACTTTAACATGTGGAACTGACAGTTTAATGCCCTCATGGTTAAAGTGGCCAAGGTATACACCTTTTTCCCCCACCTTTCTAAAGCTCTGGAATCTCTCTCTGAAGGTAATGGGTTTTAGCAGTACAGGCCTTAATTCCCTTGGGACCCTATGAAATAGTTTCTGGGTCAGAAGTATGGCTTTTGTATAGGAACTGGTGTGAATCAGGAACCCGGTAATACCTGTCTGGTTTAACAGGAGCTGGAGGTAAAGAATCTGGATTGAGGCTGGCTTCTGTGTACACATCATCTAATATATCTAAAACAGGATGGATAGCCAGGGGCCTATGCTGGGGGAGCAAGAGAAAATCCCTGAGCCTTTTCTTGGAATCTGAGTAATCTTGGCCTTCCCAGTGAAAGTGTTCCCTCAAAGTATGTAGGGTTTCCCCAAAAGAGTAGTCCTCATGGGGGGAGACCGAGGGAATAGACTCCTCTGCATCAGAGTCTTCAAAAGGAGAATAGGTATAGTCCTGGTCCTCAGAATGTTCAGAGGTAATAGAGGCTTGATCTGAGGAAGGGTAGTCTTCCTCTAATCTGGGCCTTTTGTCCGAGGGGGGTTGAGAAAGTACAGTTTTGTACCTACCATAAATGTAGATGTTCGAGTGCTAATACAGCTACAGTCATAACAGATGGGTTCTCCTGTCGTCAGGCGGGTCCTCGGTCGGCCGAATTCCAAAGTCTAGGTCCGGCGTCGGTTGTCGTCGCTTCTTCCCTGACATCAGTGCGACAGGGGTATAAAAGAACCAGCCGACGCCATTTTCTTCAGTTTTTCTTGCCCCAGATGTCAGGTGCCCCCAGAAGGAAGGCAATACATAAATTTGTGTAATAAAGCAATGCCATATAATCAAAATACAGTAGTGCAAGCAAATACACCATAAATGAATACCCCAATCAGGTTGCATGAGGAGGTGTTAGCCAACAGGCCTGTCCCAAGAGGGGAAGGAGGGAGGAAAACCTGGACTGCAGCTGTATTAGCACTCGAACATCTACATTTATGGTAGGTACAAAACTGTACTATGTTCATCGTGCATACAGCTGCAGTCATAACAGATGGGTAGAATCCCAAAGCTAAGAAAGGGGTGGTAGGCACTAGGTGGAACTAGGAGGAGCCAGGATGCCCTGCAAGACCGCAGTGGCAAAGCCTGCTCTAGATTTGGAGTATAATGGAAGGTGGTAGTGCTTGGAGAAGGTATGCACAGAACTCCAAGTGGCTGCTTCCAAAATATCTTTGGTAGGAACTCCTCTGAGGAAAGCTGCAGAGGTAGCTGTGGCCCTTGTGGAGTGAGATCTGATGCCTGTAGGCACAGTTTTGCCATGAAAAGAATAACAAAAGCGTATGCAGTGGGCTATCCATTTTGAGATTGTCTGTTTGGAAATTGGCTTCCCTTGAGCTCCTATAGCATAAGACACAAAGAGCTGTTCTGACTTTCTGAAAGGCTTTGTTCTGTCCAAATAAAAACACAGTTGTCTGTGGATGTCCAAGGAATGTAGTAATCTCTCCCCTTTGTTTTGAGGATTAGGATAAAAGGTAGGTAAGTGTATAGCCTGATTCAAAGCTACCCTGGATACCACTTTTGGCATAAAGGACGGGTTGGTTCGTAAGGAAACTCTGTCCTGATGGAAGATGATAAAAGGCTGCACAGCCATGAGGGCTTGTAGTTCCGATACCCTACGAGCTGAGGTAATAGCCAGAAGGAAAGCTGTTTTCCAGGACAAATATTGCAAATCTGTTGAGGCAGCTGGCTCAAAAGGAGGCAAGGTCAGTTTTTCTAGAATTAAATTAAGATCCCAAGCAGATATTGGTTGTTTCCTTGGGGGTTTTATATTCTTAGCCCCTCTGAGGAACTGTCTTAAGAGGGGGTGAGAGAATAAAGGTGGATCAGTGTTGTATTCAGCAGAAATGGCTGAGGCATGAATTTTGATGAAGGAGAATGAAAGTCCACTGCGTAGCAGTTCAGCTAGATACTGTAATATTTGCGGTAAATTCAGGTTTCCAGGATTCTGGCCCTTTTTCTCATTCCAGGCACAAAATCTTTTCCATTTTGCGGAGTAAGCTTTTCTAGTAGACGGCCTTCTGGCCTCCAAAATGACATCCTGCACCTCCTTGGTAAGTAGGGTCTGTTGTGATGTTAAGGAATCTTCCATGCAGCCAGATTGAGCGTTTTCAGGTGACTGTGAAGAGTTTTGAAGCTGTGTTGAGTCAGAAGATGAGGCATTAGAGGCAGGGTCCATGGTGGGGAATGCGTCAGGCTCCTCAGGAGTGGGTACCTGTGTTGTCTTGGCCAGTCTGGAGCAATGAGAATCATCTTTGGTCTGTCTGCTCTGGTTTTTAATAGAACTTTGGGCAGCAGAGGAAGAGGTGGGAAGGCATAAACTGTCATTGTTGTCCAACTGAAAGAGAGAGCGTCCACTCTCCAGGCTTTTGGATGAAAAATCCTTGAGCAGAATTTTGTCAATTGGTGAATTTTGTGGGAGGCAAAGAGATCTATGTCTGGCCTTCCCCATGCTTGAATTATCTCTGTAAAAACTTGAGGATGCAACTTCCATTCGTGTGGATCTGTCATATTTCTGCTTAGGTTGTCTGCCAGCGTGTTTTCCTTGCCTGGCAAGTACTGTGCTTGAAGTTCGATTTGTAAGTCCAGAGCCATGTACCAAAGTGACATGGCCAGCCTGCATAGGGGGTATGAATGGGTTCCTCCCTGTTTGTTTATGTACCACATTACTGTGGTGTTGTCTGTCCTTATCAATAGTTGACCTGGATGCAGAAGGTCTTTGAAAGCTATAATAGCATTTATTACTGCTAGCATTTCCTTTTGATTGATGTGAAGGTTCACAGGTTCATAGGTTCATACTAGGCTATCTGCCCAAGGGCATTTATAAGCCTAGCCCATAGTTATGTGGCTTTCGCCACCCCTTTAGTTTGAATAAAAACTATGCCTATCATTTTGCTGTGCCTCTGTCAAGCAGTGACACTGAAGTAATCCCTGGGGTATATCTGCAATCTCCCATCCATTGGTCAAGATTCCTCTTGAACAAGGCCAGAGAGGTGCTCTGCCTCACATGTACCGGGATTTTGTTCCACAGCATAGGGAGTCTCTGGGTGATGAATCTGTCCATCCAGCACGTTCTATTTATAACCGTGTCAAGGTTTAAGTCTCCCGCCCTTGTGGTTCTGAGGGATCTAGATTTTTTGAGGTGAAGCATATTCATCAAATCTGGGTTTGACATGGCCTTATATTTCAGGCACAGGTCACCTCTGAGCAAGCGGTATGAGACTGCTTTTCTTTTTGGGACCATTTGCCCTGAATGCACCAATCTGTCATATGCGCCCCCCAGGCGTAGTCCGAAGCATCTGTTGTGATGACTTGATTTGCTTGAGGCTTGTTGAATGGGAGACCTGTGTTTGTTTGGCATGCTTGAGCCCACCACAGGAATTCCTTTTGAAGACATGGAATTAGTGGTATTATTGTTTCCAAACTGTGGCTGTGTTGAGACCATAGGTTTTTCAGGTACCATTGAAGTTTCCTCATATGCAGCTTTGCACATGGGATTAGTAGGATGCAAGATGCCATGAATCCCAGAGCCTGCAGGATTTTCCTTGCAGTCAGCCTGGTGAAATTTGCTAGTGTTCTGAAGTATTGAGTTAGTTGCCCCTGCTTCTCTGGCGTGAGGTAGACCATCTGGGTGTTTGTGTCCAAGTTGGCACCCAGGAAAATTATTTTCTGAGAGGGTATTAGCCTTGATTTCTTTTTGTTGACTGTGTATCCCAGAGAATTCAACAACATTATTACATAAGCCAGATGTTTCAGAAGTATGTGCTTGCTGCCCGCTTGGATCAGGCAGTCGTCCAAATAGGGGTATATTTGTATCCCTTGAAGTCTGCAGAAGGCAATTACTGATGCCAGGCATTTCGTGAATACTCTGGGCGCAGTAGATAAGCCAGAGGGCAATGCAGAGAATTGATAATGGGTTGAACCTGCAAGAAATCTGAGGTATCTTCTGCAATTTTGTCTGATTGGGACATGCAGGTATGCCTCCTTGAGGTCCAATGTTACCAGCCAAGACTCCTTGCCCAGTATGGGAAGAAGCTGCTGTAAAGTGAGCATCTTGAATTTTGTGCAGTAAAAATGTGTTTAGGATGGATAGGTCCAAAATAGGTCTCCAATCTTTTCCCTTCCTTGGTACCAGGAATAGTCTGGAATAAAAACCTTGACCTTGTTCGTGAGTAGGTACCTCTTGAATAGCTTTCATGTCCATGAGATCTGAAATTTGTCTTTGTGCCTCTGCCTTTTGATTGTGTGGCAGGTTTGGCATGCCTCTCATTTTTGGAAGGGTGTGAAAATGGAATCTGTAGCCTCTGTATAGAATGTCCAGGATCCATTTGTCTTTTGTGACAATATGCCAAGTTTTTGAAAATAATGCCAGCTTTCCGCCTAAGGGTGCTGTCATTTGAGCCTTGCTTGGCATGCAAAGGGGAAAGTCATTGGGCTTGCTTTCTGAATGGCTGCGAACTATCCTCACCACCTCTTTGTGTAGGAGCTTGCCATTGTCTGCCTCTAAACGATCCTTGGAATTGCCCTCTGCCCCTCGGGCGCCTGTATCTACCTCTTTGGGGTCTGTCCGTGGCTGGGAAAGACCAATTTTTGGAAGGCCAATTTCTACTGAAACGTGGGGGTTGTACCTGTAGAAAATCTTTCACTGTTTGCATTGATTTAGCCTTTTCTTCCATTTTCTTTAATACCTCCTCAGCATTAGCACCAAATAATACATCCTTTTGTAGAGGGGCATCTAGTAATTTAGCTTTGACATGATCTGCTAAGGTTTGTTCCTTGAGCCAGGCATGTCTACGTATGACTGATCCTGTAACAGCAGCTCTACATGAGGCCTCTAGAGCATCAAAACCACATTGCAAGGTATGTTTACCCACTTGTTCTGCACTATGCATCAAATCCTGCAACTCCTTCAAGTCTGGTTGTTCAGGTTGTGACATTTTACTTCTCAATTGTGATAACAGAAACTGTTGGTACTTTCGCATATGGAACTGGCAGTTTAATGCACTCATGGTTAAGGTGGCCGAGGTATATACCTTTTTTCCCCACCTTTCTAAGGATCTGGAATCTCTCTCGGAAGGTAAAGGATTTTTAGTAGTGGAGGCCTTAATTCCCTTGGGGCCCTGTGAGATAGTTTCTGGGTCAGCCGCATGGCTTTTGTATAGAAATTGGTGTGAGTCAGGAACCCGGTAGTACCTGTCAGGCTTGACTGGGGCTGGAGGTAAAGAATTCGGGTTAAGGCAGGCCTCCGAGTACACATCATCTAGTATGTCTAAGACAGGAGGTATAGCTAGAGGCCTGTGCTGAGGTAGCAAGAGAAATTCCCTAAGCCTTTTCTTGGAATCTGAGTACTCTTGACCTTCCCAGTGGAAGTGTTCCCTTAAGGTATGCAAGGTTTCCCCAAATGAGTAATCCTCTGGGGGGGATACAGAGGGAATGGACTCCTCTGCATCAGAATCTTCAAAAGAGGAGTAAGAAAGTTCCTGTTCATCAGAGTGCTCTGATATAATGGAGGCCTGATCAGAGGAGGGGGATTCTTCCTCCACTCTGGGCCTTTTGTCCGGGGGGGGGGGGTTGGGAACCCCTGATAAGAGTAATTAAATCCTCAGCCATTTTGAGCATCTGTTTTTTAGGCATGGGGCCTGGAGAATGGCCCTGTGTAGCTTGTTTCTTAGAATGCATGGCTGCTTTAGACTTAGTGAAAGCCTTGATGGAAAAAGAAGAGGAAGGTCTGAAGACACCTTGAGAGGAGGCAGACCTGTCTACATTTTGAGATTCACCAGCAAGAGTGGCTTCGGTATCTGTAGTCGGGGTGTGGGCCGAGGAGCCTGCGACCTCGGGGACAGAAGACACTGCCAATGAAGTGTCGTCGGTAGTCAGGGGCTGCGTAGGCGCCTCGCTGAGAACCGGACCACCTGTAGTCGGCTTTGGCGTTGTGTCGGTGGAGGCTGCGGACCTCATGTGTCGGTCCTTATCTTTGTACTTTTTAGACAAAACTGGAGTCGGAGTATCCGACGACATAATATAGTTAAATTTTTTGCCAAAATAATGCTGGGCGAACTCCGCCCGACGCTTAATGGTGCGTTTGTTGAATGTAGCGACAGACCGAGACGTCGTGGTCTGGGCCTAAACAAGGAATACAGAGGGAATGAAAATCCTTATGCGGTATTTGCTTCCCACATGAAATACAATTATTAACTTTGTCTGACATCAGTCTGAGGCAAGAAAAGTTTCCCCAACGGGGTACTTAGCTTTCAAGAAGACTTCGGTTGCAAAATATTTGTAATTTCAGGAGCTGGCCGACCGGCACTTGCGAACTGCTTCTGCTTCGGGCACCGCGTGGCAAGAAAGACTGGAGAAAATGGCGTCGGCTGGTTCTTTTATACCCCTGTCGCACTGACGTCAGGGAAGAAGCGACAACAACCGACGCCGGACCTAGAATTTGGAATTCGGCCGGCCGAGGACCCGCCTGACGGCAGGAGAACCCATCTGTTATGACTGCAGCTGTATGCACGATGAACATCCCCTTATAAGAGTAATCAAATCCTCAGCCATTTTGAGCATCTGTTTTTTAGGCATGGGGCCTTGAGAGGGGGTCTGAGGTCCCTGTTTTTTGGTTTTCATGGCTGCTTTAGATTTTGTGAAAGCTTTAATAGAGAAGGAGGAAGGCCTGAAGACACCTTGAGAAATGGAAGGCCTGTCTGAGTTTCCCCGCCAAGAGTGGCATCGGTATCTGTAGTAGGAATGGGGACCGAGGAGCCTGCGACCTCAGGTACTGAAGACACCGGTAATGTAGTGTCATCGGTACTCAGCGGCTGCATAGGCGCCTCACTGAGAACCGGAGAACCGGTAGTCGGCCTTAGCGTGGTGTCAGTAGAAGTTGCGGACCTCGTATGTCGGTCCTTATCTTTGCGTCTTTTACTCAAAACTGGAGTCGGAGTATCCGACGACATAATATAATTTAATTTTTTACCAAAATAGTGAAGGGCGAACTCCGTAGCGGCTTAATAGTGCGTTTGTTGAATCTAGCACAAAAACGGCAGGCCGAGACGTCGTGGTCTGGGCCTGAGCAAGGTATACAGAAAGAGTGGAAATCCTTATGCGGTGTTTGCTTCCCACATGAAATGCAATTATTAACTTTGACTGACATCGGTCTGAGGCAAGAAAAGTTTCCCCAACGGGGTACTTAGCTTTCAAGAAGACTTCGGCTGAAATATTTTCGTAAATCTCAGGAGCTGGCCGACCGGCACTTGCGAACTGCTTCTGCTTCGGGCACTGCGCGGCAAGAAAGACTGAAGAAGATGGCGTCGGCTGCCTCTTTTATACCCCTGCCACACTGACATCAGGGAAGAAGCGACGACAACCGACGCCGGACCTAGACTTTGGAATTCGGCTGACCGAGGACCCGCCTGACGGCAGGATAACCAATCTGTAATGACTGCAGCTGTATGCACGATGAACATCTGGTAAACTCCTTCGTTTGAAATATGTGTGGACAAGCACTACAATGACCACATGGAACACAACCAGTTAATGTATCTCCAAATAAAGTTTTTTGTAAAGTAACCGGTGGGTGATAGTGTTTATAGTGGGTTAAATGTGAGTTTGTTGTTCTACCTCTTCTGTAAGAAAATGAACATCGAGGGCCAAGTATTTCATTCAGTTGGTCGTGAGCTAACAAAATGTCCCAATGATTGTTAATGAAGTTTCTAAACGTATGAGTGTTCGCTCCAAAAGTCGTTACTGTCTAATGGATTGTGGTTTTTGTGTGCTATCATGACTAGTCTGTTGTTGGTATACTAAAAGATGAGATCTTTCTATTTGGTCTACCTCAGTTATGGTACGAGAAATACAGTCCTTACGATATCCCCTAGTGAGCAATCTATTGGTTAGGTCATGCTGGCATGTTTGAAAACTTTGTTCAGAGGAACAGATGCATTTGGTACGTAGATATTGTGATTTTGGGATGTTGCTGATGATGTGGTGGGGATGATAACTATAAGCATGTAATAGGGTATTATATTCTGGAAATTTCCTATGTACCTTGGTCTCTAAGGTATGATCATCCTGTCTGGTAATGATGACATCCAGAAAAATAATTTGTTGATATTCAATATGTAAGGTGAACTGAATACCCCATTTATTCTCATTAACACATTCAATAAATGCATGCACATATAATTGATCACCCCGCCACACCATCCAACAGTCATCCAGATAGCGTCTCCAAATGTCCAACTGATCAAGAAAAAAGTTGCGGCTATCGTCATATATAAGTTGTTCCTCCAAAAATCCCATAAACAAATCAGCATAAATGGGGGCAAAAGATGCTCCCATTGCTGTTCCACGGACCTGCCAATATATCTTACTTTGAAATTGAAAAACATTCTTAGTCAATACATGTTTAGTTAAAGATAGGAGAAGTGTATTGAAACCAGGGGAATAAAGTTTGGATTTTTCCAGCTAATATTGAATGGCCTCTAATCCTGCCCAGTGTGGTATACTTGTATAAAGGGAGGTGACATTGAGTGCACATAGGTACCAATCAGGTTCCAATTGTGCATCTTGAATGATATTAAGAAACTGAGTAGTGTCTTTTAACCTAGACCTGACCATAGATAGTAGAGGTTGTAAATACTCAGTGAGGAAGGCAGATAAAGGTTCAGTCAAGGATCCCTTCCCAGACACAATCGATCGTCCTGGAGGACAATTAGAGTTTTTGTGTATTTTAGGAAGTAAATATAAACATTGGGAGATGGGATCAGATACCTTCAATTGTTTGCAAATCTTTTGGTTTATAATGTCTTCCTCAGTAGCTAGGTCTAAAAAAGAGTCAATTTCTTTCTTAAAATTGGGAGTTGGGTCAACAACCATAAGTATATAGAATTGACGGTCGGACAATTGTTTGTCCGCCTCAGCCTGGTACATGTCCCAATCCATTACCACGATGCCACCTCCCTTGTTAGATGGTAAAATTACTATATCATGGTTGGAACTCAAATCACGTAGGGCATTTTGTTCATCTTTAGTCAGATTGTGTCTCATCATTTGGTGTTCATGAGAAAAATGTAAGTCTTTCAAAACACATTCCTTAAAGATAGCCACATGTTTGTCCATAGGAGGTTGAAAGTTAGATTTACCAAATTGGAAACCAGTAACTCTTTGAGTGTTAGTTGTGTCTGAAAAAAATATTTTAAGGTTAAGTAGTCTGCAAAAAATCATTTAATTCATTAACCAAAACATGTTCAGGTACAACAAAAGTCGGTACAAATTTTAGACCCTTGTTTAACACTTTATTTTGTATATCAGACCGTTGGTATGAAGAAATATTGTGTACATTGTTTACTGTATTACAATCTGCTGTAATAGTTGTTGAATGTTCGGTATGTTTGTATTTTCTGTGTTTTCTGCCCCCCCCCCCCCCCGGGTTTCTTATGCCTAAAGACGCTATCTGGATGACTGTTGGATGGTGTGGCGGTGTGATCAATTATATGTGCATGAATTTATTGAATATCTTAATGAGAATAAATGGGGTATTCAGTTCACCTTACATATTGAATATCAGGAAATTATTTTTCTGGATGTCATCATTACCAGACAGGATGATCATACCTTAGTGACCAAGGTACATAGGAAATTTCCAGAATATAATACCCTACTACATGCTTCTAGTTATCATCCCCGCCACATCATCAACAACATCCCAAAATCACAATATCTACGTACCAAATGCATCTGTTCCTCTGAACAAAGTTTTCAAACATGCCAGCGTGACCTAACCAATAGATTGCTCACCAGGGGATATCGTAAGGACTTCATTTCTCGTACCATAACTGAGGTAGACCAAATAGAAAGATCTCATCTTTTAGTATACCAACAACGGACTAGTCATGATAGCACACAAAAAACACAACCCATTAGACTAGTAACCACTTTTGGAGCGAGCACTCATAGGTTTAGAAACATCATTAACAATCATTGGGACATCTTGTTAGCTCACGACCAACTGAATGAAATACTTGGCCCTCGATGTTCATTTTCTTACAGAAGAGGTAGAACAATAAACTCACATTTAACCCACTATAAACACTATCACCCACCAGTTACTTTACAAAAAACTTTATTTGGAGATACATTAACTGGTTGTGTTCCATGTGGTCATTGTAGTGCTTGTCCACACATATTTCAAACGAAGGAGTTTATCAGTTGCAACACTTCCAAGCTTTACCAAATTAGATGTTTTGGAAATTGTAGTAGCAACTGGATTATCTATTTAGCCACCTGCAATTGTTCTTCATTTTATGTTGGACAAATGTCTAGACCTTTTAGATATTGTATCAGTGAACATCTAAGCGAAATTAGAAATAAAAGAATTTCAAACGCTCTGTACAAACATACTTTAGTACACCAAACTGCTAAGTTCACGTTTACCATTATAGGCAAAATTCAAATGAATAAAACATCCAAAGCTGGCTGGCACAATATATTAAACAATAAAGAATCCTCTTAGATAATCAGGCTAGGTGCTCTATTTAAACCAGGCCTGAATGAGTTAAGTTAAATACAGCTTTGGATGGTCAAGTTCTTTGTTCAATTAATGATTAAATATTGCAATTAACTTATTAAGCTGATTAAGCCAATTTATATATATATATATATATATATATATATATATATATATATAAAAGCAGGCATCAGGGTTTTGCTCTATTGTGTTTCTCTTTTGCACTGAAGAAGGCTTGAACTTTCAGCAGAAACCGGTTTGCTGTGGATTTTTTATTTTATGGAGCTTGCCACAATAAAACTTTGAAACCTTCATCTCCCTTTGTGCTGTATTTCTTCTTTTGGACTTTAGTTAAGGTAAGACCCAATTTACTATATATAAAGGAAATACAGTCAGCCAGCCATCTGGCTAAATTACTTTTGCAACTGGTTTACCCAATTTCAAATCTGCAAAGGAAACAAACAACTGATCTTCCTTTCTGATTTTTTTTGTCCTGTGGACATACAAATGTAATTGTCTGTGACCATCCAAATAAATGCAACATATATTCACTTTTGTTTGCAAATTTAGGAAAGAAGACTGGCAAATTAATGGACTGATTGATACTCGATTCTGACACAACCTTGGGAAGGAAGGACGCATTGGTTCATAATGTAACCCTATCCTTATGAAAAATCAAGTAGCGAGGTTTTGAAGACAGGGCTAGAAAAGTTCAGAAATTCTTCTAGCTGAGGAAATGGCCACCAGAAAGACAGTTTTCCAAGTAAGAAACTTAAGGTCAAATTTAGCTGCTGGTTCAAAGGGGGGATGAATTAATGCCTGCAGTACCAAGTTCAGATCCCATGACATAGCTGGGTCTTTAAACAGCAGTCTCAATAGAAGAGTGTCTCTCAAAAATGCTTTGCAAAGTTTAGAACAGACCACAAAATAATCTTCAAATCCAATAAAAAAAATTATATATTGCTGCTAACTGATCCTTAATGATAGAGGAGCTTGCCCATTCATTAAAGAGCAAAGCTAAAAATTCAAGTATGTTATGTATAAGGCCTGAAAAAGGATCAATATGAGTTTGTTGTACCCAGTAAACAAATCTTTTCCATTTACTTGTATAAAGCTTTCTTGTTGAAGGTTTACATGAAGATAAGAGGATATGATGGACCGGGGAATAGAGCACTGGTTGTCTGGCTATTAACAGAAATGGAGATACCAAGCTGTCAGCTTGAGGTTTGAAATATTTGGGTGAATCATGTCTGTCAGATGCGATAGGAGGTCCGGAATTGGATTCAAAATCCAAGGTTCCTATAATAGGTGAGGCTATAGGAAGGGGAACCAAATCTGCCAAGGCCTGTGAGGTGCAATGAGGATGACTTTGCCTTTTCAACCTGGCAGCTTTCTGCAGAAATTTCAGAATTAGTGGGATTAGCAGGTAAGCATAAAGTAGACCAGTGGGCCAATAGTGAAGTACAGCATTCCTCGGTGAATCCCCCTGAGTAGGGATTAGGGCAAAGTAGCTACTGCATTTGTTGTTTAAGGGAGACGCAAATAGATTGCAGCAAGGCTGGCTACATTGATGGAAAATCATTTCTGCCACATTCCTGTTGAGAGACCACTCGTGAGGTAGAAGAACAGACCTGCTCAATTTGTCTGCTATCACACTGGACTTACACAGAATGTGCATTGCTATGAGAAAGTGGTCAGATAAGATCGCTCATTGCCATACTCTGAGTGCTTCTCAACACAAGAAGTACGATCTGGACCCTCTTTCTTTCCTGATGTACCAAACTATCGACATATTGTCTGTTTGAATCACAACTGTTCTTAAAGTGAGAGCGTATTGGAGGGCCTGCAATGCTAAGAGGACTGCTCTCATCTCTATGAAACTGATGTGCAAGTTGGCCTCTTTGGGGGACCAAGTGCCTTGGACTGTTTTCCCTAGAAAGTGGCCCCCACCCCATCTAGGAAGCGTCCGTGGTCACTATGGCTTTGGGCTGGGAGAGAATGAATGGATGACCTTGTGGAACCTGATCTGAATGAATCCACTACCTCAAGTATCCCTTGCATGCCTGAGTGATTCTTATCTGTGCTGACATGCGCTGGTAAAGAACTGACTACTGTGTTCCTAACATCCATTGAAGAATTCTCTTATGAAATCTGGCTAGAAGGATTACAGTTATTGCTGCTGACACTGATCTTAAGGCTTGAAGGACCAAGTGGGTTGAAATCTTGGTGCTGCAAATTATTTTTCTGACCTGGAATCTGATAGTCTGAACTCTTGAGAAAGGAAGATAAGCTATCACTGATGTCATGTTGAAAACTGCCTATGAATTCCAAATTTTGAGTTGGTTGTAGGTGAGATTTGTTGTAATTTCTGGTTATCCCCAGATGGGAACAAATCTGGAGTACCTGACTTCTTGCCCTTATAAATCGATGTCTGGTTGGGGTGGTAATCAGCCAGTTGTCTACATATGGAAACACACGAAATCCCTGCAGTCTCAAATCAGCTGTCATTTCTACCATGTATTTGGTAAACACTCTGGGGTCTGTGGTGAGGCCAAAGGCAGAGTTGTGAACTGCTAGTGACTGGCATCCAGCTGGAAGCACAAATATCTTCTGGATTGTCTGTTAATTTTGATGTGATAGTACACATCCTAAAGGTCTACTGAGCACATCCATTCGTCCTTGCCTAGAAAAGGGAGAATGGACTGAACCACGACCATCTGAAACTTTGTGTGTTGAACTGACTTGTTCAAGTTGCTGAGATGCAAAATTGGTCTTCAGCCCCCTGTTTTCTTTGCCACTAAAAATAATCTCAAGTAAGTTCTGGATTCTATCTGCTCTGGCAAGACCTCTTGGATAACTCTTTTTTTCCTAGCAGCTTTTGTATTTCTAGTGCTGCTTCTTTCCTCTGACTGGATGGAACATCGGAAATTTTGCATGCAGATGGAGGTAGAAGGGAAAAGGGAATTATATAACCTCTGGAAATAATCCTCTGCACCCATATATCTTTTGTCATGTCTAGCCAGGCTCTCTGGTGCTGGGATAGTTGACCTCTGACTGCCTCCAGAGGTGGACAATTAGATGTCTGTTCAGGAGCACTGGTAGGGTCTATCAGAAAAACAATCCCTGGACCCCTGGTTTTGTGGACCTCCTCTGCCATGGGGGCGTTGTCATCCATCAGAGATTCCTCCTCCAACTTCTCATTGGTGAACTTTCTCCACATGTGTCCTGGAAAGGACCCTGGGACTTTCTGGACCACATTTTCTGACCAACTCACTGATTCCTAGAAAAGGATCTTTGAGGGGACAAAAATGTATGACCACTGTAGACAGGGTCTTCCCATCCTTCTCAAACATGGATAGCGTGTTCTTAACTTTTGGGCCAAACATTGAGGTGCCGTCAAAGGAGCATTAAAGAATGAGGACTTGAAGAGCTCCACAAAATCACACAAGCACATCCAGGCATGCCTCCTAATGGATATGCCTGAACTTGCTGCCCCTTGAGGCACCTTCAGCTGCATGAGAAATAAGCCTCATGGCTGAATTTGAAAAGGATTGGAGGGTAGCCAACTGACAGGTCACAGATGATTAGGCCTTAGCAGAAATGGTCTCTGAAAGGGAATTTGAAAGTTCGTTAATCAAATCCCTTTGAAACCTAGTAAAATATGCCAAACAGTTCAGCAACCAAACAGCAAAGGTCACTGAAGTGTAGACATGCTTCCCAACCCTGTGCATCACCCTAGACTCCCTGTTAGGGGGATGAACAGAGAAGTTTTGTACAGCAGGTGGCCACCACCAGGAACATGGCATCCACGGGCACCTCCTTACCTCAAAATTCCTTTCCCACAGGTGTAGCTAGAATCCTGTCTGCCATCTTAGATATTGATTCAACTGAATTAGGTTCTTTCCATGCCCGCTGAGAGACCAAATCAATGAGCTTGTCAATGGGCAGAGTAACCCAAGAGGTAGATAAGCCAGCTCCAAAGGCCTCCAGAAATACTGACTCCTCAGTTGAAGGGTTGATGGGAGGTCCAACCACCTCTCTGTTTAAGGATCTCAAGGATGTTTCCACATGAGACTTCTTCCTAAGGTGATCGTGGGGACCCTTTCCCCTCAAGAAAATAGGTATCCTCACTGCCCGACTCTTGTGCAGAGTCCAAGTGCCTCCTCTTGCACTTTCTCTTCCTAGGGAATTCCTTGATGGGGTGCTCCTGGGAAGTATCAACAGAGACTAATAAACCCTGCTGGGTGGTCTGGGTGTCTGAAGCTGGCTGTCCCCGTGGCGTAATATGATGAGGCTCCCAGTGCAGAGACATCAGGGAAGAAGGGGGGTTTGATTTGTCCATCCTGTTGCAGCAGAAAATATCCTCTTCACAACCTTGAGGGCAGACCACCCTGGAAAGAGGGAAGACCCCAGCACAGAGAAGGTGTGATTCTGGAGCACTGTCTCCTCCTACCTTGAAAGCAATGTCCCTTAGGAAGAAGCCAGAGCCAAGCACCAAGGTGCAGAGACAGCTCCGAAAGCTTCAGAGTCAACTCCAATGCCTCAGATCCAACAAGGAAGCTTCGGCTATGAAAGTCATCCAGATCCAAAGAAGTTGGAGCTGGAGCACTCAGAGTAAGGTTCGGATCTGAAGATATGGTTATCTTTGGATTTGAGCCAAAAAGACCCACAAGGCTCGGATCCAGGGACTCTGAAGCAACCAAAAGGATCAGAGGAGGAGTAAGAAGTTGTGGTCTGGTAGAAAGACTGGCCGACTGACCAAAGGGGGTAGGAGCTGGTAAAACACCCATCTGAATCTGCACAGAGAGGAACTTCTGCATCATTCTGTCCACATCCTCCTCTTTCAAACTCCTGGATGAACTAGATGAATCAAGGGAAGGTGACTTTGATTGGCATATTTCCATAAAAGGTGAAAGAACCCTTGAAGGCACAGGATCAAGAGAAGGGGAATACCTGGTTCATGGAAGAACAGTGGTACCCGAGACCACTGGATCTGTAAGTTTCTTCATCGGATCTGAAGATGTAGGATCCATTAATTTCTTTTTCTTTGGATCCAAAGGAGAGGAAATTTGAGATCTTCTTGGATCCGATTTAGATCTCTTCCTAGAGAAGACTGAAATTGGGGCAGAGGAAGTGGAAGGCATCGGAGATAGAGATTTGAACTCCTTAGCTTTAGCCCTGGGGGACTGAGCCCCAGTGGTAGCCTCACCAAAGGATGATGGCAACAAACCTTTCAGAATAAGTTTGTTCTTCCTGTCCACTAAAGCCCTAGGACTGAAACTGTGGCAAATAGACCAATCGTCCTGAAGGTGTTGTGGGCCTAGACAATAAACACAAAGAGTGTGGGCATCACAGAGAGGCAACTTGTGCCCACATTTTAAACACGTTTTGAAGCCAGGAAGACCCTTTTCAGCCATTTCAACAAAAAAAAAAAAAAAAGTAAGTTTTTTTTTTTGTAAATGAGGAGAAAAGATAAGAAAAAGAAATCAGAAAATACCAACAATGGTAATAAAGCTACACCTAAGTATATAACAGGAAAGAGAAGGGAGAAAATTACCAGCAATGATATAAGAGATACACAATACTATTTGAGGGTAAGGGAATAAGTAGACAAGTAATACAAAAAAAGTTAGGAAGATATCATTTTTTAAGCGCTTTTGTCAAATATTAGGATTGACTTCTTCAGAATACCAGACAGTCAGCAAGACCATCCTTTTACATATACAACAATTAAGCCACTGATTAAATACAATTGAATAATTGAATAATTAAGCATACAAATGTTTAAAGACATAGACTCCCTTGTTTTCTAAATTGTTTCTTTACCAGTAAATTAAAATATAAGCCATTATTTAGTACCACTATAAAAAATGTATATATTTGGTAAATGTGTCCCCTAACACTAAATTACAAAAAATGCCAGCTTGTAGGTATAATACAAAACCGATCAACTGTTTTTAGAGAAAAAATGAACATCATATGTATAAATCTGTGCAAGAAGCAATATATACAATAAAATTGTCCAATAAAACCCAAAATGTCTTGGAACAAACAATAATTAATTTCATTGCTATAAAAAACTTACATAGAAATGAAAAACAAGGTCATAGTGTACACCTCATTAAAATAAAAAGTCTGCTTTAAGTTTTAAATAACTGGTGAGGGATACCATATCATGCAAACCTGGGCTAGTAGTGGCATTAACTCTGAGTTGCCACATAAGTTCTCTAAATTCAAGGAACCAGTCACTGGGTCCCCCTCTCTCATCCATTACTACCCTTTCCAGAATGATAAACTTGAAATTATGGTTTGGAAATGTATTAATGTGCTTTGCCAGGGCATTTTTTGTGTTGCCTTTAGTTATATCATATGTATGCTGATAAACGCATGTCCTGAAGGCATTTTTTGTAATTTTCCCAATACCAGGTTTTGTGATTTTACCACTGGACTCCAAAAGGTTCTTAATACCGGAATCCTTTTTGTATATTATAACAGGGGAGTCACCCACCTTCCCTCCTATGGTCTCGTCGCTCATAAGAATGAACCAGTTTCTCACCAATATGTCCCGTATCAAAGGGAATTGTAAGTTGTATGTAAGAATAAGCCCATGTTGAAATGGGGCAGTTGTCGAAACCCTACTTTCCGAAGGTGCACAGAGTCTAGAAATGTCCAAACCCAACAGTGGGTAAAAATAACCTTCCACTCTCTTTTTGGATACTTCCTCAAGTAAAGGTATCACAAATTCTTCAGGGTACCCCCTGTTGACTAACATACCCAATAAAACATCCCTTTCCTTGTAAAAGTCATCAATTCTACTGATCATGCAGGCCAATCTCACCCCTTGCCCTTTTATTAAGGATCTTTTTTGATGAAGGGGATGTCCGCTATCAAAATGAAGAAGGGTGTTCGAGTATGTGGGTTTCCTGAAGATGTTAGAATAAAACTGGTTGTTCTCCAGATCCTTGGAAATCTGTATATCCAGGTAACTTATGGATTCCATATGAGTTACCATACCAGAAAGGTAGTACTGAAGTTGAGAAACAGTAGGAATTCAGACAACTGCTCCTGGTCCCCCCTCCAGAAAATAAGGATGTCATCTAGGTACCGCCCATAGAATGAACAGTATGTCATCCATTCAAATGTAAAAACATGGGACAATTCCCATTGTGTCAGGACAATATTAACAAAAAATGGTGCACAGGCCGCCCCCATAACAATACCTGATTTTTGCTTAAAAAGATGTCCCTCAAAAATCAGGAAACTGTTTTCCAGGACTAATTCCATTAAAGTCTTAAGTGTAAGAGTCCTGGTATGGGAGAATGTGGTCTGTTGGCACAAAAAATAATAGAACAATTCAATGCCTTCCGAATGTGGGATGACATTGAATAAATCTTTGATGTCAATAGTTAAAAAAAAAAATGTTGCTGTCAAAAAATTCTTGTCTGATTTTTTTTTGAGACAGTCCCAAGAATATTTATAATATGGGAAAATTAACTCAGACAGTTTTTTAACTTGTGGTCCAAAAACTTGGCAATACTAATAGTTTTGGAACCTTTCACATCCACTATGGGCCTTAATGGTGGGTGGGAAATGTTCTTGTGAATTTTTGGGATCCCAAATATCGTTGGAATCCGTGGATGTTTCTGTGTGCAAAAAAACAGTTCTTCTTCAGATATCTGGTTGTTAAGAAATAAATCAGAAAGCACCATGTCTACATGACTATATGCGATGTTTAATTCATTGAGTGATATTTGTGCATATCCGTCACCAAGAAGATGTTCTAGCATACAGTTAATGTACCTTTCCTGATCCATGACTACTAAACCACTCCCCTTGTCAGGTTTCTGTTGTTAGAAATACTGTCTAGAAGGATAGTCTCCTCCTTAGTTAAATTGTACAGTTTACTATTGTTATTCACCCTATTTAAATCCCTGATTTCCTTAGTGCAGATGCCTTGGAACAGTTGTAAAGTGGGATGCAGTGGGGGGGTTATAGGTGCTTGTTTTTTTGCACCCACCTGGTAACTGGTAACTATTCCCAGTTTCATTTACATAGACACTTAGGTTTAGCTTTCTAGTATAAAGCATAACGTCAAGGATTGTTTTTTCCATGTTGAATTTCTTATAGGGTACAAAATTTAATCCCTTCTGAAACAAGTTCGCCCAATCTTTTGTAACGTCTATGTTACTTAAATTATACATTTTGAAGTCCTGATGGTCATTAGAAATAATGGAAATCTCACTGTTGCTGTCTAAAACTTGCCCTGTCTTGTCTGTTGCCAATTCACCCATCTCCCTCTCCCCCTCCCAGAAAAATTCTGGGGTAAATGGTGTTGGTCCCCCTGAAACCCACACTGGATTGTCTCCGGTGGGTGTAACCTTGTTTCTGGATCCTCTCCGATCTCCTTAGGGGTTGACCTAAAGGGATGGGACCTGGGTGGTTGTCTTCACTGGGTTGCAAGTCATCAGTAAGTTCATCAAAAACATCATTATTAACATTGCTATGCATTTGTACATTGTTGGTATTTCCATTAGAAACTAATGGGTAGGCTACACCTGCTTCATAGTCTTTGGCATCTCTATCTAGTTTTTTACTCTTTTTCAACTTGATTTTCTCAACAATCTTATTTATGTTAAAAAAACACGGCGTTATACTCCTTCTGTTTGTTACAAAAATCAATGTCATTTTTTTAACAAAGCATCTAGTTTACTTACAGAGTTTTGCAACAATTCAAATTTCTTGTCATTGTCCCTTTTAATAAGCTTGTAGTAACTCACAACCTTGTCGGTTAAATAGTGAAACCAAGTCTTTATGCAGTTCAGAGCCATTTAAAATCCCATTAGGGAAATGCCAGTATCTTAACCCTTTGGGAACTTGTTCCCTTTTCAAGCATTCCCTAAGGTACTGGTTTTCTATTTGTAATTTCTTCATTTTCAAACTATCCTTTTCAAGGTTGTTTAAATTGGAACTTACAGTACCTTGGTTGAGGTTTCCGGTGTCCGTGTGGTGAAACCCAGTCATGTCCCTATTAATCCACTCGGTTAGATTAAAATCACTGCTTGTATTTAACCGAGGACCCAAATTCTCATGTCTTTGGCTCAGCGTTCCTGTAACTGTGTTTAAAGCAGAAGTCCCAGGTACTGCAACATCATTAGAGTTTATGGCAGTCCTGTTCCCTTTGCTTTTTGGGCTGCCTTGCCCTGGTTGTATACTGAATAGGGAGTCTTGTGATGAGGAAGTAAAAGTCAAAGAATGGCGGTTCAAATCAGGAAGTTATGTATTCACCATAACGTTTGATGTATGTAGTCCATCTCGCCTCACATTCTTACCCGTGGGTTCGGAGCCGAATATCGGCTTCGATTCGGCCAAACCTTTCTAGCTCGAAGTCTTCTATTGGCTGGGCTAAGCAGGTATCCCATGGTGCACTGCTCCATATCCCCAGATCTAGTTTGCTGCAATACTCATCCATACCCCATGCATACACAACATCCAGATAAAAAGAATAAGCTAAAGTAAAGGAAACTCTGTAAATAAAAACCTAACCTCCAGATCCTCCAGGAAGGGGGAAGGTGGGACAGTAAGTAAGAATGTGAGGCGAGATGGACTACATACATTGAACATTATGGTGAGTACATAACTTCCTGTCTCGCCTACATTCTTACCTGTGGGACAGCTTCCCTAGCACCTGCATCCTGGGTGGCTCATAGGAAAATACTCCTGAGTACTGTGGAGCCAAAGGACGACCTGCCCCTAGAAACCACGTCCAATTTGTAATGAGAAGCAAATGTGTGAGGAGAAGCCCAAGTAGCTGCAGCACATATATCATCCATTAACAATCTGGCTTGATAGGCTGTAGATGTAGAAACAGCCCGAGTAGAGTGAGCCTTGACCGGAAATGGCAGATCTTTCCCTCCTGCTTGTTAGGCAAAAGAGATGCAACTAGTTATCCATCTGGATATGGTGACCTTGGAGACCGGGGACCCAATTTTGCCACCGGAAAACATTGGGAAGTTACTGCCCACTGCCACACTGGCATGGCTGCTCTGCACAGGGGATAAGACCTGGTTCCCCCTTGCTTGTTTAGATACCACACTACTGACATGTTGTCCGAGTGTATTGCAATCGTCCCTAGAGTTAGAAAGCTCTGAAGTGCCTGCAACGCAAGCAGCACTGCTCTCATCTCTAGGACGTTGATATGCAGATGTATTTCGTGATCTTGCCACATGCCTTGGACTGTCCTGCCAAGATAATGCCCGCCCCCCATCTGGGAGGCGTCCGTGGTCACTGTGGCAACCGAGATGGGTGGAACGAAGGGCCTTCCCCCGTCCAAATTGTTGGTGCAAAGCCACCAACTGAGGTCCTGTTTGCATCTGTCCGTGAGCAAAATGGGGTTAGAAAGTGGAAATTTTTGGAGAGACCATTGAACAAAGATGAGCCATTGGAGAAGTCTCATGTGCAATCTCGCTAGAGGGGCCAATATAATTGTTGCTGCCATGGTCCCCAGGAGTTGGAGAAGCCATCTTGCCTTCACTTTCCTCAGGGGCATCCGGATGTGTATTTGTTGTTGTAAGACTCTGATTCTCTCCTGCGGTAAAAATGCTCGCAATCGAATGGTGTCTAATTCTGCGCCTATAACGGTGACACGCTGCGAGGGTAACAAAGCAGATTTTTCCCAATTTAGTGTTATGCCCAACTGTTGACATAGAGTGATGGTAGCGTCCCTGATTTGGACTAGTTGATGCCTGTTGGGGGCTGTAAGGAGCCAGTCGTCCAGATACGGAAACACTTGGAATCCCTGACGTCTCAAGTGAACCGTCACCACCGCCATACACTTGGTGAACACCCTGGGGGGCTGTGGTGAGACCAAAGGGCAGGGCTCGAAACTGGAAATGACTGGCTCCCAGCCAGAAGCGTAGGTGACTCCTGGATGCCCTGTCCATTTTTACATGGTAGTAAGCATCCTTGAGGTCGATGGAGCACATCCATACCTCCTCTCCCAACAATGGGAGAATCTATTGTAGTGTGACCATATGGAACTTGGACTTCTGTACATAGTTGTTCAGTTGGCTGAGATCTAATATGGGTCTCAGGTCCCCTGTTCTTTTCGGCACCAAAAGTAATCTTTTTTAAGTCCCTAATCCGATTTGGTCTGAGGGGACACTCTGGATGGCTCCTTTTCCTAGCAGCTTTGAAACCTCTGAGGCTGCTTGATCCCTTTGACTGGGTGGAATGTCTGGGATTTTTCTGATTGATGGGGTGTATGATGTAAACAGAATGAGGTAACCTCCGGAAATTATTTGTAATAACCATCGGTCCTGGGTGATGCTTTTCCAGGCTTCCGGATATAACGAAAGTCGACCCCCGACTGGCTCTGGATAAGCACAGCCGGGCACTCCCTCAGGAAAGAGAGTAGGGAGAGCCACGAAAGGAATCGTGGTCTCCCGAATTGCGGGGCCCCCCTCTGCCTCTAGGGCGGCATCTCCCTGAATTACTTCCCCCTCCTCTGCCTCTGGAGGGGGACTCACCTTGTGCGGCAGGAAAAAACCTCTGTGATTTCTTGAACCACATCTTCCCACCCCGCTGGGCCTTGGGGTAAGGCCTAGAAGGAAGGGAAAAACGGACCCCTACGGCAGACAGGGTCTTTTCCTCTTGCTCGCACCTGGTGAGGGTGTCTTTCACTTTGGTTCCGAACAAAGAAGAACCATCAAAGGGGGCGTCAGTGAAGGAAGACTTGAAGGTCTCCGCGAAATGACACAGGCGCAGCCAGGCTTGCCTTCTAAGGGCGACTCCTGAGCTTGCTGCCCTACTCGCTCCCTCGGTGGCATACGAAATGAGCCACATGGAGGAGATGACAATGGAATTGAGGGTAGACACCTGGGCATTAACTGTCTGGGCCACCGCCTCAGGGACGTTACCCCCAAGAGTATCTCTAACTCCTTGAGGAGATCTCTCTGGAGCCGAGTGAAATCAGACACATAGTTCAGCGACTGTAAGGTAAAGGTTGCTGATGACAGGGTACGCTTCCCGTACCGGTCCATGGTCCTAGACTCCTTGTTAGGAGGATGGACGGAGGAAGAGGTCTCTGCTACTTCCTTCTGAGTGACAACCGCCACCACCATGGCATCTACAGGGACTCCTTTGGACAAGAACTCCTTACCCTGGGGAGCAGAAAGAAACTTGTTGGGACACCCGGGTACGGGCTCCACAGAATCAGGGTTTTCCCACACCCTTCGACAGATTAAATCAAGGAGCTCATCGAAGGGTGGGGACACCCAGGAGGTGGAGGGCTGAGCACCAAAGGCCTTAAGGAAGACAGACTCCTCCTCGGAAGGGGCTCTGGACGGCCAGTCACCTCTTTGCTTCAGTATCTCCAGGATGTCGGAGAAGGAAACATCATCAGAGGATGACTTGTAGGACCCCTCCGATTCCTCGAGGTCAGTATCAGAGGTGAGTGACTCATCCTGTTAGTCTATGTGCTTCCTCTTGCACGTTTTCTTTCTAGGGGGCTCCTCAGGCATGAACTCTGAAGGGCCCTCAGAAAGTTGGGGACCACTCGTAGGGGTATCTCTAGGCCTTGGTGCTCTGCTCTCCATGGATAGGTGGTGATCAGAGCTCTCACCGGAGTGGTGGGGGACAGAGTGACCGATTCGCCTGATGTAGCTGACGATCTGGCCAGCACAGTCCGCATGGCCTCGAAGGCTGGTCCCCCCCGAGTCCGAGGACCAACCAGCCTTCGAGACCATGACGGGAGTCGGAATTCCCCAGGCCGAGGCACCGAGAGGAGACTCGGAACCAAAATATGTCCCAAGATGTCCACCTTGGGCCCGACTGAAGAATCCCGAGTCCCGAACCCCAAGGATGGAGCTGACGGGGTCGGAGCCGATGTCGGTACCGATGGAGCCGGAGGGCCACCAGAACTGGACTAGGAACATCACACAGCATGGAATACTCTGGCTCCGAAGACAGAGATGCGCTTGGAGGAGGAATGATCAAAGATGGGGTCGGGACAGGCTCCGGAGCCAACTGGGCCGGAGCGGAAAACAATTTTGCCAAAACCGGTGACTGGAGGAACCTCTAGACCACCCTATCAACATCCACATCTGAAAGGGTTCCGGAGGATTTGGAGGACAGGGAGGGAGATCGAGATCTCCTCTCAGGAGAGACTGGTCTGAGACTGGGCGATCAGCTCCGAAGAGGTTCCAATATAATTGGAGCCGACGCCGGTTCCATCAACAACGACACCTCCTGCGGCCCTGAGGACAGTGGAGCCGAGGAGGTTGATGCAATTTTTGTGACTTTCTCCGGAGGCTCCGATGAAGCTGACAGAGCTGGAGATCTCTTTTTAGACTTGGATGACTTAGACTTAGCACTGAGAGAAGAATCCAAGGCCTCTTCGAAAGAGGGTTTCAAAAGTCCCTTTAAGATCAGCTTATTCTTTCTCTCTTGGAGCACTCTGGGACTGAACGCATGGCAAAAACTGCAGGACTCCTGCAGATGAATGGCTCCCAGGCAACAGATACAAATAGAATGCCCATCGGTGATAGACATATTGTACCCGCATTTAGAGCACTTTGAAACCCGAAGGTTTGTGCTCTTTGGAATCTTTGGACATTTTTCACAAGAAACACCAACAAAGCAACCTAAGAGAAGTCTGACAAGAAAAACTCACAGACGCTCAACACCACAAAAAAGCGCGGGAACCAGTTATAAATTGAAACAGTACACACACACTAGAGACACACACTGAGACCAACTATGTCAAAAACCTCTAACTAAAAAAGTTAATGACTACAAGGGTTGGAGAACAAAAAACAAACCTCTAACTTAAACGGTTTGACGAACAGACAGGACGAAAGGACTAGGTCCTCTAACTGAAACGGGCCTAGCCCGAGGGAACAGTTAGCGGGATACCACAAAACAAGCACACTACCAAAAACCTAAACAACACTAAAGATAATAGCTATGAAAATAGCTTTTTGTTTAAGAACAATTTTTTTTTCTCTAGACAAGAAAAAAGGTACTTAGCCACAGCCAAGAGCGAGACCACGTCTGAGCTACACGTGCGGCAAACGAGATCTGGGGATATTGAGCAGTGCACCATGGGATATCTGCTTAGCCCAGCCAATAGAAGACTTCAAGCTAGAAAAGTTTGGCCGAGTCGGAGACGATATTCGGCTCGAACCCACGGGTAAGAATGTAGGCGAGATAGGACTACATAACATCGCCAGTTAAACCTTCAAGCTTGCTGCCCAAGCCGACTATTTGATTGTTGAATACACCAATGAGTTCATTTAGTTTGTTAATAGCCGAGGTTAATTCCTCGTGTGTGCCTTTAGTATCCCCTCCACTCAGAGTGCTGTAATCCATACCAGAAATTTGTAGAAAAACACCAAGTAACAAGGCAAAAAAATGGAGCAGGCTACAGGAATAAATGAAATTTATTAAGCGCTTTCGTCAAATATTAGGATTGACTTCTTCAGAATACCAGACAGTCAGCAAGGCCATCCTTTTGTAGATACAACAATTAAACCACTGATTAAATACAATTGAATAATTGAATAATTAAGCATACAAATGTTTAAAGACATAGACTCCCTTGTTTTCTGAATTGTTTCTTTACCAGTAAATTAAAATATAAGCCATTACTTAGTACCACTATAAAAAATGTATATATGTGGTAAATGTGTCCCCTAACACTAAATTACAAAAAATGCAAGCTTGTAGGTATAATACAAAACTATCAACTGTTTTTAGAGACTAATTGAACTCATTGGTGTATTTAACAATCAAATAGTCGGCTTGGGCAGCTAGCTTGAAGGTTTAACTGGCAATTTGAACCGCCATTCATTGACTTTTACTTCCTCATCACAAGACTCCCTATTCAGTATACAACCAGGGCAAGGCAGCCCAAAAGACAAAGGGAACAGGACTGCCACGAACTTTAATGATGTTGCAGTACCTGGGACTTCTGCTTCAAACACAGTTACAGGAACGCTGAGCCAAAGACATGAGAATTTGGGTCCTCGGTTAAATACAAGCAGTGATTTTAATCTAACCGAGTGGATTAATAGGGACATGACCGGGTTTCACCACACGGACACTGGAAACCTCAACCAAGGTACTGTAAGTTCCAATTTAAACAACCTTGAAAAGGATAGTTTGAAAATGAAGAAATTACAAATAGAAAACCAGTACCTTAGGGAATGCTTGAAAAGGGAACAAGTTCCCAAAGGGTTAAGGTACTGGCATTTCCCTAATGGGATTTTAAATGGCTCTGAACTGCATAAAGACTTGGTTTCACTATTTAACCGACAAGGTTGTGAGTTACTACAAGCTTATTAAAAGGGACAATGATAAGAAATTTGAATTGTTGCAAAACTCTGTGAGTAAACTAGATGCTTTGTTAAAAAATGACATTGATTTTTGTAACAAACATAAGGAGTATAACGCTGTGTTTTTTTAACATAGATAAGATTGTTGAGAAAATCAAGTTGAAAAAGAGTAAAAAACTTTATAGAGATGCCAAAGACTATGAAGCAGGTGTAGCCTACCCATTAGTTTCTAATGGAAATACCAACAATGTACAAATGCATAGCAATGTTAATAATGATGTTTTTGATGAACTTACTGATGACTTGCAACCCAGTGAAGACAACCACCCAGGTCCCATCCCTTTAGGTCAACCCCTAAGGAGATCGGAGAGGATCCAGAAACAAGGTTACACCCACCGGAGACAATCCAGTGTGGGATTCCAGGGGGACCAACACCATTTTCCCCAGAATTTTTCTGGGAGGGGGAGAGGGAGATGGGTGAATTGGCAACAGACAAGACAGGGCAAGTTTTAGACAGCAACAGTGAGATTTCCATTATTTCTAATGACCATCAGGACTTCAAAATGTATAATTTAAGTAACATAGACGTTACAAAAGATTGGGCGAACTTGTTTCAGAAGGGATTAAATTTTGTACCCTATAAGAAATTCAACATGGAAAAAACAATCCTTGACATTATGCTTTATACTAGAAAGCTAAACCTGAGTGTCTATGTAAATGAAACTGGGAATAGTTACCAGTTACCAGGTGGGTGCAAAAAAACAAGCACCTATAACCCCCCACTGCATCCCACTTTACAACTGTTCCAAGGCATCTGCACTAAGGAAATCAGGGATTTAAATAGGGTTAAAAACAATAGTAAACTATACAATTTAACTAAGGAGGAGACTATCCTTCTAGACAGTATTTCTAACAACAGACAGATCAGAGTCATGAAACCCGACAAGTGGGGGTGGTTTAGTAATCATGGATCAGGAAAGGTACATTGACTGTATGCTAGAACATCTTCTTGGTGACGGATATGCACAAATATCACGCAATGAATTAAACATCGCATATAGTCATGTAGACATGGTGCTTTCTGATTTATTTCTTAACAACCAGATATCTGAAGAAGAAATGTTTTTTTTTTGCACACAGAAACATCCACGGATCCCAACGATATTTGGGATCCCAAAAATTCACAAGAACATCTCCCACCCACCATTAAGGCCCATAGTGAGTGCGAAAGGTTTCAAAACTATTAGTATTGCCAAATTTTTGGACCACACATTAAAAAACTGTCTGAGTTCATTTTCCCATATTATAAAAGATTCTTGGGACTGTCTCAAAAAAATCAGACAAGAATTTTTTGACAGTAACATTATTTTTTTAACTACTGACATCAAAGATTTATTCAATGTCATCCCACATTCGGAATGCATTGAATTGTTCTATGATTTTTTGTGCCAACAGACCACATTCTCCCATACCAAAATTCTTACACTTAGGACTTTAATGGAATTAGTCCTGGAAAACAGTTTCCTGATTTTTGAGGGACATCTTTTTAAGCAAAAATCAGGTATTGCTATGGGGGTGGCCTGTGCACCAGTTTTTGCAAATATTGTCCTGACACAATGGGAATTGTCCCAAGTTTTTACATCTGAATGGATGACATACTGTTCATTCTATGGGCGGTACCTAGATGACATCCTTATTTTCTGGAGGGGGGACCAGGAGCAGTTGTCTGAATTCCTACTGTTTCTCAACTCCAGTACTACCTTTCTGGAGTTTACCATGGTTACTCATATGGAATCCATTACTTACCTGGATATACAGATTTCCAAGGATCTGGAGAACAACCAGTTTTATTCTAACATCTTCAGGAAACCCACATATTTGAACACCCTTCTTCATTTTGATAGCGGACATCCCCTTCATCAAAAAAGATCCTTAATAAAAGGACAAGGGGTGAGATTGGCCTGCATGATCAGCAGAATTGATGACTTTTACAAGGAAAGGGATGTTTTATTGGGTATGTTAGTCAACAGGGGGTACCCTAAAGAATTTGCGATACCTTTACTTGAGGAAGTATCCAAAAAGAGAGTGGAAGGGTATTTTTACCCACTGTTGGGTTTGGACATTTCTAGACTCTGTGCACCTTCGGAAAGTAGGGTTTCGACAACTGCCCCATTTCAACATGGGCTTATTCTTACATACAACTTACAATTCCCTTTTATATGGGACATATTGGTGAGAAACTGGTTCATTCTTATGAGCGACGAGACCATAGGAGGGAAGGCGGGTGACTCCCCTGTTATAATATACAAAAAGGATTCCAGTATTAAGAACCTTTTGGAGTCCAGTGTTAAGATCACAAAACCTGGTATTGGGAAAATGACAAAAAGTGGGCACTGCACTCAATGCAAATATATGTCAGAGTGTGACAGAATCTTTATTAAAGGTTATGGATGGGTAAAAGTCAACCAGAATTGTAATTGCGCGAGTAAACAAGTAGTGTATGCTGCTATATGCCAGGCGTGTCCTGGGTTTTATATTGGCAAGACCAAAAATGCCTTCAGGACATGCGTTTATCAGCATACATATGATATAACTAAAGGCAACACCAAAAATGCCCTGGCAAAGCACATTAATACATTTCCAAACCATAATTTCAAGTTTATCATTCTGGAAAGGGTAGTAATGGATGAGAGAGGGGGACCCAATGACTGGTTCCTTGAATTTAGAGAACTTATGTGGCAACTCAGAGTTAATGCCATTACTAGCCCAGGTTTGAACGATATGGTGTCTCTCACCAGTTATTTAAAACTTAAAGCAGACTTTTTATTTTAATGAGGTGTACACTATGACCTTGTTTTTCATTTATATGTAAGTTTTTATAGCACCAATATTAATTATTGTTTGTTCCAAGACATTTTGGGTTTTATTGGACATATTTTATTGTATATATTGCTTGTTGCACAGATTTATACATATGATGTTCATATTTTCTCTAAAAACAGTTGATAGTTTTGTATTATACCTACAAGCTGGCATTTTTTTGTAATTTAGTGTTAGGGGACACATTTACCACATACATACATTCTTTATAGTGGTACTAAGTAATGGCTTATATTTTAATTTACTGGTAAAGAAACAATTCAGAAAACAAGGGAGTCTATGTCTTTAAACATTTGTATGCTTAATTATTCAATTATTCAATTGTATTTAATCAGTGGCTTAATTGTTGTATCAATAAAAGGATGGTCTTGCTGACTGTCTGGTATTCTGAAGAAGTCAATCCTAATATTTGACGAAAGAGCTTAATAAATTTTATTTATTCCTGTATCCTGCTCCATTTTCGTGCCTTTTGTTACTTGGTGTTTTTCTACAAATTACCGGTAAGATATCAGAAAGATTTACTGGAAGAAAACTAGGACTTATCTGTGAAGCTTGAGAGATAAGGCTGACCATGTCTTTATGTGAAAAGTGGCAAACGAGATCTGGGGTATATTTGGGGTTGGTGTATTATGGTTAAGGGAAAAGCTTGACAGCTTTTTGGTTACCATGAGCTTTAGTAATGGCTGAGCTGGATCCGAGAATCGGACATGAACCCAACACCTGCGGACAGAATAAAAACTGACATCAGATCAGATGTACACAATATGCATTTTCATGTATTTTAGCTGAAGCACTGACAGTGGAGCTAAGTCAGTAGCTGGCTAATGGCTACCATATTTTTCCCTCTTCTTACTGAAAGGTACAAGTTAAGCAAATGTCCATGGCCACTGCACAACTCACATCAGTAAAGATCTGTTTATTAATAGGTATAGTGGGGAGTCAATTGGGTAGAAGCCAAATGAAATTATCTTCTCCAGTGCAAGACTGCAACTTATTTCTTTCTTTGTGGTGTTGACTGGGCTGAGCCTGAAATAAGTCTATGTGGATCATCATTTTACCCTGGTTTAGGTAAAACTAACTAACTAACAAAAGTTATGTGTTCCTGTACAGTCACCGCTTTTATTGTACCAATATACCTTAGGTTCATAGGTTAGTACTAGGCTAACTGCCCTTGAGAGTCATTTTAAACCTAGCCAATTATCCATTGTGAGACACAAACCCTACACCTTGTGTTTGTAAGGCAAACACCTTAACCATTAGGTCACCCTCTCTTTTAAACCAGAAATCAAAAGGGTGATTAAAAGGCAGACTGGTTAACAATATGAGCACTTGATGCAGGGGATGGATAAAGATTGGCTAAAAAATCAATTAAGTCATCAGGTTTAAGGGTGTAAGCTTCTGACAGCTGCTTTAGGTACCTCACTCTAAAAGGATTTTAACAAGAAAAGTATGTATCTGCAGTTCCTTCTTAATGGCACAAACTGCTGTCATCCATTTTTTTCTGAAATCTTCCATGGTTATTCCAAATACCAGTTTCATTGTAAGACTCATTTAGCCATGCTTTGTTGATAGATTTTCATGAATATGTCATTATTCATAGCCAGGCTAGACAAAGGCACTGCTAAGTCTGACGCAAGATGACCATGGCTTAGACTTGCTCCCTGGCACAAGGGAAGCCTAAAACATGTCATAATGAGAAGGACACCTAACCTTCCCTAACCAACACTAGTCTATGCAGTAGAAAAGTTGTGGTGGGTGAAAATGTCAGTAATGTTGGAAACTGCAAATGAGAAGATGAGCAAACTTCTCCTAAGAGAAGTAGCTTGCTTGAAACAGAGATCAATGAAGACTGTCAAAGATGTTGTGAAGTTCCATAAAGAAGTGGACAGCATAAAGGTGTGAGGAAGGAAGAAAGGGTGATAAAATGGTTGCAAACTGAAATTCAGTAGCTATGGTGGAGTAGATGTATAAGTAGAGGATCTAGAGAGTAGGTCATAGTGGGTCTTCTGCCTGCTAGAAATAGTGGATGGAAGAGATTTATTTCTAGCACTAGCAATATGCTGAATTCAACACATTGACGGGGTGGTTAGGAGGTTAGCCAGTGATTAAAGAAAGAGTCCACATGGAAGGCAGCCAAGACAAGTGACAGTTTGGAATGAAGGAATGGCTAGAGCAACAGGACATACAGTGCAAAGCCTTGTTGCTTGGGGGGAGGGGCTGGATTTAGGTGGTTTACAATTACTTTTGTACATTACAGCAACAGATGCAAGTGCACTGAAAACAAATATCTTGCTTATGACAAGGCTTAATGAACTTTTCTGGAAGTCTAGCTGTAATACGAATGTGCCAAAACTGGATGGTAGGCTCCTAGAAGGAAGTAAGAAGGCTATATAAGATAGATGTCTAGGCCACTGCATGTCAGCCAAAGAGGACAGAAGAGCTGGAGGTGTCTTTCAAAAGATGTAGAGAAGTGGTAACCCTGTGAAAAGGATGAAAGGAATGGCATGGATGGAGTGGTGTGGTGGGAGCACCAAGTGTAACTGTGTGGGGTGCAGAAGAGGAGAGTGCCCCCACATGGTGCTGTTCCACTAATGATCAATAGAGATATACAAATGGCCACATAAGTGCACAGAGTGTTTGTAGCTGTTGTGGCAAACTTGGGACATCATAGCACATCATGAAGAGAGATGGTAGGGAACAACAGCAAGGATCAGAAATATATCTGATGCATTTAAGGGGGATATGTGGAAGAAACAAGAAAACGACACTTGCAAGCAAAAAAATAAAAATAAAAAATAAAAAAGGAGAGAACTGGAGTAACATATGGGTGAAAGGAGCTGTTTTTATGGGTTTATAGGCTCAGAGTTTAGTATTAAGCTAACAGCCCTTATAGGCCATTTTAAGCCTAGCCAGTTTTCCTGTTTGGTACCTAAAATTAACTTATCACATTGGAGATCAGATTCACCCAACCCTTTCCAAGATATATGTTTATATATTACTTTAGCAATAGTTATTGTCTGCATGTCCTCCCCGCGGTCGAGTGGCGGTCGAAAGACATGCATAGAATGGGCGTGCCTTCGTTGAAGGTTGGGCGTTGAGCTGGCACCTCGGCACCCATAAAAATCTACTGTCAATCATTAGTGGACCGGAGTCCCGCTGTGGCAACCCCTAACCGGGAAAAGTCAAAAGAAGAACATTTGATCAAAATATAGATATGGGGAGGGGACCCATGCAATGTAATAAAACATTTAAAAGCTGCCTCTGTCCATTAGTAGTACAGGAGGGAGTTCTGGAGAAAATTTCCTATTTCCTACCATTGATCCAAGTTATGCTTGAATGTGGTCAGAGAATAGCTTTTTTTTACGTGGATGGGGACTCTTTCCAGAACAGTGGTATAGTCTGCAAGACAAACTTGTCCCTCTAAAACATACTGTTAATGTTGCAAAAGAGGTTTAGGTCACTGCATCAAGTATTTCTGATACTATTTGACTTGCGGATGTAAAGCAGACTCATCAGTAATGAGTCAGAGGAAAACCGGTATGCTAGACACAAATCATCTCTAAGCAGTCTGTAAGAGACAGAATATTTCAACAGAACTTTGAGGCAGTCCACGTAGGGCAAATTGTTTAGGCCTTATATGCTTTTTTAAGGTATATCTGTAGGTGTTTCAGTTGCTGCATGTGCCTGGACAAATAAATACCAAGAGGGAAGTTATACGCAATGACCAGCCTCAAGAAGGCTGAGTAAAGTGGGAAAAATTACATCACTGGCTCTAGACAAAATCCCCTTGTTTGTCAGCTGCACAATATAGAAGGGCTTCTTGCCACAGTGGACACATATTGGTCAAAATTGGGTCACTAGCCACATAATCTCCCAACTCCTGAACTACCAGGTCAACTCTAAGAGGTGTGTTATCAGTGTGGTAGATCCCCAGGGGAGTCAAATTTCCAAAGGAGGTGATAATACATTTTTTGAAATTAAGTTTTAGTCAGTGAGTCTGGCACCAATATTTTTTCTTTGGGATAAGCCTTCTTATAGGATGGCTGAGCGTTTTGGGGATTTTATCACTGCTTCTAATTTGCAGTCATCTGCAAAAGTAGCTAGCCAGAGCCCTTTGGTATTAGCTTTTACTTCTGAAAAGTAGAAACCAAACAGAAGAGGTTCCAACACTAAACTCTGGGGCAGACTACTGGTTACTGATCTTTTTGTGGTGGTAGCCTCCCCTATTTAGATCTCCTGCATCCTATCTGTGAGCCAGTTGGCAATCCAGTGTGTGACAAATAGGTTTATTCCTAATTTATTAAGTGTTTCTTATATGCTTGAGTGGGGGGAGTGAGTAAAATGCCTTGACCAGATTGAGGAATTTATTTATTTTTATTATTATTTATCCTTTTGTTAACTGAGTTAGTTTCACTAAGGTAGTAGCCTCTTTTCAGGACAGACACAAGATGGTATTTAGACTACTAAGGGAAAGTTGGCAAGGGCATCAGAGAACTTCCCCTACTGATATGAAGCTTGTAGTCCGTACGACCAAGAAGCGTTAATGTGTATATTCTCCATTCCTAGCGCAGTGGTGGCTGGGAGAGTTTCTTAAAGTATGGAGGAGAGTATTGCGGACGTGGAGGTGAATGTCGGTGAAGAAGGAAACTATTTGACGGGTTTGTACGTGGATTCCAAGGAGCTGTTTCCAAGTAAAAATGTTTGCACCTTCAGAGGTGGGGGTACAACAAGAGGACGAGACTGCAGTTGCAACCCTCTAGTCAGCAGGATGATTTATTGCAGCAGTTGCTCAATGAAAAGGAACTACAGAGTGAAAATGAGGTATTGTGGGGAGAGGCTGTGTGAGGATATTAGATACTGTTATCTGTGCCAACATGACAGGCTGAAGTTTTGTAGATAATTGTGGATAATTGTAAATTATCCTGTGCTACATATGCCTGCATGGCTACCTATAATTTTGTAAATAAGTTTATGTCTTTTGATTATCATTCTGATTTATGCAGGAAGTTTGAATGTCAGACAGTGTTTTTCTGGCTGACCAAATGTACATGTTTTCTGAAGAGAGTTCTAGGTGTATGTTGTGCTAGAGTCAGCTGACCTGGATGTGATCCATTGTGTGAGAGAGCTGGGAGAATAGAATCTTCACTGCAGCTGTTTGTTTACTTTTCAAAGTCTGACATAAGACAGTAGAATTGTCATAGCAACGAAAATCTACTTAAAAGCAGGTTCTGAGTCAGTTGTTCAGTTTTCATTCAGTTGTTTTTCAGAGCTGTTCAGCAGTGGTAATCCAGTTGTTTCCAGAGTAGTTGTTCCAGTCAATGAGGACAGACAACAGCATGGAGTGTGGACATAATTCCTCATCTTGCCTCACAGAAGTAAGAGTATAATCTTACCTTGCTGAGCTATTTAGATTAGATAGGGACAGTTCATTTTCAGATAGTCAGGGAAGTATAGCTAGTTAGTTTCAGGTTTTCTAAAATCAATGTGAGATCTATCCTACAGTATTATTTTCATATTTCCTGTGTGAAACTGTTGTTTATTGGAATGAATTATTCAGTATTTACATGTTTTAAATATTTTTATTTATTATTAAATGTTTTACTACTTCTCATTGTGGCTGGTTATTTAGTTATTATTTTTAATAACTTGAGAATGTTTATGCTTATTTTGATAACACCAGGACCAATCCGAAAAACTTTACTGCTTGGGATACATGCTACCATTTGTTTCAATAGCTATTTTATCCAACACAACTGAATACCCCTTTTGAAGGGTATTGTGGTATTTGACTGGTGACAGCCATTACCCTGTAATTTGGGCAAAGAAACACAGCAGGTAAATCTGTGTCAGTCTTTCCCATGAGTGTGTGTATGTGTGAATATCAGTGATTTAAGAGTGAGTGTGTCAGATACCTAGAAATGGGACACAGTGCTCCACATTGGTTAGTGTGGAGACTAACTTGGGGACCTGGAGTGAAGCATACAGTCCAGTCCCAGGTTTGGAACCTGTTCCCAGTGTACTCTTAATGGAACTTGTGTATTTCTATCCCTGCTTTTAGTGACACTCTCTTACCTGAGACAACAGTGAGGATAGAGACTCCTTAAGTTACTGCCCCAGGGTAAAGAGGGCTCGTCACATTTTGATGCCAGTGGTGTGGGATTTTAATTGAGCTTTAGTAGCCTATGGGTAGTTGTCACTGAGGTGTACACTCTTGACAGCCACAAGGTAAACATACAGAGTTTCATTGTTACAATACTTTTATTCATTTTTAGTCAGTTTAGTCAGGGACAGCAGGCAAAGATATCAGCAGAGGACTATAGCAAGCTGACAAGGAACCAGTTGGTCAAGGTGTGCAAAGCCAAAGGACTGGTGCATGCCAACCTGATGAAGGAAGCAATGATCTCAGTCTTAGTCGCAGCTGCAGAGCAGACCAGCAGCTTGGACGATATCCAGTTTGGTATTGGGGATAAGCAGCCTTCCAAGACAATACAGTTCACCTCTTCCTTAGAGGACTTAAAAATCCATCTGGAATTAAAAAGATTCAAAGTGGAGGCTGAAGAAAGGGAGAAACAACATCAATATGAACTGCAATGTTTAGAGGCTGAGGAGAGTGAGAAGGAGAAGCAGCATCAGCATGAACTGTAGACCAGGTCTTTGGAGATGGAAGCTGAAGAAAATGAGAGGCAGAGACAGCACAAAAAGGAGCTTCTAACCCTTCACCATGGTCATGGAGGAGATGAGGAAAGGAATGACCGAAACCTAGAAGTCATAAAGGTTAGTAAACTTTTTTCCTCAATAGAGGGAGCGAGATGACTTTGACAGTTTTATTTATATATTTGAGAGGATAAACAGTGTAATGTTGACAAAGGGCTCTGGGTACAGTTCCTGACCCTCTTAGTGCATGATAGAGCTGTTAATGCAATTGCTATACTGTCTGATATTGTTGTTTGAATTATGATAGTGTAAAACACTGTTTTAAACTAACCCCTTAAACATACAGAAAAAAAATTGTGAATAGATGTGAGGCAGGTGAAAGTGTATGTAATTACACTGCTTATTTAAGTACTTACTTTCCCATGTGGGTGAGTGAGAAATGAAGACCTGGTTGGCAGACCGATAGTGTAACTCTGCAAATGACTTGGGGAGAAAAGGGTATCTCTACCTGGCAAGCAGGGCACCACTGCATAAGAAAGGGATGCCCAGTGCCGCACATGAACATAAGGAAAACCATGGGGGTAGCCTAAACCACTCCAACAGAGTTCACCAGCAACAAGGGAAGACACTAATTCAAGCACATGGTCAGAATTGGAGATTAGATGTCTCAAATGTAATCAGAGGGGCCATCTAGCATACAAATGTCCATTAAAAAAAGTCGAGGGAGCAAGCAAGTGGGAATGATAGAATGCTAGTGGTACGTTGTCTGAAAACAAAAGAGGTGCCAAACTGTCACCAAAATTTGTATCCTGTCTTAGTGGATGAAAGACAGACCATTGCTAAGAGAGACACAACTTTTGATATAACCATCGTGAGGCCTGCAGTGGTTAAGGAGGAGCAGAACTTGCTTGGGCAGTTCACACCAGTCAGAGCTTTGGGTGGAACCCTATTCCAAATACCTTTGGCCAGGGTTCATCTTGACTGTAAGGGTGGAAAATGGAACAAGCAGTTCTGTGTTTGAGGATATTCCTGCAGATGTCTTAATAGAGAGTGACTTTGATAATATAGTACTTTGTGTGCATACAGTTATATGCAGTCAGGCTTGGAGACAGGCAGGTAGGTTTAGAAGCCTGGGGGGGGCCCAGACAGACCCTATGCCTGAAGCTGGGGCTGGTGATGTGGTTACTTCAGGGAAGGAGCTACCTTGCAGCAGTGAGCCTGAAGGTGAACCACAGCTGCTGGTAGGTAATGGTGATCCCATGGACATGGTGACTGCAAGGAAAGAGGTGAGTGGTAGTAGCCAGACTGACAGTGAGGCGTCGCTGTCAGAAGGCACTAGGCTTCCTGTGGAAGAGAAGCTAGGACAGGTTACAAAGACAGAGCTGAGACAGGCTCATCTTTTGGATCCTATTTTATGAGGCTTGAGAGAGGTAGATAAGGAAGCACCTAATGCTCAAGGAAAGGAGGAGTCTGAGGGGAATCTTGTGATTGATCTTCTCAGTCAGGCTCAGACTGACACTTCTGTGGGAGAGGTAGCAATACCTCAGTGGCTATCTCCTATTTAGGTTAAAGAAATACAAACAGTGTTACAGGAGTTTGGATGCATGTTCACTGGGAAACCTGGGTGCACCCACCTAGTGCAGCACCATGTAACTACAGGACCCAAAGGCCTGAGCAAGTCAAACAGACTTTGAAGGAGGAGATAAAAGAGATGTTGGAGCTGGGGTAATCCAGGAGTCTAGTAGTCCTTGGGCTTCCCCAGTAGTGTTGGTACTGAAGAAAGATGGCAGTGTAAGACTCAGTGTAGACTACAGAAAGTTAAACAGTTACACAGAGTCTGATGCGTATCCCATGCCTAACACAGATGAAGCTTTAGAACAGCTGGGTGGGTATCTGACCACTACTGATCTGACCAAGGGATACTGGCAGATGCCCTTGATTCCCATTGCTAGAGCGAGGTTAGATTTTCTAACACCTTTTGGATTATATGAGTTTATTTGGACAAAATTGCCATTTACAGTCATACCTGAGAACAGCACTTTCAATGCATCCGGGAAGTCTTAGGTAGATTAAAAATGGCAGAGTTGACCATTAAGCCTTGTAAGTGTTAGGTGGGTATGGCAGAGGTCTCCTACCTAGGACATAGAGTAGGGAGTGACAAGATTTGGCCAGAACCTGCCAAAGTGGAGGTTATTGAGGCGTGGCCTGTTCCTGTTAACAAAAACCAGGTGACAGCATTCCTTGTGACAGTAGGGTACTAAAGAAAATTTGTGCCCAACTATAATACAATAGCTGCACCTCTTACTGACCTAACAAGGAAAAGCAAGCCTGATAAGGTAGTGTGGACCCCAGCCTGTGATCAGGTATTCTGAAAGCTTAAAGGGGCTTTGGGAAGACCCTCTGTAATAGCCAGTCCAGATTTTAGTAATGCCAATGTAAATGGATTCTCAAGACAGGCTATAGTTGATGTGTTTCCAGATAGCCTAATTTTTCTCATGCAATGATTTTCCAGGGTCACTTGAAAAATCTAGCTTGAGACGTCAAAGGGAGGAGAAATATGAGGATATTATTTATATTTAGTTATCTTTCGGCCTGCTTGTGGTGAGAAAGCTTCCCCAGACCCTTTTCAGTGTGCACACATGCAACACACTTGGTCTACCTGCATCATCACAGCTCGCCCCCCCCAGCAACTGCAACATTGCCAGATAAAACCCCTACTACGGTCCGGTTTCTCCCTACAGTTATTGCAAGCCAAGAATAACACTTTTTAATAAGGATACCTACCAAGTGACTGGATATTTACAGTTCTTGTTATTAGCAGATGTGGTCCTTAGTTATGTTTTAAACATTGTGACTGGTTATTTACATTTCCTTTTACAGCACATTTGTTAATTTTACTAGTTATTTTTTAAACATTGTTTTGGTCGGCGTGCACACCTGCAAGGGCTCCCCCCCCCCCGGCAACTATAGCTTTGTCTATTGCCACTGGGTGACATAACTTAACAATATACTTGCTGTATCTTGTCCCAAATAGATCTGCCTCCACATTGAATACTTATAAAGTAAGGCAAGTACCATTTACTTGGTGTATTTTGTCCCCCAGATAGATTTACCTTCCTTTGTATCAGTTGCACACCAATGCCATAAAGTAGTGTTTCTGCAACTAACTGCTTACATTCCTAATTTCCTGCTTCTACCTCTTCCTTGCTTACACTTACATTACAGCTCCAAGGCTTCCACTTCTTATGCTGATTGCTTTTCTTTGCAGTCTTCTGTGAGGGGGTGGGCCAGATCTCTACCTGCTTTTTCTAGTTATACCTTCCCCATTTTGTATCTCCCTCCTCCCCCATGCACATTAACTAGTCTATATTAGTGGGTCTCCTTGAGCGGCGCCATTCTGAAAGTTATCTTTTGGCCTGCTTGTGGTGAGGAAGCTTCCCCAGACCCTTTTCAGTGTGCACACCTGCAAGTAAGTGCCTGCAAGTGTTAAAGCTCTTCTCAAATGTTTGTGGTGCACTTGGTTTAACAGGCATGTTTATGTTTTCCAACTGAAGTACTTAGCTAACTTTATGTAGTCTAGGGATCTGACGTAATGATTGTTTTTACTACAGAAAATGTTTACTGTTACATATGCTATTATGCTCACAATAGTCTAAGGGACTAACTGAAGCTGTGACTGCTTTTACTACATAAACTGTTGCTGTTAAATATGCTGTTATGCTTACAAGGAATATGGCTGGAGATTTGTGTTATGTGATGCATACAACTACAATAAACAGGTGCTACATTCTCCATACTTTCCTTACCTCTGAGCTTACCTAACTAACCACTGACTGTTCTTCACAGTCTTGCCTTCTTCCTTCTCCTTGGCTCTACCCGCTCCATTCGCCCTGTGGGCTCACTCCGCTCCCCTACCCCAAATTCCCACCCATCCCCAGTGCTCCTACACCTATGCTAGCAATAAGTCCCCTCCCCTGTCTCACCTAATCCACTCTCATCTCCTCACTATCCCCTCCCCTCCCATCCTCCAATATTCGCTCACCCCTCCCCCATCACTAATTCTTAAAGCTCTAGATACACGTCCATACTCCTCCCTCCTACACTGTTACCAACAATCCTATTACATCCTCAACACCTAACCCCCAACTATTCCCTTATACCTAAACCACATCATGTCTCTTCAAACCACTCTCATCCTTTCCCTTAGCCTACTACTCCTAATACCTCTATACCATGCTACCTCCTATTCCTCTTACAAACTACCCCCTTCTTTCCTATCCCCTCTTAACTCCACCATCACCCCTAACACACATCATAACTCTGCCACATCTCATTTCCACACTATATCCTCCTCCCTAGTGCTTCCAAACCCACTTCTCTGCTTTAAACTAAAACTCCTATCCTCCTCAATGAAACGTCATATTCCCAGAGCACTATTGTAACTCCCACCAAACTCTAGGAGCAAATCCAAACCCCTGCTCTCATTCCCATTTAACTGCCTATGCCTAGCAGGAGACATATACCTCAACCCAGGACCTAGTACCAGCAGCAATCCATCTCCCCCTCATTACCACCCATACTACCAACCCTAAACACCTCAAGATCTTGACCAACAATCCCCACAGTCTAAGAAACAAATTAGCCCACTTCCACGCTTGGCTATCCCATACCCAACCTGACATAGCAATTGTCTCTGAGACATGGCTAAAACCCAACATTTCAGACTCTGAAATACTACCCCCTGGATTTCAAGTGCTTAGACAAGACCGCCTAAAAAAGAAGGGTGGGGGAATAGCCTTAATCTACTCTAGCCTACTCTCCACCACTCCCAACCAAAATTCTATTCCACAGCTCAACAATGCTGAACTAGTCATAGGAAATCTCAAACTAAATAACCAGAAAAGCATTTGTGTTATAGCCCTCTATATCCCCCCCTAGAAACAACATTAACACACTTGAGGAAATTCTTCTATGGGCATCATATAATATCAGGCTTGGGACATACCTCCTAGGAGATGTGAACATTGACTGGAACAAAATTACTGCCAATAACCCCACCATTTCAATAAATCTATGTAATTTCACTCAACTCACAAATGCTATAACCAGACCTAATAAAAATAACCCCCCAGGATCCATACTGGACTGGATTCTTGTCTCCCACCCAAACAAACTCTCCCACACTGGCACCTTACCAGACTCTATCAGTGATCACTTACCAGCCTTCATCCATAGAGCAACCCTTTCCTCTCCTCATCTACACCAATATATCCATACTCAGAATCTCAACAACTTTAACCCTACAACTTTTTCCAATTCTCTCAAACAGATAAATTGGGACATTCTAAAAACTCTACCTCTGGACAGTGCTGTCGAATTCTTCAACTCAGCCTTCTTAGACACTCTTAACTCCCAAGCCCCTCCAAGAATAAAACGTATAAAAACAATTCTGCCCCTAGGCTTAGTAAAGATACCAAAACACTCTTGCAAAAAAGGGACAAGACCTGGAAATTCTACCATCGTAATAGGCACCCTGACACCCTTCTTAAATATAAACAACTCCTCAACTTAGCCAAAAAACGTATCATACAAGACAAAAAAGCATACTATATTAAACTTCAGTCTAACCACTCCTCTAACCCCAAACAATTCTGAAAAATCCATCAACTCACTTCTCAACCCAGGCACCAAAAACAACCCTTGCCCTGGCACTAGTAAATTTGACCCAGAAATAGCTACTCTGTTCAACCCCTTTTTTACTAACTCTATAGCAGAACTCACTAAAACATTCCCAAACAACAACATCTCCCCCCAAATCAATCCCTCTGCCCAACCTTCCACCCCAAATTCACCTCCCAAATTCCACCTCAAACCCATCCCCACCTCATATATAAAAAAACTTCTCTCTAAGCTTAAGCCTTGCTCCAATGCCCCTGACAATATCCCCTTCCTCTTTTTAAGAATTGCAGCAGACAGCATCGGCATCCCCATTAGCATACTTATCAACAGATCCATACAAGAATCATATGTCCCCAAACTGTGGCGTGCAGCCTTTATCCTACCCCTCCATAAAGGAAGCAAAAATAATAACATCTACAACTTCCGACCCATAGCGATTCTCTCCCCTATTTCAAAAATTCTTGAGAAATGCATTCACTTTCAGCTCATGCAATTCATTGCACATAATCAACTCCTCACCCCAACACAACATGGGTTCCATCCTTGCCATAGCACAATAACAGCTCTTCTCTCTTTTCTAGATATTGTAAACCATGCCCATGACTCCCGAGAAGTTGTATCCACAGTCCTCCTTGACTTCTTCAAGGCTTTTGACACAGTCTCCCATACCCACCTTTTCACCACCTTTCCAGTCTTAACCTCTCACAAAACACCATTACCTGGTTCAGCAGCTACCTCTCTGACAGATCTCAGGCAGTAAAATGGAAGACTGGCACCTCAGCCTTCCTTCCCGTCCCAACCGGGGTACCCCAGGGATCAATTCTTGGCCCTATGCTCTTCAATATCTTCATTAATGATTTCCATGCAGCCATTCCTAACACTAAGATAGTGCAATATGCAGATGACTCAACTTTAGTTTGCTCTGCATCAAACTTCCCTGAGCTCCAAACAACAACTCAAACTGCCTTCTCAACTACTGAGAACTGGATGCTTCAAAATCACCTCTCTTTGAATGCCAACAAATCAAAGATCCTTCTATTCTCTCCCTCAAAATCTATCAGCCTAGACAAAACTTCTTTCAAGATTACAAGCCTTGCCAACTCCACTATAGAAGCTGTTCCTTTTGCTAAACTTCTTGGAGTTACTATTGACAAACACTTAAAATTCAATACCCATATTCAGCTAAATATAAAGAAAACCCTTCAGAAACTTGGCATGCTGTACAGAAACACCCACTTCTTCTCCCCCTCAACAAGACAGACCCTCGCCACTACCTTCTTACTACCTTCACTAATGTATGGTGCTCCCCTACTAACCAACCTATCTTCCTCCATCTCTTCTAAACTAGAATCCTGTTACAATAAAATCTCAAAGTTTGCCACCACTTCCAAATACTCCACTCACCACTGTAAACCTCTCCACCAGCTTCAATGGCTAGAACTCCCAAACTACCTTGGCTACCTCCAACTCATCACCACTCACAAGCTTATTTTCAAACCAACTATATGCCCAGCACTAACAAACATCTTAACATTATACCCCCCAAATAGAACTCTAAGATTTACTCACCAAAATCTAATTTCTGTTTATAAACCAAACCATCCCGCTGGTCAGCTTCTCCTATCCTTTTCTGTCATCAAAAAACAGAATTCTCTCCCTCCATCTCTAAGAATTTCTGAGAACTCTGAACACTTCAAAACCCAGCTGCATTCTTACCTCTCCCAAAAATGGAAATGCAATTGCACTCCACCTACCTAACCTGCTTAATATATAAATACTTTATAACACACAAAGTTTGTTCTTCCTTATATACTATTGATTAACCCTATGTACTGCCTTTATGCTAATGCTACCTCTATACCACTCTCTGATGATTTAAACCTCTGTATTAATTTAACTTATGCTAATATTCCTGCATAAAGAACTCATCCATGCTAATGTTACTTCTATATCATTCTCAGATGATTTAAACCTCTGCATTAATTTAACCTTGTACTACTGTTCTCAACCACTAAACATGTAAATATGTTTTACATCCTTCTCCAAGTTGCTGTTTAACTTTTGTTTAGTTTTTGCTATTTTGTATGTAAAATTTGCTTAGTTTGTTTCTGTTTCCACTATGTATTGTACTTCATATTATGGAGCTTGTACTATGTATTATTGGAGCTTTTCTCCCCGGGCCTCCATTGAAAATGGGCTCTTTGAGCCCAGTGGACCTCCCCGGTCATCAAACTGGAAATAAATAAATAAATAAATTAGATATTGTCATCTGTGCTAGTATGACTGGCTGAAGTTTTGTAGATAACTGTGGATAATTCTAAATTACCCTGTGTTACATATGCCAGCATGATTAGCTATAATTGGGTTCCCATTAGAACGACGAAAACGCATTTTGTCGAATGCATTTTCATCGACACCTAAAGAGCGAACAGGCAAAACAGCGAAGTGGCTATTCAGTGACTTCTTTCCCTGGGAAAGAAGTCACATGAACGCTTCGTTGCTTTGCCGTGTTCTGCACTGTAGTGTGGTCCCTTGTCCGGTATAGCTCCCAAGCATAAATGTGCAACAGTTACTGACCTTAGGGTTAGTGTGCTGGTTAAGGTAAGTGCATATGTATGAAAGTGTTTACTGTTTTTTTTTTTTTGCGTTAGATGTACAGTTTAGTTAAGTGCATATGTATTTTAAGCTGTTTACTTTTGTTTTGGGGGGGTAGAATTAGAGTTAAGGTAAGCATGTATGTGTTTGGAACTGTTTACGTAAATGTGCAACAGTTACTGACCTTAGGGTTAGGGTGCGGGTTAAGGTAAGTGCATATGTTTTAAAATGTTTACTTTTTTTTTTTGCATTAGATGTATGGTTGAGTTACGTGCATATGTGTGTTCAGCTGTTTACTTTTTGGGGGGTTAGAATTAGGGTTAAGGTACGTGTGTATGTGTTTGGAAGTGTTTACTGTTTATTTATTTATTTATTTTTTTGGTTGGAACAGCGATTTCTTTCCCTAGGAAAGAAATCACTGTTCTGAGGTGTCGACATTTTCAGCTTTCGCTGAAAAAGGGTTGCTGAAGCATCATTCGCTATTTTAAGCGTTCAATGTTTTAATATAGACCCCTATAATTTTGTAAATAAGTTTATGTCTTTTGATTACCACTCTGATTTATACAGGATGTTTGAATGTCAGACAGTGTTCTTCTGGCTGACCAAATGTACATGTTTTTTGAAGACAGTTCTGGGTGTATGTTGTGCCAAAGTCAGCTGACGTGGATGTGATGTCATTGTGTGCCAGAGCTGGGAGAATAGCATCTTCAAAAAAAAAATCTGCTATAAAAGCAGGTTTTGAATCAGTTGTTCAGTTTTCATTCAGCTGTTTTCCAGCACTGTTCAGTAGTAGTAGTCCAGTTGTTTCTAGAGTAGTTGTTCCAGTTGTTGAGGATAGACAACAGCCTGGAGTGTGGAAATAATTCCTCATCTTGCCTTGCAGAAGTAAGAGCAGAATCTTGCCTTGCTGAGTTATTTAGATTTAGATAGGGATAGTTAATCTTCAGATAGTCAAGGGAATACAGCTAGTTAGTTACTGTTTTTCTAAAATGAATATGAGATCTATCCTACAGTATTATTTCCATATTTCCTGTGTGTGAAACTCTATTGTTTATGAAATCAGTTATTCAGTATTTACGTGTTTTAAATCCTTTATTATTAAATGTCTTACTACTTCTCATTGTAGCTGGTTATTTAGTGAACATTTTTAATAACTTGAGAGTGTTTATGCTTATTCTGATAACACCAGGGCCACTCAGAAAAGCTTTACTGCTTGGGATACATGCCACCATTTGTTTCAATATCTATTTTACCCAAAATAAGTGAACACTCTTTTTGAAGGGTATTGTGGTATTTGACTAGTGGCAGCCATTACCTTGTAATTTGGGCAAAGAAACACAGCAGGCAAATCTGTGTCAGTATTTCCCATAACTGTGTGTATGTGTGAATATCAGTCATTTAAGAGTGAGTGTGTTGGTTACCTAGAAATGAGACACAGTGCTCCGCAGTGGTTAGTGTGGAGACTCATTTGGGGACCTGGAGTGAAGCACACAGTCCAGTCCCAGGTTTGGAACCTGTTCCCAGTGTACTCTTAGGGGAAATTGTGTATTTCTATCCCTGCTTTTAGTGACACTCCCTACCGGAGACAGTGGTGAGGAATGAGACTCTTTAGTTACTGCCCCAGGGTAAAGAGGCCTCGTTACAAAGGCGATGGATTGGATCAGGGAAGAAAAAGAAAGTTTACAGAAGAATTCATTTGCAGATGCTGTAAGGAAGAGTGTGAGGGGAAAAAGAAAAAAGAAAAGAAAAAACAGAAAGAGAGTATGAAGCGGAAGTTCACAATAAGGATACAGGATAAAGCACAAAAGCCATTGGACAGGTATGAAACCTGGGATACAGGTGTTGTACCTTTAGGTACAAAATCTCAAAAGGTAATAACTTTTACTATAACTAAAAATGAGACATTTCATGACTAGGTTTTTCAGACTACTATGAGTTTGGAGACTTTTTGACAAGATCTGAAAGAAAAAAGATATGTATCCAGGGAATAAATATGTGGTTCAAGTGTTTTTTCAAGAGATTCAAAAAAAAGTAAATATTAAATTTCTTATAGAGACTGATAAAGAGATTGTAAAACATTATTACAAAAATTTTGTTCTGAAGTGAAAAGCATTGTAAAAATTTTCGATAATAGAGGTTTATGGATCGGGGCTTGGGAATGCAATGTTATATTGAAAATAGAAAATTATAAGGTTGTTCATATTCCAAGTATTGTGCATGGAAAGAGAGCAGTAGCTGAATACTGGGGCCAACCAAAACATGCTTTTTGTGGGAAGGAGGGTGGTTTTGTTGGAAACTGTGATAAGAAAAAATGTTATGTGTGTGGGGAGTTTGGTCATGATGCTAGAAGATGTAATGCTAATAGAAATGAAAAGGTAAACAATTTAATGGAAGAGGATGACAAGGAATATAGAAAAAGAAAAGGAAAATGAGAATAAGGAACTAAACTTACATGATAGAATTCAAAAAGAAGATATTTTGAGTATAGCCGAGGAAATACAAGATGTAGAAGTAAATAAACTAAAAGAGGGACAACCAGAATTAGAAGCAGATGTAAGTGATGAGCAAGAAATTGACTGGACATTTATAAAAAAAGAATTCTATAGGTAAGATATAAAGGAAGATACAGGATTCAAGCAAGAAAGTTAAAAAAAGGAAAGGGGTAGAACAATGAAACAATTTCATTTACTTTAAGATGAAGAGAGGCAAATAATCTTAGAATATTATCAGTTAATGTTAATAGTATTAAACGTTTGGTTAGGGGAATTGGCATTTTTGAATGGTATAATAATTGTGAGGTGGATACAATAGTATTAGAAGATGTAAGGGGGTGACAAAAGATGAGAGAGTACAAACAGAAAATCTGTGGAAAGGGGGCATAATTTGGAATATAAGAAATGAAACTCGTTGCGATACTACATAGTGTAGGCACTGCAATATTAGATTTCACTTTAGTTAGAGTGGGACGGCTAACACTGGCAGATTTTAGATGGAAAGGAAAGTTTATAGAATTACTGCAATTTATGCATATGTAACATATAAGGAAAGTGAAAAACATTTAGATAAATATTTGATTCTATAACAGTCAATATGGATATCATAATAGAAGATTTTGATTGTGATTTTAGAAAAATAAAGAGGAATGACAACATGGATAAAAAGGTTATAAAGAAATTACGAGGTTTGGAGGTTTAAGGCCATATAATTCAAATACAGATACATATAAGTGAGGTAATATATTTGATATTGATTGCTTTGTAATATCTAATAGTATAAAGTTTAAGATAGAAAAATTTCAGACATAATTTTCAGATCACATGGCTATATGGATAGAAATTGGGGAAAATAATGAGTATATAAAAGAAAAAAAGGATTATTGAGATTAAGTGGCATGAAAAAAATGAAAGGATAACACAATACAATTACTGAATGAACCCTTAATTATGAGAGATTATTATTTAAACTTGATGGAATTGTGGTTAATATTTAAATAAAAATATAAATCAGATTATTTAAAATGGGAGAAAGTATTCAGACATAAATAAAAACGGGAAAATTTGGATTTACGGAATAAGACATAGTTCTTGGAGAGAAATGAAAAAAAACAAAGACATACAAAATAAATAAAGAGAATATACAAGGGTTATTGTATAAGCAAAGGTATGTTGTTCAAGGTAAAAAAAGGAAGTTTCACCATATTTGGAAAATACATTTAAAGAAGACAGTGGAATAATTAGAGAAGTGAGACATAGGAAGGGGTTGGTACCAAAGAAATAGTATGAAATTATGAATACTATAGTGTAATTTCTTAAAAAGTCCGTCAAAAAACAGGAATTCAAGATAAATAATGAATGGAAAATAAAGAAGTTTAATGAAAGCATAAATAAAGATACAGATAAACAGATTACTTTGACAGAGTTTGATTTAACACTGCAGAAAGTTAATATTGATTCAGCTGCGGGTTGGACAGGATAGGATACTTAATGTATAAGAATATGGAACTTTGGCCAAAAGAAAGATTTATATGTGTATTAAATGAATGGTTGCAACATGGCATTCGATATGTGAGGGAGTAATGAAATTTATTTGGAAGAAAGGAGAAAACAGGAAGATAAATTGGAGACAGGTGGTTTTAAATAATACAGGTTATAAGATGTTTATGAATGTTTTACAAATATGGAGAGAAAACAAGATAAATAAGGTATTAGAGGATGATGTATATGGAATTAAAAGGAGAGAGTGCCAGGAAATATTAATGATAGGGAAACAGTGGATGATATAAAGCAAGGAAATAAAGGGAAAATGATGATAAGAAATATATGGCTTTTGATATAATAAATCATGAAGTATTATGGGGACTTGAAAAACTGAGTATAAAAATGCAAAAAGTAATCCATTCATCAAATAGCAACAGCAGTATCAAAGTACTGGTAAACGGATGGTTAAGCGAGAAAATAAAGATGAACAGAGGACAGAAACAAGGATGTCCTACGAGTAGTGTATTCTTTGCTATGGTTATGAATTGTTTGGTGACAAGAATAAATGAAGATATGATAGCCATAAGATTTATACAAAATGAGGGGACTAAGTATGCAGTTATTATGTCTTATGCAGATGATGTGATTTTAGTAACCAAAAATAGTAAAATGATGGAAAAATTATTGTTAGAACAAATGCATGTTTAGAAAATTTAGGAATGTGTCTTAATAGTAATAAAAGTAAAGGATTTGGGCTTGAAAAAGTAATAAAGGACATTGCGACTGGTAGAATTTCGGTATTAGGAATTACTTTTGGACCTAATGAAGTTGTTAAGGAACAAAGGATAAAAACTGTACAGGATTTAAAACAGTTGAGTGTTATATGGAAGGAATACAGATTATCTTATAATAAAAAAGTTCATTTGATTAATTCATTACAGATGTGGAAAATTTAATATATGGCAAGTATATATATATATATATATATATATATATATATACACACACACACACACACACACACACACACACACACACACACACACACACACACATGATACTTAGAGATATATGAAAACAAATGATTGAATTAATATTTAGATTCATTTAGGGCTCTAGACTGACTCCAGTTAAGAGGGGAATACTATATGTAGACAATGATGTAGGAGGTTTGGGATTAGTGAATCCAACTGTGTATGGTGCATCCTTGAATTTATTTAGAGGGTTATAAAGGATTAATGGGAACAAGAGAGTTTATATAAGAAAATTGTTTAAGGAAAAACATAAAAAAGAATGGGACTGAATAGGATTAAATAAAAGAGAAAGAAGGTGGAGGAATGAATAAGTAAAAAGTTAAAAAGAAAAAAGCAAGGATGTGGAAATTAAATATAGATAAATTTGATAATAAGAGAAGAACAGAGTATAAAAATATTATGATAGAATTTTAAGTTTATACATGGAGTAGTTTAACAACAGAAATGATCAGAGCTATAGAACCAAGAAATATTTGGTATATGAAAAATGAAGAGTGTCAAGATTTTTTATGGAGATTACAAATTACTGTGTTACCAGTGAAAGCTAATATGCCATATAAAAATAAATGAGAGGACATGTCTTTGCTATGGGGAATTAGAAACCTCGGTTCATCTTTTCTTGAACTGTAAGAGAGTTCAAAAGTAATGGGAACTATTAATAGAAAAGAAAAATGTAACTAAATTTAAAGGAGATGAGCAACTGAATATGGGCATGATTGAATATGGATTTTATGAAGGTTTGGATAAAAACATGCTAAAAAGCTGGATACAAATATTTAGTATTATAGGGGTTATTTGGAATCCAAGATTATGTGGTGGTTCCGGAAAAAGTATTGGGGGGTGATAGATATGTGATTCGTAACTTTGTTGAAATGTACTTTTTTGTTTTCTTAATTAATACTGTAAATATGTACATATCTTTATAATTTATTGTGTATTTTTATAAATAATGTAAATATTGATATAAAATAAAGGACCCCTAGTCTGTTGCTGTAATTGCAATGAGTAACGTCAGTGATTACAAGCGCTCATCTCTATCCTAGTGCAGTCATGGCTAGACGTGCGTTGCGCACTATAGAAACTGGAAAGAAAGAAGGAGAAAGAGAAGAGGCAAATGCTGTCTGAAGAGATGGCATGGAGATAGATTCATATATCAAGTTTCAACAGAATTTGTTTGCAGAATTGAAAAATGGAACAGATGAGTATGTCATTACAACCCTTCAATCAGGAAGGTTGCAGGAAGATATTTTCAGTGAGACGTGAAGTGTCGTGGGGGGATATAATGGACAAGATAAGAAAGGAGGAGATAGCACAAATCGTGGAGGAGAATAAGGAGAAGAAAAAGAAGACATATGCCAAGACAGTCACTACCACATTGAATGAGAAGAAAGATGAATTGGAAAACTTAAGTAAAAGAAAATTAGTCGTGAGACTGGAAAATAAATGTGAAATGGCACTAAACAGGTATGATGTATGGAACAATGTTACTTTACCTCTGGGCATTACAATTCAAGAGGTAAGAGCTTTTATTTTTATAAATAAGAAACATTTTGTGACTTTTTTTTTAGACTGTGCAAAGCATGAAGAACTTCATTCATGAATTTGAGAAAAAAAATGAAAATCCATAGAATGAATATGTGATAAAGATTACTTTTAGAGAGAAAAAAAGAAAAAAATTACATGTACAATTTTAAACTGAGATAGAAAGAGAAATTTTAAAAAGACGCTTGAAGGACCTTTGTAAAGAAGTGTCAGACATTGTAAAAGTATATGATGACATGGAATATATTGAAGAAATGTATAAAAAGAAGGAAAGGAGGGAAATCCAAAAGCAGTGGCAAGTTAGAATATTTACAGATTTAATGAATAAATCATTTGAAAAAAAGAAGATAACTATAAACAAATTAAACAAAGTAATTAAGCACGTTAACATAGATTCAGTAGCATATCTAGATGGAATTATCTATGAAATGTATAACAAAATTAAAAGGTTGGCAGAAAAAATATTTTGTAAATGTTTTCAATGCATGGATGGAAGAGGGTTTTAAGTATAAAGAAAGCTGCAGTGGAGTTTTACAATTTTATGGAAAAAGGAAATAACGAAGAAATAAAAAATTGACACCAATAGTAATAAATGATATTGATTATTAGATATTTATGAAGATTATACAGAACGGAATTGAGATCAAAATCCAAACTGTATTAAAAGAAACGGTATTTGATATGAAAGGAAGATGCTGTCAAGACCTTTTAATGATTATAAGGGATGAAACAGATGATGTTATGAAGGAAAAACAAGAGGTACAATGTAGGTGATGTTAATAAAGCTTTTGACACAACAGATCATGATATGTTATGGAAATCTGTGAACAGTTACAATCTTAGTAAAAAAAAAATTAAAAGAATATATATGACTGCTTGTGAAAAATAACAAGGTAAGAATATTAATTAATGGATGGTTAAGTATAAAGAAATAGAAAAAAAAATAATGGAATTAGACAATGATGCCCAATGAGTAGTATTCTGTTTGTTTTAATTATGAACTCAACAGTTAGTGAAATAAAGGGTAAAATGAAAAAGGCAGAGTATGGAATGAAAACGTGTGTACAAATTCCCATAACAATGACATATGCAGATGACATAGTTGCTGTTAAAATTTACTTTGGATGGAAAAGGTAATTAAATATTTAACAGAATTGGTAAAAGGGATAGGGATGGAGCCAAATAAAGAAAAGGGTCAAGGATTAGGAAGTAAAAATAAAATAGCAGGTACAGCATTTACTTTAACTGAAATAACTGTGTTAGGAATAGAATTTGGTAATCAGGAAATAAAGAAAAGTCAATGGAAAAGTCTGATAGGAAGTATAAAAGCATATTGTGGAAAACATATAAATTGTCATATAAAAAGAAAGCAGGTACAGCATTTACTTTAACTGAAATAACTGGGAAGATGTTAGATCTAACAAAAGAAAGAATAGGGAACATTATGATGATAAAATACAAAATTATATAGAAAAAAATACAAATATGGAAGATAAAAATTGAAGAGATAAAGGAAAGAAGGAAAGTATGGTATAAAAAGATAATGGATAAATCATTTTATGTTAAGCTATTGGCAAACTTAAAAAGAAGAAAAAAAAGCTATTAAAGAGAGAAAGAAATTGTGTAAACTGGATAGAAAAACAAAAGGCAGTGAAGACCACCTACAGAATAGAAAAAGTACCAACAAAACCTTCCTCTATAACTCCTCAGACACCAAAAGGAGGGGGAAGGAGGGTGGGAACGTGATGAATAATGACACTGGATAGCCTAGATTCCAAGTTATGGTAAGTACGTAACTCTTTATCTGGTGCTATCCATGTCATTATTGATCACGGATGGGTCAGAGTCCCCAGCTACCAGCAACCCTGGGAGGCCTCAAGGAAAGACATGCCAAAGCACAGAAGAACCAAAGGAAGCTCTACCCCTAGACACCAAGTCCAACTTATAATGTGTCACAAAGGTATGGGGGTTAGACCAAGTGGCAGCAGCACAAATATCATCTAAGAAAGTTCTTGCTCAGAAAGCAGAAGATGTAGCCACTGACATAGTGGAATGAGATTTAACTGGCCTGGGAAGCTATACATGATTGCTCTCATAAAATGTGAGCTATACAACTAGTGATCCAACGAGAAATAGAAACCTTGGAAATGGCCTAACCTTTCCTAGCCTGAGAAAAGGCCATGAAAACATGATCTAATTTTCGAAAATTCTCTATCCTCTTCAAGGAGAAACGTAACTGCCTATGTACATCCAGACAATGTAGTTTATATTCCCCTTTATTCGAAAACTTGGGAAAAAAGACAGTGTCTGCCTAGAAGAAGGTCTTGGGATTGGAGCCACCAAGCAAGGTGACACCTGCAGACCTGAGAGATCCTGACTGTCATGTTCATGGGATGAAGATGAGTCGACCACTGCACCACAAGGGTCCATTGAAGAACTCGCATGTGATATCTGGCGAGAGGAACCAAATGAATGGCTGTCGCCATGGACCCGAGGGCTTGCAGGATCAAACGGGCTGAGGGACTCTTCAGATCCAGAAGAAGACAGACCTGTCCCCAAATCATTTCTACCCTGCATGGGGAAAGAGCTGCAGTCTCTGTCACTGTGTCCAGAAGAACCCTAATAAATTCCAGACTCTGGCATGGAACACATATGAGATTTGGGGAGGCTGACTGTGATGCCTAGGTCCCGAAAGAGGCCGAGAGTATAATCTGTGGCCCAAGTTAGTTGATGCCTTGTGAGAGCTGTGAGGAGCCAATCGTCCAGGTATAGGAAGACCTGAAACCCCTGCAGCCAGAGATGGGCTGCTACCACTGCCATACATTTGGTAAACACTCGGGGGGCTAAGGTGAGACCGAAGGCCAGGGCTCTGAACTGGTAGTGATTGGCCCCCAGTGAGAAGCACAGGTATCTCTTGGAGTGTCTGTTGATTTTTATGTGATAGTACGCATCCTTGAGACCAACTGAGCACATCCAATCGTCCTTGCGCAGAAGCGGTAGAATGACTGAACCATGACCATATGGAGCTTCGACTTCTTGACTGACAAATTCAGAGTGCTGAGGTCCAGAATGGGATGAAGGTTCCTGGTTTTCTTGGGCACTAAAAAGAAGCAAGTGTACGTTCAGGACCTTTGCTGTCCTGCTGGGACCTCCTGGGTGGCTCTTTTTTGAAGGAGGTCTTGAACCTCTGTGAGAACTAATTCCCTTTGGCAGGGTGGAACATCCGGGACAGGCTTGAGGCGAGGGGGCTGAAAAAGGATATGAAGTATCCCCTGTATACAATGCCTAGCACCCACTGGTCTGAGGTAATAGCTGCCCCGGCTAGTGGGTGTAAAGAGATACGGCCCCCACCTACCTCCAGGTCACGATAGTCAGGCAATGCTTCAGAAGTGCTGAGGGGGCTTCTCTGAGAAGGATTCTTGTGAGCCCTGATTTATTGGACCTCCTCTGCCTCTAGGCCAGTGTCTGCTATCAAATCCCCTTCCTCGGCTGGAAGAAGAGGATTCCTGAGGAGTGTCTTGGAAGGAAGACTGAGATCTGTGGAACCACAGCTTCTTACTACCCTGCTTATTTTTGGAGAAGGACTGCTGGGGAGTAGAAAACTTGATCCTTACTGTGGACAGTCTTTCCCTCCTGCTCGCTATGGGTTAAGGCTTCTTTGACTGAGGGACCAAACACTTTAGATTCGTCAAATGGGGGCAGTGGTAAAAGATGCCTTGAATTTTCCGCAAACCCACAAAGGTGAAGCCAGGCATGATGTCTAACAGCAATGCCTGTGACCAATGCTCGAGAGGTGGCCTCTGCAGCATTAGAGATCGACCTCTTCGAGACATTAGCAAGGAATGTTAGAGTAGATAGCTTTGGAGAGACTAGCTTATGGCTCTCCGGAGGCTGCAACTTTGAAAGGGAAGAGGAAAGCTCCGACACCAAATCTCTTTGCAGCTGTGTGAAATGTGCCATGTAATTTGTAGTCCTCCATCCAAATGTAGCAGAGGCATACACACGCTTCCCAAAATGGTCAATTCCCTGAGACTTCCTGTTCAGGGGATGGACCATGGAGCTTTGTTCAGCTAGCTCCTTTTTGGTGGCTATGGCAACCATAATGGCATTAATGGGGACGCCTTTGCTCCAAAAAATTTTATCCTTAGGAGGACTCAGAAATTTGTCCGCTTTCTTAGGGACAGGTTCTACTGTGTCCGGCTCCTTTCATGCCCTGCTGGCAATGAGTTGGACAAGCTCATCTGCAGGGGAAACACCCAGGAAGAAGATGGGCCCATCCCAAAGGCCTTCAGGAACATGGATTCCACCGAAGTCAGGGTTGGGGAAAACCAACCATCCCATTCTTTAAGGATCTCAAGGATGTCCCCAAAGGACACCTCCTCAGGCAGAAGCCTGGGGGACCCGTCTCATTCCTCTAAATCTGTATCCTCAGTGAGGGACTATCAAAGGGAGTCCAACTGCCTCCTCTTGCACATCCTCTTCTGGGGAGGATCCTCCACATTGGGCTCCAGGGAGGACTCGGAAGAGGAAGGGACCTTGACGGGGGGTAATGCACATCTGAAGGCGCTCACGGGAGGGCTGGCACCGAATAGATAATGAGGTCTCGCCACCCAAAGCAAAATCCAGAGCTGAGGTAGAGGAAGCCAACCATCCGGAGACAGTCCTCTCCATGGCTTGGAAGACCAACGGGCTGGAAAAAGTCCCCTCCCCTCCTCCTCACTGGACACAGCCGACCGAAGTGGAAGAGGGGACCCTGACACAGCAACGATGTCCCCGGGTGATACTGGCCCTGAGCTGTCCAAAGTGGATGACTTCAAAGGGTGGAAATGGTCTGAACACTTTGGACTTGAGTCCCCACCCCGGTGACCCCCGTGGACCTTGCACGGCCAAGGCATCGCTGGCTCCAAGGGCAATGGAGATGAGCCAGCTAGCGACCCAGATAGTGTGGGAAAGGAAACAATATCTGACACCGCCAGCCTTTCCCTGTGGATGCTCTGGTCATGGGGCACCAAACTCGCATGAGTTGGCTGGGAAGACAGGAGTTCTGAGGATAGTGAAGAGCCCCCTGGGCAAATGGCTAGGGGATGGCAACAAGCCCAGATCGATTTGGGCTTTGAGAAATTTCCTCATCATCCGATCCATATCAGAAGGGAGCAGACTTCTGGTGGACCAGGAGGATATGGAGGAATGGCCCGAACTAGCCAATGGCCTATGGTCTCTAGAGAGAGATGTGTTGGTCTGCCTCTGATCCGACTTCCTAGCAGTGGCTGGGGAGTCTTCAATGATGATAGGATCTGACAAGTCAGTCATATCCGAAGCCCTAGCTGGATACAAAGGCTGCAAAGGACCCGCAGTTGGATCTGAGGGAAGGGTCAGATCTGAGGAAGGTCTGGGCCAGTTCAGATCCGAGGACCTCTGAGGACTCGGATCTGACAAGGAGAGCTGACACTCTTGGAGCCGAATACCCTGCAGCCGAAGCCCCAAAGGCTGGGCTTGAATCTAGGGAACTATTATCTGAGAGCCTCTACTTTTTTCATGACAGTCCTGAAAGGAAGAAGACTTTCTCTTGGGGATCTGAGGAAGGCTTGGATGTGGAACCCGAAACCAGGGTTCCCTTTAGCAAGCTCCTTGAGCAATAATTTGTTTCTATGCTCTAGGAGAGTCCTGGGGTTGACTGCAGCAAAAATCTCACATTCAACTTCTAGATGGGGCTCTCCTAGGCAGTAGGCACACTCCTCATGAGTGTCGGCAGGAGCTAGCATCTGACCACACGAGGAGCAATGCCTGAACCCGGTGGGCTTGTCAGACATACTGGGGTGACCACACACCAAAAACCCACCACCACACACACCTACTCAGACAAAAGGAAGGGGGGTGGGAAAAAGGCAGAAAGGAGAGAAAAAGGAGACCTTAGAATGAGAGAACAAGGCGGGAACCCAGGAAAGACTAACAAACCACTCTAATGGCTGTCGGGAGGGGAGGAAACTAACTACAAGACAAAGGAAAGCAAGAGAAACAAAACGGGAGAAAGAAACCCCCCAAAAAACTAAATTAAAATACTTACCTGAACCTAATAGCGTTGAGCAGCAGGGAGCACGTCTACTTGGAAATTACATCAAATGAGACCTGAGGGTTGTGAGTAGCAGTGGATTTTGGGATGGGGAGGAGTTTGAACTCAGGAGCTGTCTCTTGCAATGCTGGCTTGGATCCAATATCAGTTCCTACTCCCATCTGTGATCAATAATGACTTGGATAGCACCAGATCATGTGTTTTTCACATGTAAAAGAGTAAGAAAATTATGGAAGAAGTGCAAAGAAATTTTATTTTTGAAAATATAAATGAAAAAGAAATAAATGTGGATATGGCAACATATGGTTATTACAAGGATATTAAAAAAGAGAATATGTTGAAAATACATAGAGGAATATTTTATGTCACATGGGTTATTTGGAATGAAAGACTCAATGAAGTAATATTCAATGGGAAATGAGTTTTTCCAGCGATTATAGAAAGAATAAAATGGTGGTTGTGGAAGGAGTGGGGGTGTAGTAAAGAAAACAATGTTGTTTTTTTTTATTGTGACTGTTGTAAAAAGAAAAATTATGAAAATATGTAAGTATGTACACATGTATTTATGTAAATAAGTTGTAAAAAATAAGTTATGTACTCACCATAATGTTCCATCTGAGTAGTTGTACTTCATTTGTCTTCAACCTGTGGGTTACGGATCTGTATCGGATCTGACACGGCCGCATATCCAGCATCTAATCCGAGCTCCAAGCTCCTCCCCTTACCCATAATGACCCCTGTCTCCTTCCTCCCTTCAGATCGAGTTTGCTGCCCCATGCATAACACATACCCAGCTGAACAATACCTTACCACTACTGACAACCCAAATTTCCTAAACCAAGACAAGCCCCAGGACATCCCTGAGGTATCCATTTCTATATATAGCCTGCACAAAGTGACAAGGTAGGGAGAAGGAGGGGGGAATGGTTGATGACAAATGAGGTACAACTACTCAGTTGGAGCGTTATGGTGAGTACATAAAGTACAGTTGTGTAATCTTACCATAAATGTAGATGTTTGAGTGTATTCACTGTTGCAGTCATTACATTTGGGTTATCTGCTTACAGGTAGTCCTCAGCCGGCCTGATTAACAAAGTCTTGGGTCCTGCGTCAGTTGCTGTCCCTTCTTCCATGACTTCAGGTTGTCAGGGGTATAAAACATGCAGCCGATGCCATTACATCAGTTTTTTCTTGCCCCAGATGTCAGGTGCCTCCCTAATGGGAAGCAATTAAATAAAAAGTACAAAGATATACCTCCAACAAAAAAGCAAATACACCAAAATGGCTTTTAAGCATAGTAAAGGAAAGTACAGGTAAGTCAAAAGAAGTTAAGGGGCTGGAGGGAGGGTAACCAGGACTGCAACAGTGAATACACTCAAACATTTACATTTACGGTAAGTGTACACAACTGTACTATGTTCTTCGTGTTTCACTGTTGCAGTCGTTACATTTGGGTACTCTCCCAAAGCTATGGTTGGGAGGAGGAATTTAGGTAGCATTAGGGCCAACTATAAGTCCCTGCAAGACTGCAGTGACAAAGCCAGCTCTGGATTTAGAGAAAATTGGCAAATAATAATGCTTGGTGAAAGTATGTACAGAACTCCAGGTAGCGGCTTCTAAGATGTCCCTGGTAGGGATGCCACTGAGAAAGGCTGTAGAGGTAGATGCAGCCCTGGTAAAGTGAGGTCTGATCCCCTGGGGGATAGGTTTTCCATGGTGCTTATAGCAGAAATGAATGCAATGGCTTATCCATTTAGAAATGGTTTGCTTTGAAATGGCCTTCCCCTCTGCCCCTGCAGCAAATGCCACCAGCGGTTGTTCAGATTTCCTTTGAGGTTTAGTCCTGTCCAAGTAGAATCTAAGTTGTCTGTGCACATCTAAGGAAGGCAGTATCCGTTCCCCTTTATTCTGTGGATTGGGAAAGAAGGCTAGCAAATGAATGGACTGATTAAGGGCCACACTGGATACCACCTTGGGCATGAAGGTTGGATTGGTTCTGAGGGACACCCTGTCCGCATGAAAGATGATTGAAAGTCTCCACTGCCATAAGAGACTGTAATTCAGATACCCTTCTAGCTGAAGTGATTGCTAAAAGGAAAGCTGTTTTCCAAAAAAGAAATTTTAAGTCTGCAGTAGCAGCTGGCTCGAAAGGAGGTAGAGTGAGTTTCTCCAAGACAAAGTTAAGGTCTCAGGCTGGGGTTGGAGCTCTCTTGGGTGGTCTAAAATTTTTGGCCCCTCTGAGGAACTGCTTGAGCAGTGGCTGAGAGAAGAAGGGAAGTTCTGTGTTATAACGAGCTGAAAAGGCTGAGGTGTGGATTTTAATGGAGGAAAAAGACAGGCCCTTGTGAAGCATCTCAGTTAAGTATTGTAAGATCTGAGGTAAATTGGACGCTGCTGTGCTCATCCCTTGAGAATGGTTCCAGGCACAGAATCTTTTCCATTTTTCAGCATACGATTTTCTAGTACTAGGCCTCCTTGACTCTAAAATGATATCCATCACAGGTTTGTTGAGGGATGGTAAAGGAGAGATTAAGTAATTAGCCAGGCTGCAAGGTTCAGTGTTAGAAGCTGAGGGTGCAGAATCTGGTTCTCCTGCTGAGACAGCAAGGAAGGAGTCTGAGGCAAGAGCCATGGAGATAACCATGACACACTGCACAGGAGGGGGTACCAGTGCTGTTTGAGTTTTAGTAGTACTTTGGAGAGCAGAGGCAGAGGGGGGAAGGCATAGACTGATAGGTTTTTCCAGCTGAAGAACAGAGCATCCACTTTCCAGGCTTGTTTGTGGGGAGTCCTTGTGCAAAATTTGTCCAATTGTTAGTTCTGGGGAGAGGCAGACAGGTCTATATCTGGGCTCCCCCATTTGCTTGTCAACATGTTGAAAATCCTTGGTTCCAGTTTCCACTCGTGTGGGTCCATGAGGTTTCTGCTTAGCCCGTTTGCCAGTGTATTTAATTTTCCTGGCAGGAATTGAGCTTGTAGGTGCACTTGGTAGCTCAAGGCTGTGTTCCACAATGCCATGGCTAGTCTGCAGAGGGGGTAAGAATGTGTACACCACTGCTTGTTTATGTACCACATAACGCTGGTGTTGTCCATCTTCACCATTAGTTGTCCTGGAAGAATGTGTTCCTTGAAGGCTGTCAGAGCATTCTGTACAGCTAACATTTATTTTTGATTGATATGCAGGTGCATTTGACTTGGGTTCCATTTTCCCTGAATGTACTTCCCTGCCAGGTGAGCCCCCCATGCATAGTCTGATGCATCTGTTGTTAGGGTTTGGGTGGCAGGGGGTGGTGTGAAAGGTAGTCCCTTGTTTTGGTGGCAGGCCTCTGTCCATCAAAGGAACTCTAAGCGTAGGCAAGGTATGATAGGAATCATTGTTTCTAAGTCTTGAGAATGTTGACACCATAGGCTTTTTAGATACCACTGTAGTTTCCTCATATGCAGTCTTGCATATGGAATTAGAAGAATACAGGAGGCCATGAACCCCAAGGCTTGCAGTATTTGTCTTGCAAATAGCAGGGTTTTTGTGGCCACTTGTTTGAAGTAGGTTGTCAAATGAATTTGTTTCTCTGGTGTGAGGTAAGCCATCTGGGAAGTTGTATTCAAGCTTGCTCCCAGGAATATAATTTGTCGACAGGGTACCAGGTGTGATTTCTTTTCATTCTGGTGTACCCCAGACAAGTTAGAACCCTTTGTACAAAGGCCAGATGATTCAAAAGTATGTACTGGCTTTCTGCCTGAATTAGACAATCGTCCAGGTATGGGTATATTTGAATATTTCTTTGCCTGCAAAATGCAATAACTGGAGCTAGGCACTTTGTGAATACCCTGGGTGCAGTAGATAAGCCAAAGGGCAGAGCAGAGAACTGACAGTGCGTGTAGCCTGCTTTGAAGCATAGGTATCTTCTGCAAGAATCCCTGATTGGGATGTGCAGGTATGCTTCTTTTAAATCTAGTGTTGCCAAACAGGCATCTTTGCCTAGCATAGGAAGTAATTGGTGAAGAGTCAGCATCTTGAATTTTGGAATCTCCAAAAAGGTGTTTAGAGTAGACAGGTCCAGGATAGGACTCCATGAATTGTCTTTTCTGGGTACCAGGAAAAGTCTCGAGTAGAAACCTTGTCCCTTTTCCACTTCTGGTACCAGTTGAATAGCCCCCATGCTTAAGAGAGAAAGTATTTGTTTTTGAGCCTCTGCCCACTGATTCTGGGGTAGGTCCAGCCACCCGTTTGGTGTTGGCAACATGTGGAAGTGAAATCTGTATCCCTGGGATACTATATTTAAAACCCATTTGTCCTGGGTAACACATTCCCAATTCGTTGCATGAAGAGCAATCTTTCCCCCCAAAGGGGCAATCAGTTGATAAGTGCTTGAAAAGTTTAAAAGAAAGTCATTGAGACAGTTTACCATAGGGGGAGTCTTATTCCCAGATTTGGAAGTAGAGACCCCCCACTGCTTAGTTCTGTGAGTCCCCTGGGACTGAAACCTGGGGTTTTTGCTGTGTCTGGGTTTGGCTTGAGAAGACCTGGAAGGGGCTGGAAAGGATCAATTCTTAGAGGGCCAGTATGTTTTCCAACTTGTTCAGCAGAATGCATTAAATCCTGTAATTCTTTATTTTCCACACAGTCAGGAATCAACATAATTTTCTGGTTAAGCAGTCCAATAACATGTTGCTGATACTTTAACATATGAAACTGGCAGTTTAAAGCCCTAATGGCCAAGGTTGCAGAAGTGTAAACCTTCTTACCCCATCTATCCAGCACCCTGGAGTCTCTATCAGAAGGGGTAGGATTTTTAGCAGTAGAAGCCTTAATGCCCTTGGGCCCCTGTGAAATAGTCTCTGGATCTACAATAGGATTTTAAAAAAGGAACTTGTGGTACTCAGGGACTCTGTAGTATTTGTCAGATTTTCTGGGAGCCGGAGGCAGGGAATCAGGGGCCAAACTAGATTCCGAAAAAGCATCATCAACAATGTCCAGTACAGGAGGAATAGCTAAAAGCCTATGCTGAGGTAGGAGAAGGAAATCCCTAAGCCTCTTTTTTGAATCAGAAAAATCCTGGCTTTCCCAGTGGAAATGCTCCCTAAGAGTATGTAAGGTTTGCCCAAAAGACAAATCCTCAGGAGGGGAAGCAGAGGGAATGCAGTCCTCTGCATCAGAATCTACATAAGTAGATAAGGGCAAATTCAGATCATCAGAAGAATCTGAAACAACAGAATCCTGATCAGAAGATTCATATTCAACTTCCATCCTAGGCCTCTTAGAAGGGGGGGGGGGGTTGGCTACCCCTGATCAGAGTTATTAGATCTTCAGCCATTCTTATAATTTGTTTTTTAGGCATAGAGGCCTGAGCATGTGGCCTGGACGTCAGTTTTTTAGGCATGGATCGAGATTTAGGCCTAAGTAAAGAAGGAGGCGTCAGTTTAAAATGCAAGTCCGTAGGCCTGAATACACCCTCAGAAGCCAGTGCCTGCACAGCGGCTCTGGACCCATCCAAGGCAGAGACATCCGCGGGTTCCATAGTTGAAGCATCTCGTGGCATACCAGACTCTGAAGGGGTCTCAGTAGAGGCCTGCGAATCAGAAGTAGCAGGTATCAGGGGCTGCGAAAGTGCCTCACTGAGTATCGGCGAACTGGCAACTGGCTTAGGAGAAGCGTCATCAGCAGTTTGGGACCTCGGCGGCCTGTCTCTGTCTTTATCTTTGCATTTTTTCATAATCCCGGTAGTGGGATGGCTAACTGACGATATTACTGGAAAATTAAACCGTGAACCGAAATATTTAGAGGCAAAAATATACTGACGACGGATAGTGCGCTGATTAAATAAAGCACAAAACTGACAGCAAGGCACATCGTGGTCAGGGCCTAGGCAAGGAATACAGTTGACTTCATTTGGTCTTCAACCTGCGGGACAGAGTCCCCAGCTACAAAACACCTGGGTGGCCCTCATGGAATGATATTCTGGAGCACGGCGTAGTCAAAGGATGCCCTGTTCCTGAATATGATGTCCAATTTATAATGTGAAATGAAGGTATGAGATGAGGACCAAGTAGCTGCAAAACAGATATCATCCAGTGACACCCTGGACCAAAAGGCAGCTGAAGTAGCCATAGATCTGGTAGAATGTGCTTTTACCTGACCTGGAGGGGAAATTCCCTTGACAGAGTACGCTCGAATAATGCATTGGGAAATCCAACGAGCAATCCTCACCTTAGAGACTGGTTTTCCTATGAAGGGTTTTGAGTAAGAAACGAACAACTGATCAGATTTACAAAAAACTTTTGTCCTGCGCAAGTAGATTTGTAATTGCCTGTGCACGTCCAGCAGATGTAATTTATATTCACCCCTATTCTGGAAATTAGGGAAAAAAACTGGAAGATTGATAGTCTGATTAACATTGGCTTCTGACGCTACTTTCGGAAGAAAGGACGTGTTAGTACGCAAAGACATTCTATCCTTGTGAAAAATCATATAAGGAACCTTGATGGATAGTGCTTGAAGTTCCAACATTCTCCTGGCAGAAGTAATGGCAACCAAAAAGGCAGTCTTCCAAGATAGATACTGCAAATTTACCGAGGCTGCAGGTGCGAAAGAATGTGAGACTAAAGCCTGAAACACTAAGGTAAGGTCCCATGGAGGCACGGGGTCCTTTACTGAGGGTCTTAGAAGAAAAGTACCTTTAAGGAAGGTCTTGCAAAGTTTAGAAGAGACCAATAAAGTCATGTTTTCCCCAACGTGAAAAGTGGAGATTGAGGCCAGCTGGACTTTGACTGTGTAGGAACTGGCACCTTGCTGAAAAATCCCCTCCAAAAACTCCAATACTGCTGATGCTGGAGCAGTAAAAGGATCCAGTGCATACTGCGAGGCTGATATGGAAAACCGTTTCCACTTGCTACAGTATACTCTTCTCATGGAAGACTTGTGAGCTGCTACCAAAATGGTTTTAACAGGAGATGATAAACCAGGAGTCCTAGAAAAGGAAGTTAAGAAGGATATTAAAATCTCAAAAAATCACTCACAAAACCCAGCGACTCGCCTAGAACTCAGACCACGATGCTTGCTTTTCCAGCAGCAAATGAGATCTGGGAGAGGAAGGAGACGGGGCATTATGGGTAAGGGGAGGAGCTTTGAGCTCAGATCAGATGCTGGATATGCGGCCGTGTCAGATCCAATATGGATCCGTAACCCTCAGGTTAAAGACCAAATGAAGTCAACTACTTCAGATCCAGTATTCAAATAAAGGACTTCTACTCTTTTTGATAGGTGCTGTGAGATCTTTTACATTCCCCTGAGCTATCACCAACAAAGGCAAATGAGGCCTTGGTTTAATGGCTCATCTTCAGTGTGTACTGTTGATCCATTGCTCGGTGACCTTTTTAAAAATGTCTGCCAGGCTGAGTAAGCATGACTTGCTTTTGATGAATCCAAACTGAGATGAGTCCAATGTTTAGAGGTTTCCTAACTCCTTACTGATAAACTCCAAGTTGGTCAGAATCATTGGTCTCTTAATTTTTTTGGTCCATGGAAGGTTCTGTTATGCACAGGAGATACCTGTTGCTGTTCTCCATTTAGTTGGTACAAAATCTGTTTGGAGGCTAAGGTTAAACAGTGTTGTTAGGGGTGTGGTTAAATTGTGCTTCGTGCTATTTAAGATACATCCTGGAATTCTGTCAGGACCCACTGACACAGTGTTTTTTGCTTTTGATAGTGCTTTCAGGACTTGCTCTTGTGTGATTACCGGTGGTGAGACAGTTTGAGATAGTTCATGTGAAACAGATGGGAGGGAGGGGGGCAGTCGGTTAGCTGTATCTTCTACTTTCCTGTAGGTAATAGTTTGCAATTAGCTCAGTGTGCATTGTTGCACTGTGATCCTAAGATTACAAACATAACTAATGAAGACCTTGTGATTATCCTTTGCTTGGGTAGATATTTTTTTCTCAAACTTGGCATTAGTAGATCTAATTAAGCACCTGAGATGTTTGATTAATTTAATGACAAGGCTCTATTATTCTATGTATTGCTCTTTTTTACTTTTAGCCAGTAATGTCTTCCTTTTATTGTAAAGCCTGATAATATTAATGGTCCACTGTGAGGGGGGGGTTGTTTTTCTGGCAGGCCCTTTCCTTGTTGCTACCAGATACAGCCGCATCTACGCAGTTGTTTACATGCTGATATAGCTTAATGGAGTATGTTTCCACATATTCAGTATAGTTCACTGGGACCTCTGAGAAATTTGTTTGCCAATGTATCACTTAGACACAAGTAGCTTGCCCTGAAGAAATTTTTAATGGTATCAGGGGTGGAAGTGGTCCCTGGATTCAATTTTATTTTGAAGGAGATAGCTTTATGGTTAGACCTAACAAGTGATGAAGGTATGCAAGGGATGGTGGAAGATGACCCCATATTAGTGAAGAAAAGTCTAAGATCTTATTTCCGTTAGTGGGTACTCTAATTCTAGGGCGTTTATATCAACAAAGTCCATAAGAAGAATGTCCAAGAATGTCTGTGCTTGTGCACTATTGGTGGAAGGGGTTCCCGAGTCTACAGTTGGATATTGTAGATCACAGATGATTGAATGAATGACTGAGGCCTTAAGAAAAGTAAGGGTAGAGGCTGGTGGAAATTTTAGTGTTGCATCCTGCTTTTTTGACAGAGCTGCCCTTTCTTTTCTTATGCCTTTTCTACTCTCTGTCCTTGGTGAGAATTATATTCTCAGATGGAAGTTATTCACTATGGTATGCTTTCAGAGGTGCCTTTTGAAATTTTGAGGACCATAACATCAATCTACAGACTATCTCTGTGAGGGCCATTTACTGGGAAACCTGATAAATGATTGTGGCATAACTCATAGTGGCTGCAGTCAATTGAAGTTTCAAGTTTAAAAGTGTGTCTTTTTTCACTTTTCCCCAACGCTGATGGTCTTGTTTGGTCATACAAATGAGAAGAGGGGCCACAACTATTACACCCAAGGCAAAATTTTTTGGGGGGGAGTAAAAAAACTACACTTTTAAAATTATTATTTCAGTGAGTTTCAATCATGGGGAGTTTTGTCTTAAAGACTTTAGGAAACCACATAAATACAGTCCTCAGAACAGCTCAACAAAGTATGAATGTGAGTGGCTATATACTAAATCCAAGGCTGTGTGTCTCAGAGTATTCCCCTTACTCCAAGGTACAGCAATCACAGACAGTATATATAAGCAACAGGGATATTTTGGAAATAACCCCCAAAATACTTTAAAAGTTTAACAGCAAGTTTAAAGAATTCATTGTTGGTCATCTGACTCACAGTTAAATTTTCTAAGTGCTAAACCTTGCAGCAGCAAAATTCGCACTTCTAATAGGAAGGTATTAACCTGAAGAGAAAGTGAGGAAATATGAACTGTTTTGGTGTTCAGCTGAACTCTGACTAGAGATCCACCATGAAAAGGGCAATGCTTGTGTAAACACTGAAAAAAACAAACACTAACCTTTGAGCAACCAGAGGCACTATATAACACTGATTTTATGACTAAGCGAGTCTCTCTGATTATTAGTTCTGAATTAGTGCAATCATGTCAACAAAAGAAATCAACCTACATAAAAATGTATGTGGGGTTCATTGTAACGGTGTATTTCTTGAGGAATTATAAATGTGCTTGCTCTGCATGGGTGCATTTTTATTGTGGAGTTTTATGCTGTAATTTTTAGCAGTGAGTTGCTAAAAGTAATGGGGATATTTTACATAATAATGCATTCATAAAAATTGCTGCAATGTTTCCCTGCAGACGTGTTGACTGAGCCATAATGTGTAAATATTTTCTGTACTTCTGTGTTTGGGAAAAGTAATTATTATCAAGAGTTTATGCTGTACCTTTCTTTGGGGACAGTGTGTGAGATATTATGTAAAGAGCGGACAGTATGCTGTATTTTTGGAAAGTGACACACTGAAGATTAACAATGCCCCATAGTGCAGGTTAGATGTTTAATGGGAGTTGGGGTATCCTGCAGAACTTCAAAAAGGAGAAATGAGACCTATGGTCTATGAAAATTTTAAGGAGGAAGATGCCTCATACAGAAGATAAGTCCAGGAAGGGTAAAAGACTCCTCCATTCATAATTTGTATGGGCTAGTTACAGTTTGGAAGGAATAGAAGTAATGTTTTTTGCGGAACAGGAATGATTTCTTTAGTGTATTTGTGTATTTACTGGTTTGTTTATTTGATATCATGTTTAAGTGAAATGGTTACAAAGTACTGAGCATCTAATGGCAAGAATAAACATAATAATACCCATTTGTTAGCCAGGTAGGCTTTTTAGGAGAGACCTGGAAGCAACATCTAGTTAAGTGTCTATCTCCAGGTCAAACAGGACAATGAGAGCTGAGGGAATTAAAAACTGTACCACTGGAACTACGTACAGCTCTCAGCCTTAACCCTTTGCACCAACTACCAGATGTCACTACATGCAGCATATTATTTTATCATGCAAAGGGAATGTTTTCTTTCACTTTAAATGTTTATGAATGTCATTGTCATCAGTCCCCCTTCTTCCCATTTGTACATGCGGTTGGAGTGCCACATCAACATTAGTCAATGTTACCAAATCACCAAGGTTAACACCACCGAGTGGCTTTAGGCATGTGTTGAATAAGTATGTACAAGGAAATGACATAAAAGAGTGCTCTGAAAATATATGTAGAATGATATAGTGTTGCATTAGTTCCAAATAATGATGTAAGGAAGTACTGAAGACAGATTTTAGCAGTATTTAATACTTATGTGCATTTGGCAGTCTGCACACTAAGTGGTGAAGGAAGAGAAGGCTTTTGTGTGTTTGTGGTGTATAAGAAGGAATGAGTACTATACTTTTGTTTTGGAAGGCAACAGGATAGTTAAGTTAGCTTAGTTGGGTGCTAGAAGGGGTAGAATTGAGGAGTAATAGTGAACAGTAGACATGTGATGGAAGATGGCAGCAGGAGGGTTTATGAGGACAACTAAGGGTGTATTAAGAAGGACTTGAATGATGCGTGAGTACAGGATGGAAGGATGGGGAAGGTTTTGAGGGGTTAGGGTAGATGGTCAGAACAGGAAGTAAGGACTGCAGGGAGGCTGTTAGGAATTTAGTGTGTGCAGGGAAGCATGGGTTGATAAGACCTATTGGAACTGCATGGAGAGGTCAGTAAAACTATATACTAGATCTAACAGCTTTAATCACATTAGCTGGATAGGGAGGGTAGAAGGGGAGAGAACAAGTAGATGGCAGCTTAATCCATGGGAGGACAGAAAATAGGAAAAAAAGTAGCTTAAGAACATGGTATGGGAGGTTTTTTAAGGAGATGGGTGGTGCAGCAGTAGTGTTGTTGCCTCACGGCAAGAGGTTCTCCCATTCAATTCTCGGCTGGAGCGCCTTCTGTGTGGAGTCTGCATGTCCTCCCAGCATTCGAAAGACATGCGTAGAATGGGCGTGCCTTCGTTGAAGGTTGGGTGTTGAGCTGGCACCTCGGCACCGTAAAAATCTACTGCCAATCATTAGCAGACCGTAGTTCCGCTGTGGTAACCCCTAACCGGGAAAAGCTAAAAGAAGAACATAGTGATAACCATGTAGGGGATAAACTCTGGAATGGTGTGAAGACAGAGTACAGATGGGCAAGATAATCTGTGAAATAGGTGAGTGAGAAAATGGAAGAGAGAATGTTATAAGCCACAATGGGCTCACCTAGAAATTGCCAGCAGAAATGAAGTAAAGGGAAGAAGATTTACAACAGAGATGCTTAAAGTACAGATCAAAGGAGTAATACTGAGGAAGGTGAAGGCACAGATTAAGAGAGGAAGGGACTTGTTGTGAGCATAGCAGAATGTTGTGGTGAGATAACTTGAAAGGTGGCTGAATAATCCAAAGGCAAACAGGGACTGCAGTCATTGGAAGGTAATGGTGGAAAAAAGGATATAGAGTAAGAAAGAATCTATGGATATAGCTGAGGAATTACATAAGGAATTATATAGAGTGGATGGGAACAGGGATGAGGGGGAGTGGAAAGTGGGTGTTTTTTGATACGGAATGCTTGTTGAGAGGTTAATAAAAGGGGTTTACAAGGGAAGGTGACAGATAAGGAATCAAGGGAACAGGAATACTCTCTGAAAAGGAGTAATAGTACAAAAAAGTATGTACTCAGCATAATGTTCCATGTGTGTTTTCCATTTTCATTCTTCCTCAGCTGTTGGGTTTGGATACAATCATCAGATCTGACTTGGCCGCTTCTTCCAAATCGTAGAACATTTGAACTCTTAAGCTCCTCCCTTTAACCATAATGCTCTAGTCACCTTATACATCTCAGATCTAGTTTTCTGCTCAAAGTCCTACACAGCAGTGGAAAATAAAGAAAGAACAGAATATGGGTCTCAAACAAGGAACACAGGTTCCTCCAATATCCTTTTATCTTTCCAGGAATAAAGTGGGTTGGTGGGTGGGAAGTTGAGGAAGAATGAAAATAGACATTACAGATGGAACATTATGATGAGTGCATAACTTTTTTATCTGATGTTGCCATTTTCATTCACTCCTCAACTGTTGGGACAAAGTCCTCAGCTACCTAAATCCCAGGAGGACTCTAAGGAAGGATATTCTAGACCACAGCTGAGACAAAAGCTGCACTTTCCCTAGAGACTAGATCCAATTTGTACTGAGCAAGAAAGGTATGAGGATTAGCCCAAGTTGCAGCTGCACAAATATCATCCAAGGAAATTCTAGATAAAAAGGCTAAAGAAGTTGCTATAGAACTGGTGGAATGGGCTTTTTGTAGTTTTGGTAAAGACATCCCCACATTTTCACAAACAAAAGTAATACAATCAGTCAACCCCTTGGCCAAAGTCACCTTAGTAACTGGTTTGCCTAATTTTGAATCAAAACAACAAAACAAATAATTGTTCAGATTTCCTCAAATATTTGGTCCTATGAAGGTAGAAATGTAATGGTTTGTGAACATCCAAAAGGTATACCATATATTCTTCTTTGTTTGAGAAATCTGGAAAGAAGACTGGAAGATTGATAACTTGATTAACATTAATATTAGATTCTGACACCACCTTAGGTAGAAAGGAAGGATTGGTCTGTAAAGATACCCTATCTTTGTAAAAAATTAAATAAGGAGGTTTAGAAGACAGAGCCTGAAATTCAGACACTCTTCTGGCAGAAGTAATAGCAACTAAGAAAACAGTCTTCCAGGTCAAAAACTTTAGCTCAGACCTAGCTGACGGTTCAAAGTGGGATTGGGTTAAGGCCTGAAGAACAACATTTAAATCCTAAGGAGGAGTAGGATCCTTTAGAGGAGGTCTAAGTAAATACGTTCCTCTTAGAAAGGTTTTGCAAAGCTTGGAGGAAGCTAAGGAAGAGTTATTTACTGCCATATGAAAGTTAGAAATGGCTGTTAATTGTACTCTGATAGTTGTGGAGCTAGCCCCTTCAATGAAAATTGTAGCTAAAACATCAAGAATCTTAGAAACCGGTGCTGAAAAGGGATTTAAATTATTTTTGTTGCCAAAAAAAACAAATATTTTCCAATTTCTTTTGTAAACTTTTCTAGTAGAAGCTTTGTGGGATGAAAACAGAATGTGACAGACAGCTGGGGAGAGCCTGGACTGTCTAGCAATCAACAGAATTGGATAAACCATGTGGTCAACTTGACGCCTGAAATGTCCAGACGAATCATATCTGTTGGGTGAGACAGTAAGTTTGGAGTTGGATCCAGATTTAAGGGCGGATGTAAAACATGAGGCCAAAGGAAGCAAAACCAGATCTGACAAGGTCAGTAAGAGGACAACTGTGCTCTTCAATTGAGATGCTTTCTGGAGAATTTTATGAATGAGGAGTAAGCATAAAGGAGACCGGAGGGCCAAGCATGAAGTAGAGTGTCCCTTGGGGACTGCCCCACGGGGGGACTCTGGGTAATGAACCTGCTACAGTTGTTGCTGAGGGGAGATGCAAAAAGATCACAGCATGATTGGCCCCGCCAATGGAAATCCTCTCTGCCACCTTCATGTTGAAAGACCACTCATAAGGCATTAGAATAGACCTTCTTAACTTGTCTACAATCACTGTGAACTTCTCCAGGATGTGTGTTGCTATTAGAAAGCACTTGGCTGAGACTGCCCACTGCCATACTCTCATAACTTCTCATCAAAGTGGGTAAGATCTGGTTTGTCTCTGTCTGTTGATATATCAGGCCACTGACATATCGTCCATCTGAATCACAGCAGTCCTGTTTGGGAGAGTGTCTTAGAAGGCCTGCAATGCTAGGAGGACTGCTCTCATCTACAGGACATTGACATGCGTGTAGGCCTCTTTTGGGGACCATGTGCCTTGGACCATCCTTCCCAAGAAGTGCCCCCCCACACACACACAATCTGGACTGTCCTTCCAAATAAGTGCCTTCCCCATCCAATCTAAGAGGTGTCCATGGTCACTGTGTCCTTGGTTTGAGGGTGAACAAAGGGACAGCCTTCTTGTAACTGACTGGAGTAGATTCACCACAGAGGGCAATTGTTGCAAACTTACATTATATTTTCTTGACTGGATAATGGTTGTTGGAGAACAGACCATTCAGCTGTGAGTGTCCACTGAAGGATTCTCATATGGAATCTTGCCAGCAGTACAAGAGTGCTTGCCGGTGAAATGGATCTCAATGCTCGGAGTATCAGATGGGCTGAAAGAGAATAATTCTGAATGATCTTTTTGACCTAGAACTGAGCTATTTGAATCTGAGACAGAGGGAAATAAGCTATTTGAGTGACTGTATTGAACAGAGCACAAATGAATTCCATAGTCTGAGTTAGACTGAGTTGAGATTTTTTATAATTGACAGAAATCCCCAGTCGACAGCACAGCTGGAGTAAGTAGTCCCGTCCTTGAATTAGTTGGAGCCTGGTTGCAGCGGTCAGGAGCCAGTCGTCCAGATATTTTTTTGTGACAGTACGTATCCTGAAGATCTATCAAGCATATCCAGTTGTCCTTGTGCAGAAAAGAGAAAATGGACTGAACTGTGGGCATCCAAAACTTTGTATGTTGAACCAACTGATTTAGTTTGGCAAGATCCAAAACTGGTCTCCAGTCCCCTGTCTTTTTTTGGCACTAAAAAGAATCTTGAATAACTTCCAGATTCTATCTGATCTGGGGGGACATATTGGATGACTCTTTTTTCTAGCAGTGTGTTTATTTCTAGTACTGCTGCTTTCTTCTGAGTGGGTGGGACATCAGGGATTTTGTTTGATACCAGAGGGGTGAATGGGAAAATGGTATTGTATAACCTCTCGTTATTATCCTCCACACCAATTAATCTTTTATAATTTCTAGCCAGGCCATTTGGTGCAGGGATAAATGACCTCTGACTGCCTCCAGAAATGGACAGTCAGGCCTCCTTTCAGGAGTGATGAGAGAGAAAGTATCCCTTGATCCCTGGTTATGCGGACCACCTTTGCCACGGGGACTGCGTATTCTAATTGACCCCCCCCCCACCCCTGGGGGGAACTGTCTCCACGTGGATCTTGGAAGGGACCCTGGGATTTTTCAATACACATTTTCTGTCTGCCTCATTGATTCCTAGGAAAGGTCCGCTGTGGGTTGAAAAATGTACTCCTACAGCAGACAAGGTTTTTCCTTCCTGCTCAGACCTAAAGAGCGTGTCTTTAACTTTGGGGCTAAATAAGAAGGCTCCGTCAAAGGAACCGTTGACAGAACAAGAATGTGAAGGGTTCTGCAAAGTCACAAAAGCGCATCCAGGCATGTCTTCTGATGGCAAAGCCTGAACTCCCCACCTGTGAGATAATTTCAGCAGTGTGGGAGATAAACCTAATGGACGAGATTAAAATGGACTGAAGAATAGCCAACTATGAGGAAGTAGTACTTGCTAACTTAGATGATATGGTCTGAGAGGTATCTGGAAAGTTCTTTGATCAAATCCCTCTTGAGTCTCATAAAATGTGCCAAATAATTAAGTGACCTAAGGGCGAAGGTCGCTGAAGCATACCAAACCTGTCCAGCACCCCAAACTCCCTGTTGGAGGGGGGTGGACACAGGAACTTTGTTCTGCTAGTTCCTTTTTAGTGGCTGTTGCTATGACCATGGCAGCAGTGGGTACTCCTTTACTCCAGTGTGGTCTACCCTTAGATGATGCCAAGATCGTGTCTGGTCACTTAGGGATTGGTTCAGTTGTGTCTGGCTTCTTCACGCCTGTAGAGAGACTAAATCTATGAACTCATCAGTGGGCGGAGTCATCCAGGAGGTAGACGGGCCAGCTCCGAAAGCCTCTATCGTATGCCCACATTCCAAGCAGCACTTGAAGCCAGTTGGTTTATCTGACATACTTAAAACAGAAAACATTCTATGATAAAACAGGTAAGTAATATAGCACAGCACACAGCACACAGCAAAACCAATAGCGAAAACAGCAACCCTGTCACTAACAACAACAAAAGAAAGGTGATTAATGTTTATATAATATCTCCCCCTTTTTTCTTTTTAATACAGAAACATAAAACAGAGAATAGAAGGCAGAAGTGCCAACTGGTCTGGAAGAAGAAACAGGAAGAAAGGGTAAAATAAAAAAAATTAGTCCGTAATGCCTGTGACATACTGAAGGAAGGGGAGGAGAAGACTATGAGCAATAGACTACTAGTAGCAATATAAAAATAAAAATTAAGAAGAAACTTGACTTATCGTCACCCAAGGAAATTCTCTGAAGGCACCAGGAAACCACCTCATACCAGCTAGGTGGCAAACAAGATCTGAGGAAGTTACAGAGAGTATAGGGCATTATGGGTAGAGGAAGGAGCTCTAGACTAGGATCCAAGTCTGAAAAAAATGTGTCCGAGTCAGATCTGAGGGTTAGATCTGTAACCCAATAGTAAGGAAGAATGAAAAGGGCAACATCAGATCAAATGTTTATTTTTCAGTTATCTTCAGAATAGAGTATAAAAAACTACAAGAAACATACATTTGTTATGGTGGACTGATTTCAGACCTAAAAGCAGTGCTTCAGTATAAAATTGACCTTTTCATTCTTTGTATACATTGAAGCAAACAAATTACATTAATTTTTTTAATTAAAATTCAAGATGCATATGCACCTTTGTCTTCTTTTTTGGCAGAAGCCCAGTATAACTGTGATTTATAGACACTTATGTGATTAACATTTCCTGAAAATTTCATGAATAAATGATGAATGATTTTGGAAGTAAGGCTTTTAAATCAAACAGCAAATATGCCAACTACAAACAGTATTCTGGGGAAAGACCTTCTGAAAATGCTCCCCAGTTAAGGGGTTAAATGTGCCATCAGTAGTAGTTGTTCCATCCATTACTACAATAGCATCTTTGTGCTTATTTTCAGACTTGAGCTTTTCATAATTCAACTGGAGTTGTTCAGACATCGGGTGATATTCATCAGTTTTTGTTAAAGTAAGGCATTTTGTAGGTTTTATTTTTTATGTATGAGTTTCACTGCTGATTTAGCAGTGTTTAGGCAACTTTAGCGCTTATGATAATTTCTCTGTGCAGACTTGTACCCTTCCTGTCTCTGTCATTTAATCTACAGTACCTGTCAGCTTATCATGCTTCTTTTCTGTGCCAGTGTGCAGTTCTACGCATTAGCTCACTTTCTTATGGCTTCATGGTGGCTGCCCTTTATTTGCATGGCATCATTTTGTCCCATACATCATCTCCCTTTTTTCAGTTTTTTTCTACATGGTTTTGAGGTGCCACAAGAATTGTTGCCACCTCTCCTGATTCAATACCACTTTCCCACCTTCTTCGACAGTCATGCCTGACTGCCACAGGCCACCTCTCCTGATTCAATGCCACTCTCCCACCTTCTTCAACAGTCATGCCTGACTGCCACAGGCCACCTCTCCTGATTCAATGCCACTCTCCCACCTTCTTCGACAGTCATGCCTGACTGCCACAGGCCACCTCTCCTGATTCAATGCCACTCTCCCACCTTCTTCGACAGTCATGCCTGACTGCCACAGGCCTGCTCTCATGCACTTTATCCATCTCATGCTTGGATATACTCATTTCCTCTTTCCTTCTTCCTGTCTTTCCAAAATCTTCTTCATCAAATCGTCTTCTGCTTTCCTGTACATGTGCCCAAATCATTGTAATCTGTTCTCTTTGACATGTTTTGTAAATGGAACTACTTTGGCTTCTGTTTTGATGTCATAATTTCTTCACCTGTCCAACAGTGTAAATCCTACCACTCATCTCAGGAACTTCATATCCATCACCTCTAACTTTCTAAACTGATCTGCCTTCAATGTCTAGGTTTTCTTTACCACACAGATGTACTGGTTGCACCACTGCTTTGTACATCTGACTTTTCATCTTTGGCATTCTTCTGTCACACACTACTACTGACATTCTCTGACAGTTTGCTGCAGCACCTCAGATTCTAGCTTTGACCTCCGAATTCAGTTCCCTTCTCCTTAACCTCCTTTCTCAGATACCTGAAGTTGTTAACATGTTCCACTACTTTCCCTTCTGTCTCAATTTTCATCTTCTTCCGAGTCACCCATTTGCTGCCATGACAACTGTCTTTTCTATAATCAGTTTCATCCCATGTGTCTTCAGTTTTGCATTCCTGTACATCCCCATAGTACTTTTTAACATGAGATATATTTTTATGAATGACATGCATAGTCTACACGAAGTTTTTCATTGACTTTACTTATTGAGAATGTTTTGTACAGTTCATGCAACTTTCTGGGTGTTTGGGTCACTGCTGTAGTCATATTTAGTTTTGATATTGTTAGTCCTTTATATAGGCAGAGATGGTTCCACTACATCTGGATGAGTCTACAATGGTTGTACCTTCAGATGGATAAAACAAACCATTATGCAATGCAGCTCCAAACTGTAATTTCAATTTAGATGTGTCATCTGAACCTGTATTAACAATCACATTTATGTCTTCTATTAATATCATGACACCTTGGAACATCTATTTTACATCCATGGGCTTCTTAAGGGTATTTTGTTGGAGTAATTGGTGGAAAATTAAGAGATATAAATGTGCAAGTCTTATGTTGGGAGTGAGGGGACATTTCTAAACATGACTAGGTAGTCCGAATATAAAATAGTTGTTTATGTTGAGATAGGAAGTTAATAAATTGTGTGAACAGTAAGAGTACAAAGCCCTAGCCTCCAGTAACTCTTACTAGTAGTGTACTTCTGTAGAGGATGACTTGTGAATTTTGACCATCAAAGGTAAAGAATGTCTTGTGAATTCTGAATATGTAAAGGTTCTGTTGTTTAGATAGTTTTGTTACCGCGTAAAAGGCTGTCATGAGGAAATCAAGTAAGGGCAGATGATTTATGAAGAGTAAAGTGATTTACAGTGTCAGAAGCCTAGGCAAACGAAAATTGCACCACCACCATTTAGTTTACCTTTGTCAGTTGGTGGTGGTAAGGGGGAGGATTTAATATCACTACCAATGACATGGTTATGAAAAGGTACAAGAGTTTTAGAAAACAGGGATGAATATTATCTTTATGCAAAGATCTACAACAAGAAATGCCAAGTAACACTCTGAAGGACTTGCTGGACAGTCTAGTACGACAGAATGTTTGGCTCACTAATCCTGAAATCAGTGTAGAAGATTTCCCAGGGGATTAATGCTCTGAGCTATTAATGAGCTGCTCCCTGTAGTCATGGGTATAGGATTTGACTCTACCTCCATCTGCCTACTGTGTGACTCTGAGAAAGTCACTTAACCAGAGAGTGTTCCCAGTGTGCCCCTGAAAAGGGACACTTTGTCAAGTGGGCTTTACCCATTTAACAAACAGATTTAAAAAAAAATCACAGGCTAAGTACATTTTGTAGTAGCTGAGGGTCAAGACATGTTACTTCCTTTAGTTACAGGATTTCATACCTATGAAGAAAGGCATACTTCACTTATCTAGTGCAGAGGTGAACATTATATATGTGTCTTCTACACACACGCGCACACACACACACACACACACACACACACACACACACACACACACATAGATATATATATGGTTTCACTTCTGAACCTTGAAATTTCAAATCATCGAGCCACTAATTATCGAAGACCAGAGGATTGAAGAATTGAAATATCAAACATAAAAAAAAATCTAAAATGCGAATACCTGTTATTTCACATTTTTGCAAGAGGGCAAGCCCCCCTTGCACCCCCCATGTGAGAGGCTTCGCCCCCACACCCCCTGCTACCTAAATATATAAATTCCAAGATCACACTACAGTGAAGAGAATGGTAAAGTTCCCGTTCTGCACTGTATGGTGATCTTCATGGACGAAAGTTCAAATCTTTGGTCCTCTGGTCTTCGATAATTAGAGGTTTAATGATTTGAAATTTCGACCTTTAGAAGTGAACCCGCACACACACACACACACACACACACACACACACACATACCTGTTATTTCACATTTTTGCAAGAGGGCAAGCCCCCCTTGCACCCCCCATGTGAGAGGCTTCGCCCCCACACCCCCTGCTACCTAAATATATAAATTCCAAGATCACACTACAGTGAAGAGAATGGTAAAGTTCCCGTTCTGCACTGTATGGTGATCTTCATGGACGAAAGTTCAAATCTTTGATCCTCTGGTCTTCGATAATTAGAGGTTTAATGATTTGAAATTTCGACCTTTAGAAGTGAACCCGCACACACACACACACACACACACACACACACACACACACACACACACATATATATATATATATATATATATATATATATATATATATATATACACACACATATACATATATAAACACTATAAACCTCTGAGGCTTTACTCAGCTTATCAATACTCCTACCAGATATAGCAAAAATAACATCCAACACTCCACCCTGAACTGGATACTAGTTTCGAACCCTTGTAACTTTACATCCTCAGGCACACTCCCAGACTCCTATCAGCCTATATTCACAGGACTATCACTCAGCTCACAAAGCAACACAAGTTCAAAACTATATGCAACCTACAGAAATTCAGCACAGAGGTATTTAATGCAGCTCTAAAAGCTATAGACTGGTCTATCCTTAAAGACTTTCCCTTAATGATGCAGCTGAACATTTTAACAGCACCTTCCTAAGCATTCTCAACTCCCTAGCCCCTCAGCAAACAAAAAGAATAACAAATAACCATGCCCCATGGCTCACCAAATCATGTAAAATTTTAACAGGGGCAAATCATGGGCTGCCAGGCTAAAGAATAAAAACGACACAAATCTTCAGTTATACAGACAACTCTGCAAACAAACAAAGACATATATTGCATGACAAAAAAATCATACTACTCCTACATTCAAGATAACCACAAAAACAACCCTAAGAAATTCTGGTCCCCTGCAATGTCACTACTCAACCCAGAAAATAAAAATAATCCCAGCCCATACCCCAATATATCACCTTTTCAAACAGCCACCAAATTCAACCCATAATTTATAGAGTCCATATCCAATGTAAGAGTAAACCCAATTCATCCAATTCAAGTCACTTCTTCTTCTAATACCTTCAATACTAACCTCCGTACACCCCATACATTACACACACACAACCAACCCCTCACTCATAACCAAAAGCCAAACCATCCCCACCTTACTTTTCAGCCCATCCCTTTATCTCAAAAAAACTACTACAAAAAACAAACCTTACTCAACCTCAGGAGACAACCTCCCACCGGAATACCTAAAGCTTGCCACATAGGCAATAGCATTCCCTGTTAGCATCTCAATTAATAGATCCATAGCTGAATCACATGTTCCTAACCTACGTAAAAGATCACATATTATTCCTGACATCACAAACTTTAGTGCTATTACAGTCTTGTACCCCTCTAAGATTCTAGAAAAATGTGTGCACCTACAACTTCTCCACCATTTTACACACAACAACCTACTTTTTCCACACTCAACATGGTTTTAGACCTGCAAACAATACCGCAACTGCCTTATCATCTTTCATGAACTCTGTCAACAAAGCCTGTGACACCAGTAAACTAATATCTGCAGTATTTCTAGATTTGTCAAAAACATTTGACATGGTACCCCACCCTCAAACTCCTTGAAGAACTTTCTAGCATTGGTCTATCCTCCTCCTCACTTCAGTGTTTTTTTAACTACCTAGATGACAGGCAGCAAGCAGTAAAATGGCAGGGCTCTATCTCCCCATATTACATCACCCTGACAGGTGTATCTGAAGGATCCATCCTTGCCCCATTACTATTTAATGTCTTCTCAATACCTTACATACATCCTCCTGTGAAGGCACTCTAATCCAATATGCAGATGACTCTTCTATCATCTTCTTATCAGACACATTCATTCACCTACAACACATAACACAACAAGCTTTCTCTTCCATAGAAACATGGCTCTCCAGTGTTGAACTGCTACTGAACCAAAAAAAAAACAAAAACAAACAAAAAAACAAAGCTCCTTCTCTTCATCCAGAAACCCCATAGCTCTAACAAAACAAACCAAGTTCTTTTCAGCCAACAATACTGAAATTGAATTGGTTCAGCATACCAAACCACTAGGTGCCACAATTGATGATAATCTCAAGTTAGACATACATATACAAAACAGTATTAAAAAAATACCAAAAACTAGGCATGCTATACAGGAATAAAAACTCCCTCACGGCAGCTATCAAAATTACCCTGGACAAAATCTACCTCCTGCCCTCACTGTTATACCTCCCAAAGAAAAAAACTTAGAAAGCTGCTATACCAAAATTGCTAAATTTGCTATAAATATAACCCCTCTAACTCATCACTGTAAAGCCCTACATTCCCTAAGATGGCTTGAACTCCCCTTCCACCTCCAATACATACAACTTACTACAGTATACATCCCTCTAGCTTGTCCTGCTCTTTGCCCATTCATCAACTTTTATATCCCAAATAAACATCTCAGATCTGAAGACAAACATCTCCCCACAACTTATAAACTTAACAAACCCCAGACATACACATTTACTCCTGCTCTGTGGCAAAACTATGGAAGTCCCTTCCTTTAACTATCAAAACTGCTACTAACCTGCACTCCTTCAAAACCTCTATAAAAGAATACTTCAGCAAAGCTTGGATTTGCTCCTGCATGAGCCCAGGCTGAGGTACTCTTATACCTTTTTCTACCTCTACTCTCTCTATCTCCACTACTAACTCACCCTACCCTCCCTTCCCCTACACATACTCCCCTGAGGTTACACTCCTACATTTTTCACATCTATTCCTACTATCCCCTCTATCACACCCTACTCTTCTCTATTTGTACTATCATATGCCTTCACCAAGATAATCTGTTACCATATTTCAGGACCTGTAGAATATTAATAATTGTTATCATATTCACCTATTATGTAAATAATGCTGCATCTTCCTATCATCAGGCTTTCCGTATAATTTATGTTTGAACACTATTACTTTATTATGTCTGTCGAGTTTTTATTCTGACAAACTAATGTGTAGTTTTTCAAAATTTGTGCTTGAATGTTATGACTTTATTATGTCTGTTAAGTTCTCATTCTCACAAACTAATGTGTTGTTTTCATATTTGTGCTTGAATGTTATGACTTTATTATGTCTGTCTAGTTTTTCATTCTGTTAACCATATATATCTGGGGCTTTTCTCCCCAGGCCACTGCTGAAAATGGGTACCTCATGACCCAGTTGGACTTTCCCTGTAAACAAATGCCACATCTTATGTTAAATAGGTGTCCCGGAATGTCCCTGATTTTAAGGTTCTTTGTCCCTGATTCTCTGATCTGGAGGTTGAGAGGTATGGTCTATAGTGCATGGAATGTCTAAAGTACAGAATACATTCAATTCATTCATTTGAAGAATTAATTTGAATATATGGTTGGCTGAAGTCAGATAATCTACCAAAAGATGTAAAGGCTCAATATTTAGCTGCCTCTACTCCATGTAATCTTTCAAGTGGCAATGCAACTGTTAGCCTTACTCATACATTACATTAAAAATACAACATCCAGCAGTATCACTTCCTCATGAATGTTATAGAGATTCTAAGAACTATCTGCACAGAAAGTTAAATTACATCCAGCACCCTTCTTCAGCTAACTATTCTAATTCTCATCAGCCATTTGTGTGTCATCAATCTACTGAAAAGAAAGATGATTTATCATAAGCAGCAGTGGCTTATCAGAACAGGAACTACACACATCCAAGCTTATTGGGTCAACTCTGAAATTAAAAAAAAAAAAAGGTGTTGTCTTTGTTATGCTTATACAACGTCTGCTAACTTGTCTCCTGGTGAGTGATGAATCTCCGAGTGTGAGGTATTCAGTTGCCATAGATTGAAAGGTCTTAAACACAGCAGGAATTCTTCCAACAAACTCAGGAATCTTAAAGGACAATTACGCCCCAAATATGAAAGTTCATTTCTATGAGTGCATTTTCTTCCCTAAAAAAAATCCATATACAAATAAAGCAGTACTTAGCTGTTTCCTCTTCTGTGTTGTTTCTATGCCACACAGCTTTCTCAGTGCAAAAATATTACATTTTAATGAAATCTTACAACACATTCTTTAAGAATTTGTCTCTCTGGCTATTATATCTTAGTTACCATCACATTTTAAAGTTTTTGACCAAGTTCACACAGTAAATTGGTTGTATTCCTTTTTTCTTGAGACATCAATCAAATAAATGACTGTGAAAATTCACAGCTTTTTTACCATGTACTGATATTTACAGGAGCCACATCCCTCCCCCCGGGGTGATACACATAATGAGTCTTTGGTAACTCTTTTTGTTTTTTCACTGTGAAGAAAACTAAGACCAGTAAAAGAACATGACTGAATGGGAAGGTGCTTTCTAGTGTTTCAAAACATATAATTTAAGGAATTTGGCAGCTGAATAACAGAGGGATTATTGTAATGCATTTAATATACAACAAAGACCCCAAATCAGGAAGTGTCACAGTATAAAGCTTCACATGCTGTTCACGGATTCTAAAACCAAGGAGTAATGTACTGCCTACGTAAATCCATAAAAAGGTTTTATATGAAAGGGTATGTTATGGTAATCTCATATTTTGAGCACACAGACTGCACTGTGGGACAAGAGAATGTCTAGAAAAAAAATACTAAGTTTGCTCCATCAGATCATTTTGTTAAAATGGGAAAGAAAGTTTGTAATAAGTTCATTTTGAACTTTCACCCATACTGGTCACCATGTTACTAAAAATTAGGTTCACAAGATGGTGGTCCTGAAGATTGTAAAGAAAAGTCTTCATGATGATCTGAGTGAATACACTGAGAAAGACAAGTTGACAAAAATGAAATATATATATATATATTCCTTTTTCATGGGGTCCTTATCCTTGTGCGCTTTTCTCTGAAACTTTCACTGGTACCATAATAGATTCAGCTTACTGAAACCTAAATTCTGGTGTGCACTTGTTCCTAAAAGGGACCTAAGTCAGTCCTGAATGCTTTTCAGCATATGCCAGTACAAGCTCATCACCCATTTTCTTTTCTGTAGCTAACATAGGGCACAGCAGGAACTGAAGAATGTCTCTTTTTTTGGAAGGGAAGAGTGAATCATGAGGACTGGAGAAACTGTAGTCTCCTCTACAGCAGAGCCGTCTGGGACACCTCTCTGACTGACAGCATATTTTAAGTAGGTCTAACATCTATGCAGATGTTGGCACTGATGCACTTGCTTTTTAACACTGTGTTTTAAATGCAACATTAGTAGAGATTCTAAGAGCATTTTAGAGACCGACTGCAGTCATCTTTTTCTGTAAGCCAGTAAAAGAAATGTGCCTGCCTGATAATCACTGTTTGAAGGCTGTACAGTTTTGGAGTTCAAGGAGAAGAATCCTTTCTCATTCTTATAGATTCAGTTCTGTTGTCAATTTGCTTAACTGTTTCCAGCTTTAGCTAATTCTATAAAATATTTCTTGACCTCTTTTTCAAGGGATTTCAGATATTTTTTTTTTCTTTTAAGAAAGGAAAGCAAAGAATTAAGCATCATTAACTTTGTTATTCACTTAAGCCTACTATAATGCCCTCACTCCTCTACACTAGGGTTGCCAGCTGTCCATTTTTTGACTGTTCAGTTTTCTAACAAATTGTCCGGTTACAAATTTCATTCAAAACCGGACATGTGTGAAGTCCGGGTTTTGTGCCACAATTTGTTTTTAGTATTGACGACTGACTGATTACTGTGATACAACACTCCAGTGAATGATGCATAACAGTACTCTGGTTTAATTACATTACTTGGCTCCTGTCTAAAAACAAGTGCAGATCTGCGTACTCAACCTTTCTTCTTTGGTTCGATATAAAACAACAGCATTATAAATCTCATTCAGCTTATCGCAGTATAAACGTGACATTAGCCGCCACCCACTCCATGCCTAGGTTTTTCGTGCATGCATGCTCAGTATAAGACAAGTGATGTCAGAAGGGGGTGTGTCTGTATGTGTAGAAGCTAGCAGAAAAATAATATAAAGCATAATACAGATGCTGCTTCTTAGCTTTATAATTAATCATTAGAAGCCAAAAAAGAAAAGAAAGACTCAACCTGGACTGACTTTGGATTCTCCTGGACTATATTAATACAGCTGTCAGAGCCAGGGACAGGTTTACAGATGCACAGGTACTGCTGCGATTTGGATATTAGCATTGACAGTCCCTCCTAAAATTTGATTTTTACCGTGGTTTACTTCAGTCTGCAAATAATAGTGTCCACTATAATTATACACATTCTTTTTTACTTTAATTGGCATACTCTTTTTCTTTCAATGTTCTAAGTAAAAATCTTCCCAATTTGAAACTTTGTCCTTATTTACACTTTGCTTTCTCCCTAATGTTGGAGGTCAGAGGTTGACAACTATGCCTACAGTGTGTCCGCGTCAGACGCTGCAGTCCTACGTCATGGGTAAATGGTAGTGGAAAGTCCTACTGCCAAATCTGTGCTATTGGATGTGAAGCTTCGACTTTGCTCTTGTTCGTTTGGAGTGTCTTGCTAATAGGGGTTTCCAGGACCTACTGAGGAAGACGATGCACTCTGTCCGGAGGAAACCGGTCCTTTATTATAGAGAAGACAGTCAGTAGGAATACAGTGGATTTTTGTGTTACGCTGTTATAGTCGAGTGTGGAAAAGTGAAAAGCATTAATTGATTCCCCCATCCCAACCCTCTGTTATTTTGCTTATTATCTAATTAGTTTTGAAGAATGAAAGCGTAAATTAAAATTTCTTTACAGAACTATGCGTGGCAGTGATACAGATTTAATGAATGTATCAATGGGGTTTAAGCAAATATTGCATAAGTGAAGCATCCATATATGAGTTTAATTTTATTGGCTGTAAAATATAAATACTTTTGAAAAAACAGTATAATGACAATCTTAAGAAGCAGCGAAAGCTACAAGGGTTAATGACAGTTGATGTGTATAGTTTTGGGTTTGAGCCTTTAATCTTTACTTTTGTATTGAACTTAACAAACAAAACCTGTACCACCAACAGGTTAGTAAATGTCATTTAAATGAACATGTGCGTTGTGATTTGTCCGTTACTACTTTACTCAGATTCTCCAAGTCTAGTAGTTACGTTGTTTTTGAAAAAAAAGTGGCAGAGTGTTGAAATGTATTATTATTTATTATTTAATGCATGATTTTTGTGGTTGCACTTCGATAAAAAATTATGCTTCGTATAATTATAAATGAGAAAAACAATAAACTGTAGTCTGTATTACGTGAATCTAGCCCATAGCTCTCAGCCAATCAAGGACAAATTCAGATATAATCAGAGACAGTCATCCGGAATAGAAAACATGGGCATTCCCATCAGCTGATGTCACAAAATGGGTGGGGCATGGATGGGAGAGGAGGTGGCAATGGGTGGAGTTATGGGTGAGGCAAGGGGTGTGACCTTAGTCCGGTTTTAGCCACAAAGAAAGCTGGCAGCCCTACTCTACACTGAGATCAATACCTAAGCAAAATAAACATACTATCTGTTTCTGGGACTCTTTAGATGCTATTTTACTACCAAAAGTGCATTTTTAATACTTTTTGCCTCCAGAGCCCAACCTTCACCTGTGTTGATGAAAGATACCATGAAAGGCCAAAATGATGAATGTTAAGCAGACAATAAGGCATTGAGGAATCAGCACATGCTGATGTCATAAACAGAACTGATGAGAATGTGAAACACTAATCACCTACTTTAGCAACTAACCAAGTACAAAACCTGCATTACTTCCTCTAAGGGAAAGGCCACTAGTCACAAAAACTGTGTTCAGGAAAGGAACATAGAAGGTCAGTAAGGCCAAATGTTACGGTATACTGTTACAATGATTCTCCAGAAAGAAGTTTTGAAACTATACAGCTAGGTAGAGTCATCTATCATTGAACTTAGTGTTATTTAAACATTGGAGGAGTTACTTCTGGTCTTCTAGAAAACTGTTAGATGTGCTTCTTTTTAAGAAGAGTGCCTGGAACATTACAGCTCAAGGGTCAGGCAACTTGCTACTACAACCACGACAATTAAAGAGTCACAAAAGAATGTCTCAAATGTGACACAATGTTTGCTTAGTTATGGAACAAGCTAACACTCACAGTTAAACAGTGGATATCTTTGCCTACTTTTAAGAAATCAAGAAACCCCCTATATGACTTTATTGGTGATGAAAAATACAAACTTGGACAGCAAATGAATCATAAGTTTGAAACTGAATTGATACAAACAGGCAGCATTTGATTAATGTTTCTACACCACTGACAACTGACACACCTCTTAGTTTTTGAGTTCCATGTTGCATTTTTTTTTTTGCCAAGTCACAGAGATAAATAATGGTTTAAATAGATGCAAGAGAGACTTTCTTTACTCAAGACTGGCATGAGGCTTGTGAAGGACCCTGCTCTTACAGACTTAATAAACTGAGTTGCACTGCTGTAGCATGTGGTTGAAAGTAGAGCTCAGCACAGATGGGGACTGGGGTGGGGGTAACAATATTTTAACATGATTTCTTTTCCTACTTCTTGTACATTGGCAATGTACAGACAAGTAAAAAGTCATGGCAATTTATTTATTTACTTTATTTTATTTTACATCTGTTGACCGGGCTAGTCTAACTGGATATATGTCCATTTTCAGTAGAGGCCCCGGGAGAAAAGCTCCAGGTTATAATACATAGAACATACATAGTTCATAATAACAGGCTGTAAAAGGTTATGATAAGCAAAGAAACAATAAGCATGAGTAGCAATTATGAAAAAACAAAATAGTCCCAAAATTATTTATTTATTTATTTATTTTTTGGGTGTGTGTAAAGTACAATATTATGAAGGTGGCGAAATATAAAGGAAAGGATAAAGAGAGATAGCTGTGAAGTGAAGATAGGACAGATATCAAAGATAGAATAGGATGGGTTGAGGAGTACATAAGGAGTGGTGAGAGAAAAATACCTAAGAGAGGAGAGAAAGTTAAGATGAATGAGTGCTGTTCACAGGGTAAGTTCCATGTCTTAATGTATAGTCGTGGAACTTAGGAAAACAAGCTATTGGGGAGTTGGGTAGAGAAGGGGAGAGGGAAGGTGAGATAGGAGATAGATGAGCAGGCTAGTCTGGGTTTCTACAGGGGTAGAGCCAATTATTATTGAGGTAGCTGGGTAGAGAAGGGGAGAGGAAAAGAGAGATAGGAAAGATAGCAGTAAGCAAAACTGTATCAAATTGGTGAGTAACAGTATGTAATTAAGTACTTAATTATTTTTGCTTATGGGATTCCGCTCCAGACTAATAACCAATCTTTTGACTGAAAACTGAATAAATATTTATTTGGGCTGGAGCTAAGTCTGCAGAAAACTACCTAGCACTGCTCAGTTATCTGTGCAATGGTACAATCTAAATTTAAAAGGTTCATTTTGCCACTACAAATGCCACTGCCATGTCAATCAGGTTGTGCTACAGCATATCAAGTTGTCACTGTTTTGATAAGCTCTTTTCTCAGATGCATGGTTCATAGGTAGGTACTAGGCTATTAGCCCTAGAGCCTATATAAGCCTAGCCAAAAAGGTACCCTGGCTTTCGCCACCCAAGAAAATTATTTTACTGTGCCCCTGTTGATCAGAGCCACAGAAGTGATCCCTGGGGTGAATTTCCTATTTTCCATCCAATCATCAAGATTTTTCTTGAAGAGTGCTAATGAGGAGCTCTGTTTGACATAGATAGGTAGTCTGTTCCAGAGTATGGGAAGTCTCTGGGACAGGAATCTATCCCTCCAGCATGTTCTGTTTATTGTGGTGACAAGGTTTAGGTCCCTAGAGTGTGTAGCTCGGAGGGATTGGGATTTCTTTAAGTGGAGCATGTCCAACAGCTCTGGGTTTGACATAGCTTTGTATGTTAGGCAGAGATCGCCTCTGAGTAGGCGACATGCGATAGAGTAAAGCTGGAGTTTTATGAGACGGTCTGCGTATGACATCTGTTTGAGGCCAGTAATTCTCCTTGTGAGGTATTTCTGTGGCCTTTCCAGTTGTTGTAGATGTCTTGTGAGGTATTTCTGTGGCCTTTCCAGTTCTTGTAGATGTCTTGTGAGGTACATACCAAAAGGGGTGTTGTACTCTATAATGGGTCTAATGAGTGATGAGTAGAGGGGAACAATGACCTCTTTTATTCTGGATGAGAAACCTTTTGTGATGAGGTGAGCCACGTAAAAGGATTTCCTGACCACTGTGGCGATGTGATTATCAAAGGAGAGATTACTGTCCACCTGTGTCCCAAGGTATCTTATCACACTTTCGGTGTTAAGTAGACTACCACTTTTGTGGTAGTTCATGGATACAGAGTTTTTACCAAAGGGGATGACAATACACTTTTTGGCATTGAGCTTCAGGCCATGGCTTTGACACCAGGCATCTGTCTCAGTGAGGCCCTTTTGTAGTATGTCCATATCGTTAGGAGTTTCGATTATGGCTCCTAGTTTGCAGTCTTCTGCAAACTTTGTTAGCCAAAGACATTCTGTGTTAGCCTGTACTTCAGAGAAGTAGATACCAAACAAGAGAGGACCTAGGACTGAACCCTGTGGTACTACACTTGTCACTGGTCTGAAGTCAGATTTGGAGTCTGCTACTTTCACAGTGTGGGTTCTGTCCGTGAGCCAGTTGGCAACCCATCTTGTGACATAGGGATTTATACCTAGTTTAGTGAGCTTATCTATAATTCCAGAGTGGGGGATGGTGTCGAAAGCCTTGGCGAGATCTAGATAAGCTATGTGAACCACCTTACCCTCAAATGCCTCATGCCAAATATATTCTACTTAGAAGGAAATATTCTAAATTAAGTGTAAATATACAGCTTCCATGGTATTCATGAGACAGCTATGTAATGCATAATCATTACTTTACAGTTCTTTACACTATAACTAAATTTCAATGCTAGACCCACACATACATGACATTTAACATGCAGAATCACTTCCAAATTTTGTATGATATATTTTTTAAATGCATCCATAAGGTAGTATCATAACAATACTGTGATGAAGTCCTTGGATGAAATAGCTGAAAAAATTATTAGGCTATGGTCCGATGTTTAATTCAGCAAAGACATTTCTTTCACTTAAGTAATTTTCAGAATGGTTTGTCAGAGCTTACAATAAGGTTAATATCTGGACCACTACTGCTGATGTATGTTCTAGATATGGCAGCAACGAAAATTGTCATAAGGCATACAAAAGTTGATTCTGCAAAGGAAGTACTAAATCTCCTGGGGTAGAAAATACATCTGAACTTATTATCATAGTTAAAGAAATGACTACACTATAAGGTTTTAAGAAAAAATACTGTTAAAGCTAATAAGATGCATCTGACAAACTTCACTTACTCAGCTTTGTCAGTTTTGAATAATTTTACCCGAAAACTACAACATAACACTTTTACAATGCTTTCTCATGAATACAAGTAGCCCGCATGTTTATACATGATGAAGAATTATTTACAAAGAGGAATTTCCTTTTGTGTAGAAAAATACATTCTGGCTTGAATTTCAAAAATGACCATCACATTCATGAACTGATAAGAAAACAGTGACTATATTCTCCGAGGTGCTTATGTCTAGACAGCACAGTACTTCTGACTAGTCCTACCCAGTCCAGCATACATATTCTCTTTCTCAAAAGCAGTATGTGTTTGTAAGACCACATCATATAAACACTATGTTAAACTTAATTCTGGAAGATGTTACTGATAAACTATCAGTTATTACTTAATGTTTATTTCTATAAAAGTAGTGCATGTATGTATGTTAGCAATTTAGTATGTTCTGTCAAAATATGTACCACAATAACTTCTTCAGATACTGTCATGAATGTGATACCTATCATTTTTCAGATCTCTGCCAAAAATATGCTTTTCTAATCCCCCAAAATATTTTAATTTCACTTTGTAAAATCACATTACACAACAAATGTGAAACAATTTCTTCTAGTGTTATTTATGAGGCAGCATCATAAGAAAGAATATATTCAATCTAGAGTAATACTATTAAAGTTGCCAGATACACCACTCGTAAATTACATGCACATCATCATGTAACATTAGTGTATAAGCTTATAATACCTTCTCCTGAAATGTACAACATGATCATTTCTTCATTAATTTCACCCTATCACCTTTCAAATCGCAGCCACAATGCATTCTTAGTTACCACCAATAAACTTCACTCATTTCTTGCAAAATTACTTTAGCACCACACTCTCTCTGCCTAGAGTCATAAAGTAGCATCAGAGAAGCAGTGTATATTAATGTTTTGGGAAAATTTACAAAATTGCTGTTTGTGATGTTGTGTCTGATTAGGAGTTCCTGTTATGTTATCCCAGAATGTACCACACACTCATTTTTGTCTTTTTTTATGTTACATGATACCTGTACTTTTTTTGATCAAGGCCAAACTGAATTTGTTATATTGAACATTTTTGTACTTGCTTTGTAAAATTACTTTTTGCAGCACAGACGGACATTTCCACTATATGTAAACATATGGGAGCATCACAGAAATATTGTGCTGAATTTCAGCTGGGATAGTACTCAGAAAAGCCAACAACCAGCACACTGCATCTTCTCTGTAAAACACAACCTGGTAAAATTGTCATGTTTAACCTTGTAAAAAACATACTTCTAAGCAGTTTCTTCGGAATCTCCTGACTGTGGGCACTACCATTTCTCATGTACACGTTAAAAACATTTTTCAACAACAACAAAACATTTGGAGTATGATCTCATTTTATCATTTTAGGAACTCACTCGCTTCTACAAATTTTAAACTTTTTGACTTCTTTCATTGCTGATGCTCTATCAGTAAACAGTTACACTGAAAGCTTTAGGCAAAATAAAAAAGGAAAAACTAAGAACAACAGCAGTTATAAGCTATCCTTTAGTTTGTTAAAGTCTTAACTATTGCATTTTAAATATTCTAGCTAAAACAGACAATACCATAAATCTTGGCAGTGCATCTTAATGGTTACAGCCACAGTTTTCAGATCCAAAACAGAAACATTTATTTTGCACTGCAAAATGATATTTTGTATTTAGTCCTCAAAATCAGCTTCCAGTCTAGGTATGAACTATTTGGGTAACTTACCTCAAGGTGAATAGTCAAAAAACAAAACAAGACTGAGTACAGTTTGCTGAAAACTACCATAACTATATGTATACCTTTATTCTTAACTGCAGCTTCCATTCCAGAATCTAAATCACCAATGAGTCTCTTTCTTGAAAATACCTGATGTACAATATATGTCTTTATATATGCTAGTAAACATGATCTTCTTTATGCAGAGACTTACACCACAACACAACATGCTTCTTCCTCTTGCATGTGGGGAGCAGAAATGCTCCCGACACTTGTTTTGCAAGCTAGTGTGTATCTCTTATCAGTTCAGTTACCATCTTCTGTATCCAAAACATTCTTTACTTTTTTTTTTAACTGGGCAACAATGCCACAGACCCTATATTTGTTTACAGCTGCAACATAACTGTAATACTTTCAAGTTTTAACAGGCTTAAATGTGTCTCTAGCCAGATCCACATCTACATTTGGCATCTGAAACATTTCTTACCATATTCTTCTACCGGACTTACAAAGAAATTAGTCCCTTATTCTAGCAACTATTACTTTTAAGACATTTTTTTCTTATTTTTACTTTCCTTATTTCCAGCATTTCCAATTTCATAAATGCTAAATATGTAATATTAAAATCAATTCTGGATTGTGATTTGTTGTAAAGACTACAATACTGTCTGTTTTTTTTTCTTAAATTCTGCTTAACAAATGTGTTTGTATTTTACTATACAATCTGCACTAAATGCTTCACTGCTGAGCCAGCCTTGAAAAAGGCAACTGTTATTCCAGTGGTAATGTGATCACCAAAATGTAAATAATTCCCTCTTCTGCCACTGGGTTATTCTGGCTTACCCAAGAGTCACCCTGGAAATACACTCCACTGCAGGAAGTTTGACAAAACAACTACAGAAAACAAATACATTTATATGTATTTATTGGCCAAATGTATGCATATCTCATGTAAACTTACAGCACAATAAATACACGAACACCAGGAAGGTGTGTCTGAAATAATACAAGCATCTGATGTAGCCATGAATACTGGTTATCCTGCAGAGATGCTTTGCTCCAAAAGTGTTTACTAACCAATACACTTATCATTCAAGGCAATGACAAGAGCCACGCACCATTATATCATTTTTTTTTTTAAAGTTAACGGATTCATTGGCTCTGGCTGCTTTCCACTATACATTCTACATACAGGTAAATAAATCTAACCCCTGACTGAAATGTGAATATTTGTACCCCTAATTACTTCCATTTAAAATACTGTTGTCAATTATTTTTACTTAACGTTTTTTATGTCATAACCCAAAAGTAAATGACTCTAACACCTGACTGAAATGTGAATATTCAGCCACCTAATTACTTCCATTTAAAATATTGTTGTTAATTATTTTTACTTACAGTTGTTTTAAGACCAACAGTTTAGTTCTTCCAAAATCAAGGGGTCTCTCAGAAAGTAGACACAGTTTTCTACCAAGTAACATCCAAAAGTTTGTTGTTTCATCTGCACGCAGCAAGCTTTTTATCTGTGCATACTGTCTGCTGGGGAGGGGGTGGTCCTCCTTCCAGGAAAGCACCCTATCTTTCTAATCCAGTGAATGACTACATTAAAATGTTTTCTAACCTGAAACTGAAAACAATCCAAGTAGTAGTAAAATGTGGTTGGGGGGCAGCGAAGAATGACATTTTTGATAGCTTGAACCAAATAAAAAAAGAATAATTCACAGTTACTGTTAAAAGAATTAAGTTGCACCATTTATGTGTCCATAACCATGTATTTGTATTAGCATATGTGTGAGGATTTTCTGTCTCAAGGTCTATATGTATTTGCATATGCATGTGCATATATGTCACACACACATAAAAACAAATTAAACTACAACCACACACATTATTTTCTCTGAAACCAGAAGCAATATAAAGAAACTGCAAATATTTCTCTAAAAATAAGAGATGCCAAAGGAAAAAAATGCAAAAAGAAGGAAAATAAAGTATCTTGTTACCAGAATAGGCATACAACACTTTCAGTTCTCTCCACAATAAAAAGGTTACAGAATAAAAAGTAGCAAAGTGTTTCCATTTTGAGGCTAATATTCAAGGAATACAGTGTAAACTATTAAATGAGATCTGCTTCAGTGTTTTTAAACATTTTCAACACTGTCTTATTTTGACCCCTAGCAGCAGTTAGAACAAATGACCAGTTCCTGGGTAACAGGTACTGTAGACAGAATGGAAAAGAGCATCTGCTAATACTGATAGAGGACTACTGCTTAGCTTGCAGTATAGCACAGAATGCATTATAGCTGCAAGGGGGATTTGAAACATTTTGAATGTTCTCCACTGTTTCCATGTAACCCAATAAACTAAATGTCAGCTGGTGACTGCAGACTACATTTTATCACGTAATCCATACCAAATCATCTAGAGTTCAAAATGTCACAAAACAAACCACACGTCAATTTGCAAGTGAACCAGAAATCAGTTACAACTGTGAACTGCTATAAAACAATGGAAATAATGAAGTAAAAAAAATGCAGTATTACAAACTATTCCTAGGCAATAATGCTGTTGAATATACTACTTAAGAAAGATTTACTTCTTGTGAAAAAAATATACATTTTAAGATCAGTGTGCCTAACTAACTTATACATCTACTGATTAAACAAATAATTCTCCATACTGTTGCAGAGATCAGTTAGATGTTAGTTCCACATATGACTGGAAGACTGGGACTGTTGTTCTTTATATTACTGGATTTAGTGTTCATATTATAAACTTTTTTTAAAATTTTAAAACACATTGCTCTTTCTATGACTTACTTCTGACAAAATGAGTTCACAGAAGTACTGCACTCTGAACAAATTTATTACATTTACTTACAAATATTCTACAAAGTAACTCAAAAGTGACAGTGCCTTAATGCTGAGGGGAAGGTTTTCTCTCCTAATCAGGAATGTATGACCCGGACTTTAGTGATAAATGTGGAAGAAATATTAGGATACCTTTTGTTATAAGGTTGCTTGCTGTATACATTGCAACCCTTAAAGACACTATTTTGGTTCTCTAGGGAAGTGGTCAAGGTGGTAAAGGGTGACAAAATACTATTACTGAATTACATGAAAACAGAAATGGAGAGGGAATGTAGAGAAATCAGCCAAGTAAAACAGAGGAAATCAGCAAAGCTGTTACAGAAGCAAAAGCCTAGGGACAAGCCTAGGGAAAAATAGCAAAAAATGTTTCCTCACTCCATTAGAAAAAGACAAGAGACATAGACAGACAGGAAAAGCGAACGTGCTAAATAAACACATCCCTTACATTCAGGGAAGAACTCAACTTATGTAGGACTAACTGCCAATATTTAATCTAGCATTCACAAAGGATCAGGCAAATCTTAATCTGCATCTAAATGTTATTTACATAGGGAAACCTGTAACAACAGACCCTGCTAAAATGGATTACATGAAGGGATTCCCTCTCACTGTCTCTCTCTCTCCCTCTCTCTCCCTCTATATGTGTGTGTGTGTGTGTGTGTGTGTGTGTGTGTGTGTGTGTGTGTGTGTGTGTGTGTGTGTGTGTGTGTGTGTGTATGTGTGTGTGTCTATGTAGGTGTAGTTATATCTACGGGTCTACTTTAGTCGATTGCATTTTCACATAACCGAAACTTAACAGAAGAAGGCAAAAAGTTTGCAATCGCACATGAGCGAATGTTTACAATGCTGAAAGTCATCAGAAAGAAAAAACAGCTGCAGATGTCACACATCACTTGGAGCTTCTGAATGGAGATCACAGTACAGTGAGGATTGGGAAATTTACCCTTTTCCCCACTGTAGTGCAATCTCCACCTGGGGTGTGCAGGGGGGCAAAAAGGTAGATTTTTGTTTTAAAATGATGCATTTACATGGAGCAGCTGGTTTTTCATTCTTATGACTTTTAGCATTGTAAATGTTCACTCGTGCAAATGCAATCTTTTCATCTCTGTCTTTTAAGTTTAGGTTATGTGAAAATTCGATAGACTGAAGTAGATTCATAGATATATATCTACTGAATGTAAGTGAAAGACCCAAACATCAACATTCAAAACATTAAAAACAAGATCACTGACACACTGCTACTAATGTGCTGAGCAACAATCTTAGGACATGCAATACCTTAAAGTAAAAAAAAAAAAAAAAAAAAAAAAGATAAACAACATCATTCTTTGCAGGAGGAGCAAGTCCCAGTGCTAATTTTATATATATATATATATATATATATATATATATATATATATGTAGAGAGAGAGAGAAAGAGTGAGATTTTATTTAAATTTTTTAAAATTTTTATGACTGAATTTTGTAAGCTGAAAATGGGTTCCTAAACCAGTCGAACTTTTCTAGTCACCAAATGTCTATAAATAAATAATAAATAAAATAAATAAATTATAAATTTACGCTTAGTGCAATGGCCAGTATGCCAGGAAAGATGTACTGAAAAGCAGGTTATACATTCAACTTTGATATGCCACCCTTGATTTAATAACACATTGGCAAGCTAGCATTTGTAAACTGTAACAATGCATGAAAATAAATGCGGAAAATGGCAGAATTCCATGTAGGATGTCAAATGTAAATGTAGAAAGTTGATAAAATAACAGGTTTTGAGTTAGCATGCATTTTCTGAATAATATGAAGTCTGAAATTCAAACATCTGTCAGTATTTAGTGACTTCAATCCTCAATTATTTGCCAGAAAACCACAAATTATATGAGAAACAGACAAAAATATGAGGCAAAAATCTGGACATTCTGTGAAAATATGGACAGCTGAGAGGTATGCAGTCCATTATGGTAACTGTTCTGAAATCTTTTGTGTGTTTTAAATACTTAATTTACTGTGAAGTTTTGCTCATTGTTTAACTGGTTTATAAATTTATGCTAGTGCAATAGCCAGTAAGCCGGGGAAGATATACTGAAAAACAGGTTATACATTCAACTTTGATATGCCACCCTTGATCTAATAGCAAACTGCAAACTAGTATTTGTAAACAGTAACAATACATGAAAATAAATGAGGAAAACGGCAGAAGTCCACGTAGGTTGTCAAATGTAAATGTAATGAAAGGAAATTAGATGCTTCTGCTCTAACAGAATAACACAACTAGGATGTGTAGGTAAAACAAAGAAGAAGGAAACAGGAACCAAAGGGCACATGGTACATACACCAGCTGCACACAAGTTAACAAAAAAGGATTAAAAGATAAGGATAGAATCAAGAAGGAATTGGGACACAAGGTGTTAAAATGGCCAAGAATAGACAGGCAGGAAGAGTAAAGAAATTGAAGAAATGTGGTGTGTGTGTGTGTGTGTGTGTGTGTGTGTGTGTGTGTGTGTGTGTGTGTGTGTGTGTGTGTGTGTGTGTGTGTATGTGTGTCTGTGGATGTGCATATGAAAAGTGGCAGCTACAGATAAGAAGCTGAAATGTAAAAGTATGTGAGCATGTGAGAGTGAAAAAAAACTGCAGAAATGGACGAGATAGCTGCCCCCAGTGTTAAAGTAGAGGACTGACTTCACTTCCTTGTTATTTGTGAAAAATGAAAAAAAAACACTTAAACATTGCAATATTAAGCAATATTAAGCAACAATAATAACAGTCCAAAACTTAAGATGTTAATTCCTCTTCTGTGATTGACTGAAAAAAAAAAAAACAGGCTTAGTCACCAGAATAACTCAGCTTGCGTGCACGTGTGTGTGTGTGTGTGTGTGTGTGTGTGTGTGTGTGTGTGTGAGAGAGAGAGAGAGAAAGAGCAAGACAGTGTGGGTGTGAACGTGAAAAGGGACAGCTAAAGAGAAAAAGCTGAATGCAAAAAGGTGTAAAAAGACAGGAAAATGCATCAAAAAAGCACAAGACTTGTATAAAAAAACATGGTAATGACAAGATAAGCACTGACATGTATAATGTGTCATTAATTTAATGCCCAGATCAGTACAGACATATTTGTAATAGTCATCCTACCCTATGCCCTTTAAAAGCTGCTCTCAAAAAAGTTTGTTTTAAAAAAGTCAATAGTTGGAACAAACAAACAAAATGAACCCAAAAAGGAAAAAAAACTGAGAAGAAAAACAAACGATCCCAACAGATGACCGGATACACTCCAACTTTATTCACCACTCTGTAATCCAGTGACTAAGCACTTTCGCCATTAATTTGGCTTCATTAGAGTCATTGGATAACATATATACAGTCATTTAAATAGTTGCATCAATCAAATTATTAGCCAATCATAAAAATGCAAATTTAAATATCATCAAATATAAAATGACAAGTGCATAACAACTACTACAAACCTACTAAAAAGCTTCCTGTGTAACTGTACTAAAAAGATTCCTATGTAACTATAATAAAAAAATCTCCTTTGTCTCATAAATATATTAAAATGAAAAAATATCAGTGAAATCACTTGTTTTATCAGGCTGTGGATGGCATATCTACTTATTTCACTGAACTGCACTTCTGAAACGCTTATAATTGTGCTATATGGTTAATCTACTACATTTTGCACTGTTATAAAGCTTTTTTTCTTACTTTTGCATTTATGTACTGTTTTATACTGTTTTATAGGTTCATAGGTAGGTACTAGGCTATCTGCCCGAGGGCATTTATAGGCCTAGCCAGAGTGTGTCGGCTTTCGCCGCCCCATGGATTAATTAACTGAGCCTCTGTCAAACAGAGCCAATGAAGTAATCCCAGGGGTGTATTTTCTGTTACCCATCCACTCATCAAGGCTTCTCTCTGCTTAATGTAGTTAGGAATTTTGTTCCAAAGCATGGGGAGTCTCTGTGACAGGAATGTATCCCTACAGCATGTTCTATTTATTGTTGTGGCGAGGTTTAGCTCACTACAGCGCATGGCTCGCAGTGACTTGGATTTCTTTAGGTGGAGCATGTCCATCAATTCTGAGTTGGACATGTCTTTGTAAGTCAGGCAGAGATCACCTCTGAGTAAGCGATATGCCACTGAGTACAGCCGGAGTTTTTTCAGTCGGGCTGCATAGGACATATGTTTGAGGCCAGTAATCCTCTTGGTGAGGTGCTTTTGTGGTCTTTCAAGCTGTTGGAAGTGTCTTGTGAGGTACATCCTAAATGGGGCATTGTACTCTATGATGGGTCTGATGAGTGACGAGTAGAGGGGCACTATAACCTCTTTATTTCTAGATGCAAACGCCTTAGTAATTATAGAAGGATTTCCTAACTACTTTGGAAATATGATTGTCAAAGGAGAGATTACTATCTACCTGGGTCCCCAGATCTCTTATTACCTCTTCTGTATTAAGGGGGCTGCCGCCTATGTGGTAATTCGTGGGTGTTTTGTTTTTCCCAAACGGGATGACTATGCATTTTTTACCATTTAGCTTGAGGCCATGACTTTGACACCAGGTATCTGTCTCAGTAAGGCCTTTTTTGGAGGATGTCCGTGTCAGCCGGAGAGTCAATTATGGCTCCCAGTTTACAGTCATCGGCGAACTTGGTTAGCCATAGTCCTCCTGTGTTTGCCTGAACTTCTGAGAAATATATGCCAACAGTAGGGGTCCCAGAACCGAGCCTTGCGGGATACCACTTGTGACTGGTTTAGAGTCAGACCTGGAGCCTGCTATTCTTACCGTGTGAGTTCTGTCTGTAAGCCAGTTGGCAACCCATCTTGTGATGTAGGGGTTTATGTTCAGGCTGGTGAGTTTTTCTATAATACCCGAGTGAGGAATGGTGTTGAACGCCTTGGCGAGATCAAGGTAGGCTGTGTGAACCACCTTTCCCTTGTCTATGGCCTTGGTAACTGTCTCGAAGAAGTCAACCAGGTTTAGTAGGCATGATCTGCCCTTAACAAAGCCGAACTGGGTCGGGTCAAGTGTTTGGAGAGTCCCAATGTCTTTGTTAATGAGTTCCACGATGATGCGCTCCATAGCCTTGCAGACCAGGCTAGTCAGGCTTATGGGGCGATAGTTAACAGGGTCAGTTGTGGCCCCTCCTTTGTGGAGTGGAATAGCCATTGCTGTGCGCCATTCTATGGGCACGTAGCTTGTGGAGAGGCTGAGGTTGAACAGCGTGTTTAGGTGGGGGGTTAGTTTGTTCTGTAGTTCGTGCAAGACGCAGCCTGGGACACCGTCTGGTCCATTGATGCTGTGTTTTTGGCTTTTGAAAGGGCTGTTTTCACTTGTGCTTCTGTGATTTCCCGGACACTACACTTTTCCGGTATTGTTGTGGGCCCTTTTGAAGCTGAGAGGGAGTTGAAGTTTGCACTGAATCTATCTGCCAGTATGTTGGCAATATCAGTAGGTTCATTATATTTTGTGCTATTTTGCATATCTGTGAGTTGCCACTTAGATTCTTGACATAGCTAAAGAAGGCTTTGTGGTTATCTTTCGAATCCTTGGCTATTTTTCTTTTTCGAAGTTAGCCTTGGATGATTTTATGAGGGACCTTAGTTTCTTACTCATACTGATCAGGGATGTCTTTCCTTCTTGGGATTTGCTTTTTTTCTGAACTAGTTTCCTCCTTTTGTTGTATAACCTGTTTATGGCAGGGGTCCACCAGACTGGTTTCCTTCTCTTAGGGGAGTGAGTCTTGGTCTTGCTAGGGATGGCACGATCCATGCATCCTTGTAGGTGCTCATAGATTGCAATTGTAAAGGATTCTGCATCTTGGGCAGTGTTACCCTTTAGCGTGGGGGCTGTGAAACTTACCACAACTGCATTAAGAAAGGTGAAGTTTGCTTTAGAAATGTTTTTCACTGTGGTTTCCTTGGTTAGGGGTGGTGGTGGGGTGTGGACATCCAGGGTGATTAGTTTATGGCCTGATCTAACCAGTGACGGGTTGACCTCCGGTACGGAGCACCTGTCGCCCATGTTGGTGATGACCAGGTCCAATATGTTGTGGCCTCTGGTAGGGGAGTTTACCAGCTGATCCAGGGCATTTGAGTTGATAAATTCCAGGAAGAGCTGAGCCTGGCAGTTTGTACTCAAGTAGTTTTCCCAGTTAATGGTAGGGTAATTGAAATCTCCCAAGATCAGGGTGTTCGGTAGGACCTTCATGTTTTCCAGTGTCTCCAGAAAGGTGGAGTGGTGGTCCTGGGTCATGGAGGGTGATCTGTAGCAGGCCACAATTTGCATTGCAGATTTGCCCGATGTTAGTTGTACATGGATGATCTCAGAGGTATCCTGCTGTGCCACTAACCTGGGTATTCTTGATGAATATGGATACACCCCCTCCTTTTGTGTTTTGGTCCGTGTTCTGTGGCCGAAATGTGTGGTATGAGTTGTAGCCCAGTAGTACTGGAGTGCTCTCTGGAGCCTTGAACCAGGTTTCAGTTACTGCACAGATGTCGACGTTCTCCATACTTAGGAGTACTTCGAGCACATGCATTTTGACATTTAAACTCCTGGCATTGAGTAGCATAGCCCTCATTTTTTCGCTTGTGCTGTTTACAGAGGTGGGTTTGAATTTTGAGCCTTGCCTAAAAAAGGCACTATGGGGGCAGCAAGAGCTTTGGCCAGTATTTGAAAGCCAAGGGGTGACAGGTGCAAGCCGTCTCTTGCGAAGCAACGCGTCTTGTCGAGCATGTCATCCCAGGCTGACAGACACTGGATCCCCTTTGAATGACACCAGAAGCTTAGCCAATTGTTGAAATTGATAATTTTTTCTTTATACTGAGGTATCATTAATTGGTGAGGGCAGGATGCTACTCCGGGTCAGGGTCATACCCGCCTGGGCTACATGATCAGAGAGCTCCTCCATGTCTCTTTTCATGTAGTCCAGGGAGGTATGTCTCAGGTCATTCACACCAACATGAACAATGACACAGCCATATTTCTACTTGTTCTGGAGTGACCTGAGTGCTTGTGTTATGTGGCGGATTCTGGCTCCCGACAGGCAGCTAACAGTAACCTTCTCCTTGTCCAGCCTAGTGAGTGGGGCGTCAGTGTGCCTGACTATTGAGTCACCTATTACTAGTGTGTTAGGTATGTTATTTCACCTTAAGGGCTGTGGCTGTGCGGCACATTGATTTTGTGTTTTATGTGTTGTCTGGTTTGTGACGGGAGGTGCAGGTTTTGTGGGTGTCTGCTTTGGAGCTCTCTGATGCTTTTGCAGGTTTATATTTAGAGCTTCCGAGTATGATTTTGTGTATTTATGTGTATCTTTTGCCAGTGCTGGTTTAGTAGGTCTATGTGAGGCTGGAGGTGTGGTGCAAGTGTTAACCTTCTTCTCATGACTGTCTGTTCCAGTCATGGGTGGAGATACCTTAGCCTCCAGTTTGGCTGTATAATTGCATCTCTCACATATGTTAGTGTTTTGTGGTAGGAGGAGAGGGCAGTCTGTGTACATGAGGCAGATGTAACATTGCCTCAGGATACCCAGATTCACCAGCTGGACTGGAGAGTACAACTGAAGTTGCCCTTTGGTCATGCCTGAATAGTAGGGTGAGCTGCTTAGTCGCTTCATTGGTGAGGGGTGGATAAAGAGCTTTGCCCTGCTAGGTAGTCAAGTGTCAGGGTATATTAGTGCTTGCTATTAGGTCTGAGCAAGTGCTGGACTGTAGGATGCTTTTTTAGCTGTATTTTTCATTGCTAGATGCTGTTTCATTACTCTAATTGCATGTTTACTGAATTACTTAACTGTATAATGCTTTTTTCATACTAAGAGTTGTATTTTCTGTTTGTGAGTGCTCTATCTGAGCTTTTCTGTGCAGTTTTGATTTTTTGAGGTTTCTGTGTTCTAATCTAGTCTGTGCATGTTTGATTTTTTTGAGGTTTCTGTGTTCTAATCTAACCTGTTTACAATTAAAAGCATTCTCTAGAGTATGCTTGCTCCTTGATCTGTTTTAAAACTTTCAAATAGTGGCTACAGCTTGGAACTGTAATAGTTTCCCCACACATCGTCCCTAGTGTTGTGGTGTTATACTTGGTAGCTTTGTGACACTCCTCCCAGTCTAGTGTCATTAGTTCATTCAATCTAATAGAGAACATTTGTGAAGGCCAACCCACTCAGATTCTTATCCTTGAATTAACTTCTGTTCCAGCTTTCTCCATTTTCACTTTACTGAAAAAAAAATCTAAGCTTGCTTCTCCTCTTTCCTGTAACAAGTCTTGTCCAGCTACAGATTTGCTGTATCCAGGACTGTTTGTAAGCTCCTGAGCCCCCCCACACTTAACTAGGGTTAAACTATTCCTGGCACCATAATGTGTGCTCTTCAAATTTTCCCTTGCAACTAGCCAACTTTTTAGTTTTAGCACTCAAATCTGTTTCTTTGAGCTCAGCACTTGTTCAGAACTCGTAAGCACTAAATAAGCTACAAAGTAGTACAGCACTCAACTTTCCTCACTTGTCTAGATGAAAACAGTTTTTAGTACTTAATAAATAAGCACCTATCTAGGCATGTCTAAAGGTCAGCTCCTGGTGTTTTCTCCTGTCTACCTGATGAATTTGGGCATCTTGGGACAGTGCAGCAATTGCCTCATGTACACAGACAACCCTGTCCTCCTACCACCCAACACTATGACCTGTGAGAGATGCACTTATATAGTCAAAGTGGAAGCAAAGCTCTCTTCACCGAAGACTGGACTAGACAGTCAAGAGGAGAAGGTAAGCACTTGCACCGCATCACACTCATCACATAGTCCCTCAAAACCTACACCACCAAAACACACACACACAAGCACAAAACACACACCTACATTCGAGGAGGCTCTCAGTAAAAAGCTGCCCAAACAACCGAAACCTCCAAAGCAGAAATGCAAGCAACCTCCACCCCCCCAACACAACCCAAATGACACATAGCCCACATACTCAGTGTGCCACTCAACTACAGCCCATAAGGCATAACGTACCCAACACTCTAGTCATAGGTGACTCTATAGTCAGGCACACTGATGTTCCACTCACCAGGATAAACAAGGAGAAAGTTACTGTAAGCTGCCTGTCGGGTGCCAGGATCTGCCACATAATGCACGCACTAAGGTCACTCCACAACACGTACAAATATGACTCTGTCATTGTCCATGTAGGTGTGAATGACCTGAGACGTACCTCCCTGGACTACATGAAAAGAGACATGGAAGAGCACTCCGATCTTGTAGCCCAGGCAGGTATGACCCTCGCCCTGAGTAGCATCCTGCCATCAACCAGAATGATACCATAGTACAAGGACAAAATGATTGACTTCAACAATTGGCTAAGGTTCTGGTGTTATTCTAAGGGAACCCAGTATCTGTATGCCTGGGATGACATGACCGACAGACCAAGCTGCTTTAACAGAGATGGCTTGCACCTGTCACCCTTGGGATTCCGGATACTGGCAAAGTCTCTTGCCACCCCTATATTGCCTTTTTTAGGCAAGGTTCAAATGACAAATTCACCACCGTAACAGGTACAAGCAAGCAAAACCTGAGGGTAATGCCACTCAATGCTAGAAGTCTAAACCTCAAAATGCACTCACTCGAGGCATTCCTTAAAATGGAGAACATCGACATATGTGCAGTGACAGAGACCTGGTTCAAAGCTCCAGAGAGCACCCCTGCATTACCAGGCTATAATTCATACCACACCTTTCGGCCACCAAACCCGGACCGAAACACTAAAAGTGGAGGCATGTCCATATTCATTAAGGATATCCACACCTCCAAGCTAGTTGCTCAGCATAATGCATTCAAGATTATCCAAGTTCAACTAACGCTGGGCAAAACCGCAATCAAGATTGTAGCTTGCTACAGACCCCCCACCATGTTCCAGGATTCCCACTCCTCTTTTCCTGATACACTGGAAAATATTAAGGTACAACGCAACCCCCTAATAATGGGTGATTTCAACTACCCCACCATTAACTGGGAAAGCTACTCATGTACCAACTCTTTTGCTCAATGTTTTCTGGAATTCGTCAATTCCAATGCCTTGGATCAACTTATCCACACCCCCACGAGGGGCAGCAATATCCAAGACCTGGTCATCACCAACATGGGCGACCGGTGTTCCACACCAGAGGTCAGCTCCTCGTTGGTCAGATCCGACCACAAGCTAATCACCCTAGATGTCCAAATCCCACTCCCACCCCCATTAGGAAAACAACCGTAAAAAATTTCTCCAAAGCCAACTTCACACTTCTTAAGACAGAAGTGGCAAACTTCATGACACTCATGCAGATAGACAATGGAGGTACGACTGCTGAAACCTGCACAAATGCACTTTATAAGCACTTACACGAGTGCATGGAACGTGCTATCCCTAACAGAACCAAGATGCTATCCTCCAAAAAAAGGAAGCCAATCTGGTGGTCTTCTGCCATAAACAAACTCTACAACAGAAGAAAGAAACTGCTGCAAAAAAAAGAGTAAAATCCCACGACTGGAGGAACTCCCTGGTCAGCCTCAGTAAGAAGCTGAGAGCCTCATAAAATCCTCCAAAGCTAGTTATGAAAACAAAATTGCCACAAAGCATTCTATAGCTATGTCAAGAATCTCAATGGTAACACTCAGATCTGCTCTGAGATACAGCACAATGACACTAAATATACAGAACCAACTGATATTGCCAACATCCTGGCAGATAGGTTCAGTGCTAACTTTACTCCCCTCTCACCCCCTAAAGGGCCCATTTTTATACCGGAAGAATGCAAAGTTCCTGCAATCACGGCTGCACAAGTAAAAACCTCCCTCTCCAAAGCCAAGAACACAACATCCATGGGACATGACAACATCCCAGGCTGCCTTCTACACGAACTACAGAATGAACTGGCACCCCACCTAAGTACCATGTTCAATCACAGCCTCACCTCAGGCTTTGTGCCTATTGAATGGCATACCACGACGGTTATCCCACTCCACAAAGGGGGGGAGGTCACAACAGACCCCGGGAACTACCGCCCATTAGCCTGATGAGCCTGGTCTGCAAGGCCATGGAACGTATCATCATGGAACTCATAAACAAAGACATTGTAGAACTCCAAACTCTGGACCCCACACAGTTCGGGTTTGTAAAAGGCAGATCATGTCTCCTAAACCTGATAGACTTCTTTGAAGCAGTAACCAAAGCCATAGATGAGGGTAAGATGGCTCACACAGCCTATCTAGATCTCACCAAGGCGTTCTACACCATCTCCCACTCTGGAATTATAGATAAACTCACTAAGCTGGGTATAAATCTCAATGTCACAAGATGGGTTGCCAACTGGCTTACTGACAGAACCCACACTGTGAAAGTAGCAGACTCCAAATCTGACTTCAGACCAGTAACAAGTGGAGTACCACAGGGTTCAGTCCTGGGTCCTCTCCTGTTTGGTATCTACTTCTCTGAAGTACAGGCTAACACAGAAGGTCTTTGGCTAACTAAATTCGCAGATGACTGTAAACTGGGCACCATAATTGAAACTCCTAATGATGTGGACATCCTACAAAAGGGCCTCATTGAGACAGATGCCTGGTGTCAAAGCCATGGTCTCAAGCTCAATGCCAAAAAGTGTATTGTCATCCCCTTTGGTAAAAACTATGTACCCATGAACTACCACATAGGCAGTAGTCTACTTAACACCGAAAGTGTGATAAGAGATCTTGGGACACAGGTGGACAGTAGTCTCTCCTTTGATAATCACATCGCCACAGTGGTCAGGAAATCCTTCTACTTGGCACACCTCATCACAAAAGGTTTCTCATCCAGAAAAAAGAGGTCATTGTTCCCCTCTACTCATCACTCATTAGACCCATTATAGAGTACAACGCCCCTTTTGGTATGTACCTCACAAGACATCTACAACAACTGGAAAAGCCGCAGAAATACCTCACAAAGAGGATTAGTGGCCTCAAACAGATGCCCTACGCAGATCGTCTCAAAAAACTTCTGCTTTACTCTGTCACATATCACCTACTCAGAGGGGATCACTGCCTAACATACAAAGCTATGTCAAATTCAGAGATGTTGGACATGCTCCACTTAAAGAAATCCCAATCCCTCCGAGCTACATGCTCTAGGGGCCTAAACCTTGTCACCACAATAAACAGAACATGCTGGAGGGATAGATTCCTGTCCCAGAGACTTCCCATACTCTGGAACAGACTACCTAGCTATGTCAAACAGAGCTCCTCATTAGCACTCTTCAAGAAAAATCTTGATGATTGGATGGGTAATAAGAAATTCACCCAGGGGACCACTTCTGTGGTTCTGCTTGACAGGGGCACAGGAAAATAATTTTCTTGGGTGGCGAAAGCCAGGGTACCTTTTTGGCTAGGCTTGTATAGGCCCCAGGGCCAATAGCCTAGTACCTACCTATGAACCTATGAACTTAGGTTAAAAAACAGTTTTTGACAACAAAAATCGTCATAAACCAATTAATGTGAAAAAAAATCATCATGAAGCAACTGATGTAAAAAGCATGTAAACCCAACCCCATTGAACAATAAGGGCCATATTAAAAGCCCGAAAATAACACTGGCTCTCTGTTTCAAGGCAGAGATAAATGAAATGCCTTCATTTAATCCTGCAGGATGCATGGCCTTAAGCCTAAGTTGCCACCTGAATTCTTTGTTTTCAACCAAATGTCTGTCATTACCACCCCTAACACTTGGTGCAACTCGGTCTATAACAAAGAAAATAAATTTCTTAAAATTAGAGCAAACAATACTATGGCTAAATAATGTGTTATGTACGTCTTTTCTTTTAATGGATCTCAAGTGTTCCCCAATTCTATCTTTGAGCCTACGAACTGTTTTGCCCACATAGAAAGCATGACAGCTGACACATGTTGCCACATACACCAGCATCGTGGTGTTACAGCTGTATCTACCTGGGCATAAAAGGGCATAATCATATCCATGTATTGCCATGTAGGGACCGTCATTAATATAATGACAATATCTACATGCCCCACACTTAAACATCAACAAATTGTGACATCTAGAGTTGCTACCTTCCAATATATTTTTGATATTTCTCCCCCTACTGAATATAACCTTGGGTTGGGACCCCAACATTTCCTTAATGTGGTCATCAAAGCATACCTGCCATGTTCTTTTAATCACTTCAATTAATGATGAACTCAAAAAATTGTATTTCAAAACAAATGCATCAGGGTTTTCTTTCTGACGAACACACACTGTGTTAGTACCTGATGTCAAAATAGGAGAAAAAGACGTAAGTCTTTTTTCCACAATCTCATGTTTCATACCCAAAAGAAGTTTTAAAGGGTAGCCTCTCTCCAAAATCATCCCTACAAGGGAATATATTTCTTTCAAAAATGTTTTGTTGTCACTAACAAGCCTCGACAGCCTCACCATCTGCCCTTTAACAATGCTTTTTCTCTGGTGATATGGGTGACAACTATTCAAATGTAGTAAAGAATTTCAACGTGTTTTCTTCCTATGAATATTACTCTGTAAACCTATGTCACTTTTCTTCAAATGAATGTCAAGAAAGTCAATTTCCGTCAGGTGCCAAGTATGTGTAAATTCAAGAAAGGTGGTAGTGCTATCCAAATACTCTACAAAAGTTTTTGCATCGTATTCGCTTCCTTTCCATAAAATTAGAATGTCATCAAGAAATCGATTATATAACAAAATCTTATCCATAAATTCAGTAGGAAGGATATATACTCTTTACCAATGTAGCAAAACTAGATTTGCATAAACAGGTGAGCATTTAGCACCTATGGCAACACCAGCAATCTGGTGAAATAATTTGCCCTCAAAGCTTAGGTAATTGTTCCTGAGAACCATTTCCATAAGTTCTACAAGTACATTTATTTTTGTTTTGTCACTGTTGTCACTTGTAAGCAAAGATTCTCTAAAGTAAGTCAAACCTTCATCATGAGGGATGACTGTAAATAAATTTACCACGTCAATGGTAAGAAAAGAATATTGAATTGTTTTTTTTTTCTTCTTCAACAGTTGGAATAATACGGTAGAAGAAAAATATCCAGTCAGTGCAATCTATCTGGTTATATCTCTATTTTTTTCTGTAGTGGCCACTTTGTTCACCATTTCTTGGTAAGACCGGCTTCCCTGGAAGCCCAAGTTAGTCTGAAAATATGTAATTAAATTGTTAGTTATTCAGTATGGGTTTTATATGGGATCAGGCCAAATGTAGAAGGAAAACAGTCAATACATATATGTGCCTTGAGAAATGGATTTTATATAAGCTCAGGCCAAAGGTAGGAGTAAAATATTCTGACTGCAAATCAACATTAAAATTATAATGCACTACATTATATCTTGATTATTTTAAGTGTGCGTATCCATCCATCACCAACCCCTTTTTCCCATTTTACACATGGGGTCTGGGTATCACTTAAACAGTGACAATCATCTAGAGCCAAGGTTCACATCATCAGGTGGCTATCTCTGCTGTGGCTGTTCTTCCATGCCACACACTTGCACGCACACGTACACACACACACACACACACACACACACACACACACACACATGCGCGCACACGCGCGCACACACACACACACACACACACACACACACACACACACACACACACACACACATGCCTATGGCCAACTTAGAGCGTCCAATCCACCTACTGCATCTTCGGAATGACTAATCTGTTTCTGTCAGTGTAGTATATAAATTGAGGGGCTCAAAGTTTGTAAGGGAGGATCAATAATTGTGCTGTGTTTTTAGGGAAACTTCTGCAACAGAGTCTGAGAAACCTATGGTCTAGTTTTCTCTGTACAGTGACAGCAAGAACTTTATTTGTAGAACATATAAGTGTGTATAAGATCCACTAACCACTGGGTAATCCTGACTGTTTTATTACTGAACCTTGTGTTTAGGTGTGCACAGATCTTGTATGGTTATACTGAAGCTGCTTTGCGAAAATAATTCTAATCTCCAAATGTGTAGCAGATAAAAACATTACATTTGAGAAATTCAATTATCCAACAGATTTTTAATGAAAAACAAAATCAAAGGAGGTGAAAACTGTGCTCAGTTCTTGGAAATTTAACTTGTATCTCCTGTCAGCTTGACATGATGTGCGTTGTCACCCATACTAGTACTCTAATACTGACCTACTAAAATTATAAGCATCTGTCAGACTTTAATTATTCAGTAGTGGTTTCATGCAGGCTCAGGCCAACTGTAGAAGGAAAATGGTCAACATGTATGTAAGTGTCTTCATGCAAAGTGTGTATCCAAATGTACACATACATACTAGTATGTATGAGCAAGTATGTGTTTGTGTGCATATGTGCATGTGTGCGCGTGTGTGTGTCCAGATGAGCACATAAGTTAGGAATGCTACCTTTACAAATGTTCAAAATACATTTTTACAGAAATGCAAGATTTTACAAGGCAACCCATACACTCACTCAACTAATGCAAAGGGCTAGACTTTGATTTTTTTGTTTGTCAAAATAAAAATTCATCCTTGCAGAATTTGATTTGTGTATGCTATTGTTTTATGCAACTACCAAAAGAAACTTAAAATCAGGACATTTGCCATTCTTCATGTCTTTTTGCAGGATACAAGTGCTCAAATGGGGGCTGTCCTGCATAAATTGGGATAGGTGGTAACCCTAATGTATGTATATGTATGCAAAGCAAAAACAGGCAGATCAGGAAAATATTACTATTCACTTGTTCACATCCATGCCACTTTTATAATTTAATAAAGGGTTTTTCAAGAAAGAGCAGAAGCACTCGGAGTTGGGATTATCTAAGTCACTTACTACTTGCTTATAAGGCAGTACCCTTTTTCTGGTATTTTGTAAAGTATATCCATTTTATCTGACAATCTGACTTTGGGGAACTGTCAAGTGAAAGCCAGTATCTATTCTTGAAAGGAAAGACTCAACAGTTATCTAACTGCCTGGCTGATTACAGTCACAGAACAGCTGCAAACGAATTTGCCTTCAGAAGCATCTCCTAGAGGAGGCAGATAATCAGCATGTGTCGTGCGCAGACACACACACACACACACACACACACACACACACACACACACACACACACACACACACACGCACACACGCACACACACACACACACACACACACACACACACACACACACACACACACACACACACACACACAAACACCAAGCGGTAATACTCTTGTCATTAAATACTTTTTACTTCTACTATTTCCTGAAACTAGCACACATGAAAAGTGTCTGACAGTAGACAGCTTGCACTTCTGTCATCTCCTAAGTTATTCTGCAAAAGAGAGAAAACACATGAACGGCCACTGGAAAAGCAGCAACAATGTAGGTGGTGGTGGTGGTGGTGGGTTTATGGAATTTGCAGCATGCTACAAGGCAGATTATGGTCACACAACACAACTGATGATTCTCTTCAAGAGAGAGTATGACCTTCTTGCAGCAACTGCTGTGTAGTTGTGAGATCTAAGATCCTACAAAAATGCAAGAAATAACAAATTAAAATAAAATACAAATCATGGAGAGACTTACTCTCCAGGTTTCAAATTTCTTGTAGTCCTGATACTCAAAAGCTAAGCTCTGTATATGTGCAGTGCACCTTTTTGCTTATTTTACTAATAAGTCTACAATACTTTTTGTAACACTTATTAAGATTTTCTATTAGCAAACTATAAGAGATGGATAGTCTGTAAGGAGAAATGGAGGAATAATTACTTTTATTTGCATTTTTTCATAAATACAACTCATTCAATCCAACAAATCACATAAATACAAATTTAGATGTAAAAAGAAGATACCGACATGCATAGCACAATAAGTGTAAGCAAGTGTATATATTGTGACTATCTAAAATAATAGCTAAAATTAAATAGTTTTACCACCAGTCTTTTAAACTTAGCATTTAAAACATTCAAAACTTTACCTGATGTTTTAATGAAATGACCAAAACGTAAGTTCTTTCATAAAATGTAGTAGTTTAACAAAAGCTGAAAAATAGTTATAATCACTTTTTTCCATAAAAATGTAATGCAGTGTTTAATAAAAAAATAATGTATAATTATAATCACTTACAATGTCTCAGAAATTTGAACCTGAGAAGGTTCAAGCTATATTTTACTATACATCTACCAGAACTGAAAAATGGTCAAATGAGACTCAAGGTAGGGTAATAAGCCGGGGCTTCTCCCAGCCATATCCATATCACATTACTTTACTATCAGTCCTTAATTACAGGAAAACATTGTTCAAATCTGTCAGCGTACATAATATGTCCTTCTTTACTTTTTTAATGATTTCAGTCATTTGTATTTAATTTAAAATGTTTATTTACATTTTACAGCAAAAAGCACTGACAGCCATTTATTACATCAAACAAAACACTTTTATATTGAAAACAGACTTAGCATGAGCAACAGTAAACTTATTTTCCCTTGAAGCTCACATTTACTGTGAATGCATCTAGCAACCCAGTAAACTACAAGAGACATGCTGGGATACATAATCAAATAGCATACAGTGAAGCACTCACTAGCAGCTTATGTGAAATTCAAAAGATAAATGTAAATTCCACTTGATGGAAGAGTCCCCATTCAATGGCAGCCTAGGAGCACGTCTGGTAAAGTGACTTGGTCAGAGTAACACAAACAAAGGAAGGCTGAAGGAATCAAACCTTGCACTACAAGAAGCAGCTCATTAACAACTCATAGCCCTACTTACTCATGTGCTCTAAGTGCCAGAAAAACTGGTGTAATCAAACATAGTGCATTTCAAACCCCACTGTCTGTAAAAAACAAGCTACATTAAAATGTATTCATAGTTAAAATGTTAAAACTAAAGTATAGTCTTCATACTGTCCAGTTTATTCACAGCCATATAATAAACACACTGTCAACAGTCAACAAAACAAGGGAACGAAGGATCATACCCAAAGAACATGGCTTACATAATGATGCTTCTGTTTACTACAACTGAATCCTTCCTTCATAGCATACTACCCTGGGGTGCAAGAACCAAGTAATTACACAAGACACACACACACACACACACACACACACACACACACACACACACACACACACACGCACACACGCACACACGCACACGCACACGCACACACACACACACACACACACACACACACACAGATGTGAGTGAATAAATATATAAAAAATGACCTAAAGCTGTATTTTGGCTCACTGCTATCAAAATCATAAACAACAGCATGCCCTCTCAACCTCTTAGCTCAAGAATAAGTGACAAAGACCCAAACTCATGAACAGGTTTTAAATATTAGTCTTACGTACTTTGAAGCTACTAGTATAACAAGTTTTCCATTAGCAGTCATTTTACGATGGGTATTATTTAATGAATGCACTCCAAAAGCCATGAAATATACAAGGAACACACCTCAAACACGAGGGAAAAATCACAGGCAGTTTAAAACTATGTTATCTGGACACACACACACATAAAACCACTGGTTAAAGACACCTGCATTATTCTACATGTCAGATATCTGCCAGAGATCATGTGAATGAAAAAGGAGTTATGATCTTACCATAACGTTCCATCTGTGTTGTTGATCTTCATTCATTCTTGACAGTTGGGTTTCGGTTCCATCCTAGGCACCGAGTCGGTCGCTGTAACAAGCTCGTGCCAGCCAGAAACTCTTGAGCTAAGGCTACCAATAATGCCTCTCTTCCCTTGCCTTCAGATTGAGTTTGCCCGTAGAAATAAAAAGCAGAAGCTTTGTCTGAGCAACTGCCCTACTACAGAACCAGGACTAGTTCCAAACCTCCAGGAGTCTTTGGGGGGGGGGGGGTAGGAGGGTGGTATGTCAAGAATGAATGAAGATGAACAGCACAGATGGAACGTTACGGTAACAGCATAACTTTTTTATCTAATGTTGTCACTCTTCAGTCATTCATGATGGCTGAGACAGAGTCCCTAGCTACTTTATGTCCCAGGAGGCTCTATGGAAGGATATTACTCCATAAAACCACACTGATCTATATTTATCAATTTTAGTATCACTTTAGCCATTCTTTTAGCCATTATAGACATAAACACTTTATCATCATGGTTTAGTATTGAAATAGGCCTATATGAAGCTGGATCCGATGGATCTTTGCCCTCTTTAAGTATTACCGTTACCAGCGCCTTCTACCAGGATGTTGGGAATTCTCCTCCTCTTAAAGTACTGTTAAACAAAACCTTCCAGATCTTTATCATTTTTTTCTCTCCTAACTTCCAAACTTCCACAGGAATACCATCTGTTCCTAGGGACTTTCCTGTAAATTGGTTATACATAGCCATTTTTATCTCATCCCTTCCTACCCTAACTGTTAGTAATTGGGCTTCATCTACCTCTAACTTTGGCATATTTAATTCTTTCATAAACATTTCCATTTGTACCTTTTCTTGATTTCCATATTTCTCTGCTTTATATAAAATTTCCGAAATATTTCTAATACTTCTACAGGGTCTCTTGTTATCTTCCTTGTTATAGGCTCCCTAAGCCTGGTGACTGACCTTTCCACTTTTTGTTGCCGGAGTTGTTGTGCTAAAAGTTTTTGTGCTCTAGAATTATTATCAAAAACAGTTGCTTAACATGCATATTACTGAGGTAATCCCTTATTTTCTGTTTAGCATTCTGCAGTTGCTCCTTTTCTTGTTCTGAGACATTCCCCCTATTTTGCAATACTTTAACATTAGTCAATCCCTCTAAATAATTCTTGTTACTGTTTAGCCATATCTCCCTTTCTTTTATTTCCAACCTAGTTTTAAACTCCACTTTAATTTTATCCCTCTCCTTAGCTATGCTTTCAGAAGACAAATATGTCTTTTCTAGTAGCGCCTGAATTAATTCCACAACCCATTCCTTAAATTCCTCTCTTTTTAACCGGTAGGTGGGGAAGCGCCAGTGTCTCATTTTCATTTCATTACCTTGTATTTTTATTTTAGTTACTATTGGTGCATGATCTGAAATAGTTATTGGGGGCCTTTCAAGACCTTCAGTTAAATGCACATGTTCCTGTGAGATATAAAATCTGTCTAGCCTAGCCCAGTTTTTGTATCTCGGTGAGTAATACGTAAATTCACTCCAAACTCCTAGCACTGAATTCACATCTTCCACACCAAACATTTTCATAAATGTCTTCAAAATCTAACCTCCCATGTTATATTATCCCTTCTAGGCCCCCCAGACACATCTTCACTGTTGCAAACCAAATTCCAGTCTCTACTTATAAGTAATATTCCTTGCTGAATTTTTTCTCCCAAAATTTTCTTAAGCTCCATTATAACAGTTTTAGGGAGGATATAAATGCAATGCCTGTGCAATCCTCCTCCCTAGCCTTGTAGCCCCTTAGTACTATGTATCTTCCATTATTACCTTTTTTGCCTCTTCTATCACTATTGGAGCTCCTCTTGCAATTAATATATGTACTCTTTTCCTTTGCCCCAAATACTCCACTGAATAACCATCCTGAAAACCTTTTTACCAAATTCAAATGTTCAGTTCTTTCCAGGTGTGTCTCCTGTAGGATAGCTATTTACACTCTACATTTTTTGTTTAATATAGTTCACTACTCTTTCTTTTTTATTTTTATCTGTAAGACCATTTAGATTGAAAGACATTACAGAAAGCATCATTTTCTTATAGAGTTATTATTACCACCTTTTATATATAACTGCTCTTTTGCTAAATGTCTAGTTCCAACTTTTATATTACATGTATATACTGTTCAGCAGGTTGGTCTTTTATACAGTTGTTTCATGCCATGTCCATTTGCTCCTATGTCACATCTTCCATAGCTTTTTGTTTTTTTGAAAGCCCTGAAACAGAACAAACAACCCCCCCCCCACAAAACCCTCCTAAATCCTATGAACTTTACAATAACACACAAAATTATACACATCTTCAAATATTGAAGTTTTTGCTTCCTAATAAAAACTTAAGTAATTAAGTTGATAGCTACACAGACAGGCTAAAGTTAACCAAAAAGAAAGGTTAGTCATGATAAGATGCATATACTCCCTGTGCTATTAGTAAATGCTATTTATTTTTTTTATAGCTATATAACTCTTCCAGTTGAGAAAACACTTGAATGGTTTCAGTAAACACTTTCTCCAAGCCATTTTTATCAAATTGTCTTCTGGTGACATGCAAACCAGGCACTGAACTGCTAAGGGTCCCTTTGTTTATCAGAAAGAAAGACATTATTTAATATTCTTTTTCATTTACATGCTTTATAATAAACTTGTTACTGGATAATGCCTATGGTTTTTACCCAGTCATTTCCCTATGCAAGCATGGGAAAAAGAACACTGATTTTTATTTTGTCATACTATGTTAACCAGACCCTTGTGCTCTCCCCCATTTCCTCTCCTCCTCATTCTTTTTTCATTGCAGTGCCTACATTTTTCAAAACTGGACAAAAAAAAAAAAAAGAGACAAGAAGGGTGAGCAAGAAAAAACAAAAGCACCTGTTTATATTACCAAATCTGCACATTTTAGCCTTATTTCTCAAGTCAGTTATATATGCTGCAAAGGTTTCACCAGGCTTCTAATCTCTTGAATAAAATATGTGCCTTTCCATTGTAATATTCATTTGTGGCTTACACATTTCTCTAAATTTATGGTTTAAGCACTCGGGGTCTTCCCTTGTTTCAGCCGGTACCACTATATGGCGGTTAATCCCCTCCCCTGCATACACAGCAGGTGCATACACAAATGAACGCTCTCTTTCTATGGCTTCTGAACCAGCTAAATTAAGCAGAATAAATGCCTTTGTATGTGCATCTTTGTCAGAAAATGCAGCCTGTATGAAAATATCGTGCTCTTGCTCAAACACTCTCCAATTCTCTGAAATATTGTTATCAAATACAAGTAGACTAGGTCTGGGAAATCCATCTGCCATGCCAACAGATTGTAGCTAGACCAGCTCCGTATAATTATGTACGGATATGCACATATACCAGGTACTTGAAGTAACATTCAAATGCACAATAACCTCTTCAGAATACTGTACTTGGCGAAATATGTGTTGAAATGGTTGTGTTTTGCAAAATAACTGTACTGCAATACTGCACAAACTTATGAACACTTTGTACACCGGATATTTTGAATAGCTTTAATTAATGTGAAAAAGTAGCACATAGCAAAAAATGCAGTCGTTTTCCTTGTTTTATACATTTTATGCGATTCGGATATTGTTTCAAACATTTTCGTAACTACTTCAGATATTTTTATCAATATGTCACAGTTTCGGACATTTCGTTTAACTAGAAATTCATTTTGAGCATTCTGAGTGCTAGTACTTCATTTTATATATTTTGAGTAAGAAATCATTTAAGCAAGTTTTAGTACCTGGAATTAGTTTTTGACCTGTTTTGTAAGTTGTATGTGCAGTAGGGATGATCCATTCCTCTATATTCCTCCAACATTAACTGAGTGCCTCTTGGTCTTGATTCTGGCACTATGTCGCTCGTTCTCCATTATCATATAAGACAAACAGGTGGGGTAGTTCATTTACAAAGAAACACATCAGGATGGATAGCAGCAACATAAAATATAAACAAACTGATTAACTGACAGACTAACACATACATGCATGCTCACATCTCCACATCTCTCTACAAAATGGTATTGTAGCTTGCACGTGCTCAGTATTTACAGAAGTGCAAGCCCATGGAAAGCTTCTTAAAGGTACATACACACTCTGATCTACAGATACTTTACAAAAAGGATACAAGACCTAAACAACATGTCCTGCATGGACTGACTCATGGTCCTGTAACTATACTCAGTATGCTACAGACTGCTAACAGGTGACCTGTCTCTGGCATACAAGGCATCTTCTAACCAATTACTGATGGATTACTGTTTATCAGCAACTCAAATGGTATCAGAAATAGTTGGTCTAGGGATCTAATCTTATGTAACAATAACAGAATGGTTTGCAGGGACAGGAATATTTCACAGAGGATACTGCTGTTGTGGAACAAACCTGTCATTCCCCATAAAACAAAGTTCACTGCTGTCCATTTTCAAGCACACCTAAAATCTATGGATGGGAAACAGAAAATTTACCCAGGACTGCCTCCTGTACTACTAATGGACAGAGGAAGCTCCTAAATGCTTTACTCCATTCATGGGTCCCCTTAAATTATTTATGGTATGATATTAGTTATTCTTGTTAGAAGAAATATATAATTTTTGACCATGGGATGGGTAAAGCCAATCTATAGCCAAATGGGATAGGTTATTTATAGCACAAAACTGAAACTGGCTTGGCTTAAAATGGCCCGCAAGGGCAGCTAGCTTAGTACTTACCTATGAACCTGTAATGTGTGTTTTTGTTGGTTGCTGTTTGTCTGAATAACAAAAGCACAAGGACATTATCACTGAAAGCCACTTTCAGTGAATATCTGGAGTGTTGTGTAATTGTGGAGTTGGTATATATATGTTGGGGGTCTACCGCTAGATGGGGGTGCAGGGGGCCTGCCCTTTGCAAAAAAAAAAAAGTTTAAGTTTGTTTTTGCTGACAGTGGCTTTCAGCAATTTTTTTTTGCTGTTCTGTCTGTTAGACAAACAACCTCCAAATCCAAATGAAGATTGCAGGCAGGAATGCAGATGCATTCCTTCAAGTTTTCAATTTTAGAGTCAGTAAGCCATAACTTCTATAACATATAAAAGGTCCCCATGAGCCACTGGTGGAGTGTTCCTTCAAAAATGTGTCACTGGCCCTCACACAGCCATGCCCCCCCCCCCAAAAAAAAACAGAAACTCTGGCAATATGGGGGTTCTACAGCTTCTTTACTACACCAAAATGAACAGCAAATACTGAGTTTGTTAAACATAACCAAGCCATATCTATATTCATCTTTCATTTAGAGATTATGTACTTACCAGATGACAGGAATATTACTTATATTTCTCTCACTTGCACGGATGTAGTTACTCTTCAAACTTGGAACTGTGAAATGAAGAATAAGGCATGTGGTTTAATGAATTGTGTAAATGTTTTCAACTTCCTGGCATAACTTAGGCATTTTAAAAAGTTTGCCTGAACATTATAACATGCTTTCTCTTAGGCTCCCAGTTTGTCATTAAAAGTACAATAACTAAAGCACATTTATGTCAAGTATTTTTTGTGAGAACTTAGACTATGCACTTTTCCAGCTTATTTTTTGTTTACACTTTCTTGTCTGTTTATGCTGCTTTAGAAATGTGGTTTTGAAAACCTGGTAAGACGTATAAGAAAACTACAATGTTTTTTTCACATAATGACCATTTTAAAAATGCAGATATGCAGCCTTAGTCATGTTCCCTATTAACACACATTATTTGTTCAATGCAAATTTATCTCTCACAGTCTTGCCTAGCTTAATCACCTCCACAAGCACTGTCGTGAATCAAAACTGACCTCTTCATATGCAAACTTGAGAAGCAACCATCCATTTGCATGACTACTGACCAATGTTTTAATTTCCTTATCAACAGTATGTATCATATCTCTTTCACCATTTACTCAGCCAGCACCAAAATGTTTGTACGATATCTACTTACATACTGTTGTCTCATCTTTTCTTCATACTTCCTACTCCCATACTGTCTTTTTTGCATTTTAGTAAGTATGATACTTATTGGTACTAGTTTCAGTGGAGGATGATGTAAACTTGAGTATCGTCTGCACAACTTTCCTTATGAGTTCTCCTAATGGAGATAGGTAGATGGATAACATCAACAGACTCTTACGGGATATTAGAAATTCCAAAGTAACTGGAATGGGAATTAACACCAGACATTACCTCTTGAGTTTATCCAGAGGATCTACACTGACTTGTCAAGTTGCAGCATCATCACACTGCAGCTCATCAAACCCTAACCACCGATACTCACCCCGGCAAACCTAAAAATTGTCATTAACATGAGCCCTGCAAAAAAGGGCTTAAAGTACAGCACCAGCAGAAAATGTAGTGGGGCTCAATTTTGTTTTCAGAACTTGAAGTCCTTAACCCATTTACTATATGTTGTAAGTTGCAAAATGCAAAAAGACTAGAGAACTGCTAAGACCTACTTGCTGTCATAAGAACATAATATTTTTGGCTAGTATACACTGTGATGATGTGAGGTACTGGCAGCTATGCCACGGGAAGTAGGGCAGTGGATATGTAACATATGCCAAAACAGCTAGTTGGAGTTGTGTAAAGAATTATATGTCATCAAACTGATTTGTACAGGTGCTTGTATTGAAAACGTATATGTAAAGCTGCTTGTGTTAAAATGTATCAACAGTGGATCCTGCTGGACCGAAAGAAAAACACCTGTAGGTCAGACTGTATTGTACCTGTTGAAATGAATATATTGTAACAGGGGATACTGGAAGAGAAGAGGTTAATCTCAGTCCAGCTAACTTTAAAAAATAGCATAAACAACAGCACTCGAAATGTAGAATGCAGAAGAACAACAAAGCAGGATTCACCAAGCTCGATTTATTCTCAAAAGTACAAAAAAACTCTGACGTCTCGGCCTTCGCCTTCCAGGAGTATAACTCAAATAAAAAACCAACAGGTCTTATATACAGGTTAAACCAATTATATAATTGAGCAATCAATGCAATAAAAGTTAATTACTTAGACAGCATTCTCCAATTAAAGTCTTCATTAAGACCATTTGGACATAAAGTTTTAAACTTTAAAATATATACAGTTTCCTTATATAATAATAACTGTTTGATTCTAAACATATCAACATCATTATTAGATACTTGCTCCAAAATTGAAGCTTTAAGCAACCTTTCATCACTATTATGTTTTTCAAAAAAATGCTGAGCCACAGGGCTCTCATTCTTTACATTAACTATGTCTCTGACATGCTCCAGTAGTCTCACCTTAAAAGGTCTTTTTGTCTCCCCAATATAAAACTTTTGGCAAGGACATGATAATGCATAAATTACCCCTTCTGTTTTGCAATTAAAACAGCCATGAACATTGAAAGGAATGCCATTTATGTGACTAAAACTACAAATAACAAAGCTGCATGCCTTGCATTTCCCACACTGATAGGTTCCTTGTAGCCTAACTTGTTCCACCAAGCCCTCTATGGGTATCTTAAATTTACTGTGCACCAATAAATCTTTGATACTTCTGCCTTTTCTATATGAAAATTTTAGATTTACATCTAACCAAGATTTAACTTCATCAAGAGAACTAAAATGCTTCCAAAACAGAGAAACATTTTTAACAAATTCAGAAGTATAACAGCCATAAGTAGTGACAAAATATATGTCTTCACCAGAAGTTTGTTTTTTCCACTTTATTTTGGGCATATTAGCTTCTGGTCTCCTTTTTTCTCTCACATTTCCTTCATTATTTTTATTAATATATTTCCATAATTTATTCAAACATTCCTCCAGACAGGATATGTTATATCCTCTTGTAAGGAATGAATTGCAAACTAATTTTAATTCTTTATTAAATACATCTTCATCATTACAAAGTCTAAAACATCTTAACATTTCACCATATGGTAAAGAATGTTTGATATGGGGAACATGTCCACTGGTACCGTATACATAATCAGTCGGACCTTCAAACTTTCTGTTAACCGAGGTTATTAATTTATAACCACTGGAAATGTCCAAAATGACATCCAAAAAAGGTATCCTGGGACCCATGGTCAGTCCATCAAAGTCCAGCCCAAATCTATTATGTTTCAAGTCCGAAATGAATTCTATAGCCCTTGATTGATCCCCCTCTACCAAAAAAATCAGGTCATCTACAAATCTATAATATTTGATGACACAATCTTGGAAAAATTTATGTTTGTAAATATATTCATATTCAAAAAGTCCCATCGCCAAATTGGCATACATGGGGGCAAATGGAGCCCCCATGGCTGTACCCTGTTTCTGGCGATACATGATGTTATTAAACTCAAAATAGTTGTTTGTTAACGAAAAATGTATTAACTCAATCACAAATTCAGAAACCGGTGACTGACCCAAAAACCGTCTCAAGGCCTCTAACCCAAAATCATGGCTTATATTGGTGTACAAGCTTTTAACTTTAAAAAATAGTCTAAAATTAAATTACTTGGTTTAGGCCCTAAAGATTGTATCTTACAGTTCTCATTGCAGCCTCTGACAAAGTGTCTGTGAAAACCAAGACTAGGAATCCTACTGTATTGTCCTTATGGGTGAGCTAACTGCTATCCTAGAAGGGTGGAAGTTTTTGAAATGGCTTTTTAGCTTCCAGATGCTATAACAAATCTTAGCAAAGCTCTATGTGTATGTATTATGACACATATGTGCTAGATTCTGGTTCATTTTCTAGTAAAGGGGATGGTGTGGGAACCAGAAGTCAGATGACCACATGTATATGATGTCATTCTATAATCCAGCACCAAAATGATGTTTTAATACTAGATGAGACAGAAGTCTCAGCGCAGTCTGTTTTTGAAACATGACAAAGAAGGATCACTCACCCACTTCATCTTGCCTTGATCTAGCAAGTGAACTAGGGAACAGTAATTATTTAGATCAGTCAAGAAAATATAGTGAGATTAGTTAAGTATTGTTTTTCTGTATCTGTGTGAATCTTTCCATCTGTGTTATTTTTATTTACTGTGACTGAAACTGGTATTTATTGTAAATAGATATTTAGTATTTTCATGTTCTTTTATTATTTACTATTAAATATATTTAAACTTTTCATTGTGGCTAGTCTTTTAGAGAATATTTTAATCTTTGAGAGCACTTGTATTTATTTGTTGGCACTGTGGCCGCTTCTGAAAGCCTTGCTGCATTGGTCAAACAATACCATATGTATTAGTATTAATTCTGCTCAGTATAATTGGGTACCCTCGCAAGAGCCTTAAAGTGGCTGGATTTGGAGTGTTCTGGTGGCAGTATCTAAGTCTAAGTCTAAGCAGTCTAAGTTATAGTCTAAGCAGAGGGGTGCACAGCTGGTAAATCTGTGCCAGTCTTTCCCAGGTGTGTGTGTGTGTGTGTGGGGGGGGGGTGCGTGTGTGACAATCAAATTTCAAAGAGTATGTGTGTCAACTACTTGGAGCAGGGACACAGAGCACTGGGTTCACAGAGAGGGTGGTGGAGGATTTGGCTTGGAACACTTGGATGTCAGCTGTGTCAGTGGGGAGTCTTATTTGGGTTCTGGAGAAAGAGAGGGTAACCCAGCCCCAGGATGGAGCATGTTCCCGATGTGCTCTTAAGGGAAAATGTGCTTGGTGCAGAGAGCTAGATCTGGAAATATTGTGTGTACCTATATTTGTTCCAAGTGAACTTTCCTCACCAGTGTCAGTGGTGAGGACTGAGGCTCCTTGATTACTGGCCCAGAGAAGAGATGTCACATGCGCTGTACAGTTTATATACTTAGGTTTGTTTAAAGAACTGTGATATAATGAGTGATATTCTCTGGTGTTCAAAACACTGTGTCCTGTAAATAAAAAAAAATCATCTCAAACAGCATGCTTTACACACATAGTGCCTTTTTTTTTTTTGCTCTGAACCTTTCAAGCTCCTTCCTGGTGAATTTTACTAATCTTCCTGATTCTGAGTGGTTAGTAACCAACTTCATAAGTCTACAGTAGGAACAAGCAGCTCATGCAGGCTTATGTAGGCAATCTCTAGTGTTGTTTGCACTGCAGAGTGGGAATCTTTTTAAAACATCTCAAAACAATTAATTAATCGCATGTACAGCTGAATTGCAGCTACAGATTTAAAAACTGTATGGCATTGCTCTTACTTTCTGTGAGACATCACAAAGGCAGTCTTCTCCATTGTGTGCATGTAAAAACGGATTATCTCCTGATGACTTGGAAACATTTCTCCCTGTAAATTACTGATAAACCAAAAAAAATGACTGGCTAACTCCTGAACTGAAATCCCTTTTAAATCTTAAAGATGACACCTGGTAGGCATGGAAGAAAAAACTCCCCTAGCAATAGGCAACAACACAACTGGAAACAAGCAATACAATGGCACAAAAGTCAGCATATGAAAATATAAAATATGAAAACTGACTCACAGGAAGAAATGGTAAAAAAAAATCCGACGACAACAGATACATAATCTTCCTCTGACTTCCTTTCTGTATTCTCCACCCTATCCACTCTCTTAAACACTCACAATGACAACCCCCCCCCCCAAAAAAAAACATCCCTCTGCATTCCTCAGTTATACTTGAAGAAAATCAAAACAAAAGATTTAGAATCTTTTTTGCAGCAAATATAAACTAACAGTCAACAATACTCAGATGGCCTCTATCTCTGGTTCATATACTACTGCAGGAACTTCCTTACATATCCTGACAGCACATCTTCAGTCTCTATCTAATACAAAATATAATGTCAGATATACAGAAACAGTCATTATCAGTCCACTCCCAAAGCAGTATAATCTTCTCAATGCTTCCTGATAAAGGGCTAATCTCCATGCTCCACAATCTAGACAAAACTGCTTGAAAAAATTATCTATATTCAACTCATCCAGTGCAACACTATGTACAACCTCCTTTCTCACAAACAGCATAGGTTCAGTTCCAGTTAGAGCATGCTCACAGACCTATAGACTCAGACACAGGAAGCTTACTGAGCGTCATCTTTATCAAACTTACAAAGGCTTTTGATCTTGTTAACCACAATATCCTCCACCATTACCTACTACAAATAAGCAAAAATCCTGATCTTCTGCCTTGTTTTAAAAAAGCACCTAAACAAATGCCACTTCTCCATCAAAAGTCATACCTCCATTTCCCAATCGGTCAACCTGCAACAAGGAGTACCACAGGGTTCCACACTTGCTCCTCTAATATTCTACATCTTTATAAATAAACTTTACCTTGGTCTACCTCATCTCTCCAGTCTACTCAATGCAGATGACATGGCAGTGTTTCACACAAACAACTCAGCACTAAACATCTGGAAAGATCTGCAAGCAGACTTCCTAGCACTAATCCAGTGAAGTTACAATAAAAACTCCTTCTCATCTCCAGCCAAACCAAAACTATGATTTTAGGAACCAAGCATAGACCTAAAAAACATCAAACTCTTTGCATACTAATGATCACAACAACAACAACGCCATGCAAAATACTACCTCTTTTAAATAACTCAGTATTTGGCTTGCTCTTCTCTTAACTCCTCCCATCCCCTTGACAACACAAGGTAAAAGGTTAACTCATTCCTGATATCCCCCTTTCTATCTAAAACCCCCAGAAAAAAATGAAAAAACCCATCTTGAATATGGCCTAGCCTTCATAGCTTCAGTATCAGATGCAAACTTTATACACATTCAAACAATAACCAATAAAATATGTAGATTATCATGTTTTCTAAAATGAGCACCAATGCAAAACACTGGAAAAAACAAAACTGCATCCTGTTCAACAAAGGGTTGACCTTCTCCTAGGATGTCAACTATTCAAGCTCCTAGTTAACCAGAACTTCTCTCTCCTAGCAGCTAAATTAATTATGCAGCCTTCCTCTGACAGCACAGCCACCCCTCTCTCACACTATAACCCTCCAGAACTAAACTCCCTGGTACACATCACTGCTTCTCTATACTAGGCCCAACAGTCTGCAAAAATATCCCTCCACAAATGAGATGCACCTCATCTTACATTAAAGTTAGGCTCAACAACAAGCCCACCTCATCTTACCAGCCAAATACCGCTGCATCTCATTCCAATAAATGAAAGGTTAGACATAAGGTGGTAGTTATTAAAACTCTCAGGATCAAAAGAAGACTTTTCAAGATAATGCTCACCAAGGCATCCTTTAAAAATGGTGAAAAGATCCCAATACTAAAAGAAGAAGAGATGATTTAACAAATCACAGTACCAAAGCATGAAGGCAAGTAGGAGTCAGTCTACCTGGGCAAGTCTCCAAGCACAGGTATGAAACTGCATGTTTGAAATCAAAGAGACAAGTTCAGGTACTCTATCAACAGAAACTCACAACAAATCTATGGCAGGATCTGTCTACAGGCACTTCAGTTGCATACACTCCATTATGTAGAAAGACAATTTGTCCAAAGGCAGACATTCAATTTCCTCTCACTTAGAGCCACAATCACAGTTGAAAACTACACATCATTCATCGTTATTAAGGATGAAGGGTAACAGTGTTATATATATATATATATATATATATATATATATATATATATATATATATATATATATATATATATATATATATATATATACACACACACACACACACACACACACACACATATATATATATATATATATATACACACACACACACACACACACACACACACACACACACACACACACACACACACACACACACACACACACACACACACACAAGAAATTTGATAGCTGGAAATGAATGACTACAGCCCATTGACATGGCTGTTAAAACTCTGGACCAAACCCTTTTTCTTCTCATGAGCTTACTGGAAGAAGAAACAACCTTCAGTGATGCAACCTTGCAACAAAGAGCTGAATGACCAATTACTGGCCTACTCACATTCTTTGCAAGAAAACACTTCTTACATTCTGTCAGTCATCCAAAAAAAAAAAAAAAAAAACTGGACTGGCAGTCACTTCAGTGCAGTAGAGATTTCTCTAGGCATGAACGCTTCCTTTTTATGAAAAATTTCTGCTTAATAAGCAAAACAGGGCTTATCCATCCTAAGCTTGGTATTCATGCTTGGGCCTGTGCCTCACTTTCCTCAACCCATTAAGCTCAGCATCAAGCCAAGGATTATGCATAATGAGGTGAACAGGTGGTAAATGAGATAGGACAGAGACCCTAACAAGCTTACTATAAGCCAAACGGATTAGTTGCAATGGGTGTCAAAGGAAACGTTGAGGAACTGGAGGAAAGAAGGAGAAAACTGGTTGACAGAGCATGCAAATTCCTATATTCCACAAGTTCAAGACTGAGGAGCTATAATTGAGATAAGACATCTGCAACCTGAACAAGGTGGTGGTTTAACCATGAGACAAGTTCCACCATCAAGTCAGAGGTACACACGCCAGTTTCAAGCACCAAATCAAGTATATGGCCAGAATATTGAGTAACAGAAGTAACCACCTGAGCAAAATCCCTCTTAATGTAAAGCAATTCCTTTTCTAGGGTCACAGACCTATGATGAACTCATATACTGAATTTACCCATCAGTAATCAGTCTGAGGGCCCCAGCATTGGGTTGACCAAGTGCAAGCATAACAAATTATTAAATAGTTAAGTAAATTTTCAAAACATTGAGAGATAAAATGCTCCACTAACTGATAATGCAGGAAGAAAGTAAAAAATTAAAAGCGTATGCAATAGGAATTATTATAGAGCAAAGACGCATTATAGGGGTTTCCCATTAAGCCTCAAATATATTGTATCTAACTTTACTAGTCATCATCATCTTCTTTCGGCTGTTCCCGTTAGGGGTCGTCACAGCAGATCATCTGTTTCCATTTCTTCCTGTCCTCTGCATCTTGCTCTGTCACACCAACCACCTGCATGTCCTCTCTCACCACATCCATAAACCTTATCTTAGGCCCTCCTCTTTTCCTGTTAACTGGAAGCTTCATCCTTAGCATCTTTTTCCCATTATACTCAGCATCCCTCCTCAGCACATGTCCGAACCAACGTAATCTTGCCTCTCTGGCTTTGTCTCCAAATCTTCCAACCTGGGCTGACCCTGTAATATACTTATTCCTAATCCTGTCCACCCTCGTCACACCCAATGCAAATCTTAACATCTTTAACTCTGCCACATCCAGCTCTAACTCCTGCCTTTTTGTCAATGCCACTGTCTCCTATCCATATAACATAGCTGGTCTCACTACCCTCTTGCAGACCTTCCCTTTCACTCTTACTGGTACTCGTCTGTCACAAATCACTCTGACACTCTTCTCCACCCACTCCATCCTGCCTATACTCTCTTCTTCACCTCTCTTCCACACTCACCATTACTCTGAACTATTGATCCCAAGTATTTAAACTCATCCACCTTTGCCACCTCTATTCCTTACATCCTCACCATTCCTCTATCCTCCCTCTCATTCACACACATATATTTATTTATTTATTTATTTTACATTTGTTGACCGGGCTAGTCCAGCTGGATATATGTCCATTTTCAGTGGAAGCCCAGGGAGAAAAGCTCCATTGGTTAAAACAAGATTAGAGAATACAAATACACAACAAACAAAAGCATTAAGCAAAAAAGATAAGAAGATTTTAGTATAAGTAATATACATCTATCAGTAAAAAAAATATCCATAACAAGAAAAAATTCATGGAAATGATTAAATACTTTCAGTATGGAAATTTGATAGTATCAAAACATAGAGAGAATCATACATTGTCTTGAAAATAAGGTAGACAACATAATTTTTTTTTTATACAATATATATGAGATCAGTTATATCTACAAAAATATGATGTCAGAGGAAGTCCGTCAGGATACCGTAGCAGATAAGGAAGTATTGTGGTAGAGGAAAGGAAGAAGGAAGGTTAGTCAGGGTTGGTACAGGAGCAAAGCCAGTATTTATTAAGATGGATTTCCAGTTGTTTTTTAAAGAGTGGAAGAGTGGCCAAAGAAGAAATATCTGATGGGAGGCTGTTCCATATTTTGCCAACTGAGTTGGAAAAAAGGCAATTACCTGCAGAATTAATGGGTTTGGTACCATTAACTAGTAGTTTGTCTGAAGAATGTAGTTGTTTCAGGTTGTTGTAGGGAGTCAAGAGATTACTGAGTATTGGTGTTTTAGATGGTTGATATAAAATTTTGTGAGCTATTAAGAGCTGTTGATAACTGAGCTTGTTTGGAAGTTCAAGCCAGCCTAGTTGTTTTAAGTTTAGACAGTGGTGAGTTCTAAACTGGGATCCTGTGGCAAATCGAGCAATATTATGGTAAGATGTAGCAAGTTTCTTAAGGTTACCTTTAGAGAGATTAGTGAAAATAGGGGAAGCATATAGAAGGATAGAGATAAGGTGAGATTGGGCTAAGGTGGTCCGGGCTTCAGGTGTAAGGAAGGGTTTGATTCTGTACAGGGATCCAATCTTTTTATTAACTACTTTTATTGTGTTGTTGATGTGACAATCATAGTTAAGATTATTGTCAATAGTAACACCTAGCAGTTTTGTTGAAGAATCAGGAGAAATTTGAGTGTTATCAGTGGAAGTAATAGAGAAGTTTAGAGAAGTAGATTTACGGGTAGGTGAGAATAGTAATAATTTGGTTTTCTTAGGGTTAAGGAGTAGACAGCAGTCAGAGAACCACTGTTCAACAGTGAAAAAGGCTTTTTGAGTAAGACTGAAGTTCAGTTTGAGAGGAAGCAGTGCAAATTATAGTGGAATCATCTGCATATTGTATGCAGGTAGTGCTAGGGATAGCTGATTGGAGGTCATTAATAAAGATAGAAAATAGAAGTGGGCCTAGGATAGACCCTTGAGGTACTCCTAAAGAGTTAGGAAGGAGAGAAGATCAAAGTGAACTTTTCCAGAGAACTGCCTGATGACGGTTTTCAAGATAAGAAGTAAAGCAAGTTAAGGAAGAGGGATGTAGTGCAAGAGATTTTAGTATGTGCAGAAGGAGTTTATGATTAACCATGTCAAAGGCTTTTGATAGGTCTATGAACAGAGAAGATGTAAGTTTATTATTTATTAGGATAGAAATTGGGTAAGCAGTGGCTTTTGCTCCTATTTGCAGGAATTCTGCAGGAAGCTTGTCTGCAGATGGGGAGGTAGGTTTTAAGTTTTTGGATCAAAGATTGAATATAGGTGGTAGATACAGGTTGTAGGTGAAGTGGAGGAAAAGTGTTTTTTAAAGTAGGTGAGAGAAGTTTAAAAGTGTCAGGAGACAGGTGGTTTGCAAGAGTTTGTATGGTATTGGTGAAGAAAGAATTGAAGTCATTGGCTATTTGTGTGGGATTGTCAGGGTCAGAATCATGAGGGTTGGGTGTGATAGCCTGGACTGGGGTTAGAAGATTATTAATACTGTTCCAAAATTTTTTAGGTTCCTTTTTGGTGGTTTTCTGTAATTGAAAGGAATAGTTCTTTTTATCTGTCAGAATGGCTTTTTTATACTGTTTCTAAGCTCCCTAAAGTTTTGGTGGTCAGTTTGGTTTTTAGTAGATCGCCATTTATCCCAAGATTTATTTCTGAGAATGATTTTTTGCTTAATATTCTTGGTTAGCCAGGGCGCTGTTTTAGTTTTGGTTCTGATGGTACGACTTGGGGCATGGTGATCTAGGATAGATAGGAATGATGAATTGAAGTATTCCACTGCTTCATTCAGTGGGAGATGTTTTAGTGGGGCCCAATTACATTGTGAAAGTTCAGCTTGAGCAGGGTTAAAATGGTTTTTAGTACGTAGGGTTTTGAAAGTGGTAGATAAGGTTAGGTTATTTTTGTATCTAATGATATAGGTTAGAGAGTGATCACTAAGGTCATCAGGAATGGTGCCTGATTGGTAGGTTTGCAAGGCAGTATTAGTAAGAATCCAGTCTAAGGTGGTTTCCATATTGTTTGTTTTATTGGTTCTGGTGGGACTATTAATGAGTTGTTTAAAGCCATAAAGGTTGATATGGGAAATGGGGTTAGTACTGTTACAGGAATGCCAATCTATGTTAAAGTCTCCTAAGACTAGTGTTTCTTGAGGGAGTTTGGTAGAGAGTTGGTTAAGGATATGTTCAAGGGTGTTGATATTATTTCCAGGAGGGAGATATGCACAAATGAGGTTTATGGATTTAGTCGTATTGACTAGATGTTTAGAGCTAATTACTTCAGCATTATTGTTTTGGGTAAGAGTCAGGTCTAAAGTAATAATCTGGTGCTTTGTTTTATACAGAATTGCTACCCCTCCTCCCTTTTTGGCAGTGCGATCGAGTCTAATAATGTTATAACCAGGTGGAGTAATTTCAATGTCTTTAATTGAAGGCTTCAGCCAAGTTTCAGTTAGGCATAAAATATCAGATTGATGGGTTTATAGTAGGGCATGGAGTTGACTAATTTTATTACAAATACTATGTACATTGAGATGGGCAATGGAGAGTGAATTGGGGGGTTTAGACAATGACAGAGATAAAGGTTTGGTTTGTATTTCTTGTGTATTGGTTTTATTATGATGTGGGCCTGGATTGGGGTGAATATCTCCATCTAGTAGCAAGTGGAGGAGTGTGAAATGTCTTTGTTAGGGAAGTTTATAATGGGAGTCAAATGTTTTCTTGAATTTAAGTTTCTTTAACTTGAAGTGTACTAGTCTATGGTATTTGGCTAGTAGGTAGGTGAGTTGTGAGGTTGGGTGTGAGAAGGCTGGAGATAAAGATGGTGTAGGTGTAGAGGTGTATTTTGAGGGAAGTGAAAGAGAAGAATTCAGGGGGTGTTCATAGGAGGTTAGGATGTAAGTAGTTACAAGAGAAGATAAAAGTAAAAGGGAGATAAGTATTTTCAGTTGCGGATGGATGGTTGGTATAGGCATCTTGGTTTGAATGGAGGTTTGCAGAAAGTTGAGATATAGTTTGAAGGTGTGGTGTAGGGTAGCAGTACTGTGGGAAGGTAGGGGAGAATGTGGGTCTGTAATTTAGTGGGTGAAGTGTTAAGATAGGGGCGGAGGTAGCTTAGATAATTTAGTGGGTGTGGTTTTAACAAAGAGGGTTGGTTAGTTTGGGATGTTAGGAATCTGACTGGAGTGGACTGGAAAGGGGTGTGTCTACAATTGGTATAAATGTAGGACCCCTGGGGGAGGGTGGGAATTGGGGGCAGGGTAGGGAAGCGGAGTGAGCCTGCAGGGCGAACAGAGCGGGTAGAGACAAGAGAGTGAACTGCTAAGGAAGACAATCAGTGGAGTGAGAGAATTGAGCAAGAGATGTATAAAGTGAAAAAGAAGTAGAGGTAAGTTAACAGGCTAGAATAAGGAAGATCTACCTGACAGAGAAGTAGAGTATAGAAAGTAAGTTGAAGGAAAAGGGTGGGAGGTGTATAAGAAGAATGTCTGTGAAGAGAGGAATTGAAAAAAGAAAAAGAAACAGGGTAGTGGGGTCTAATAGAGAAATAATTGTAATGGGGTAAGGTACAGACTGGGAGTGGTAAAGCGCTACCTAGTGGGCACTAGGTGAATGTGACTGAAAAGTTCCTGTACAATGGTAGCAGGCTATGAGAGAGAGGGAGTTAGGTTACTTTGAAAAGCAGAGAGTATTGGCTGTTTACGAGCATTTGATAAAAAGATCAGAACAGGAAAGTTGGGAGGGGTGGTAGGCTGCTGGCTATCCTAATTGGGGAACTTGCCTTGCTTAACAGGGGTTCTTAGAGCTGAAATTAGTGATACAATGGTCTAATATCTAGAACATCACATACTTTCACTGTCTTAAAAAACACAAGCCTTTCAGGGAGCTGGAGGGTAGTTTCCTTATTCAGGTTATTGTTCTTATCCTTCCAGGAAGGTGAGTTTCAGGTATTAGTTACTGGAATGTACCTGCGCCCCAAGTTTCATTGTCTTAAAAAACACGAGCCTTTCAGGGAGCTGGAGGGTAGTTTCCTTATTCAGGTTATTGTTCTTATCCTTCCAGGAAGGTGAGTTTCAGGTATTAGTTACTGGAATGCATCTGTGCCCCAAGCTGTAATACCCAGCACCTATTTGTTGCATTTATGGGACACACAGTCTTCCGGTAATAGTCTTCCTCTACATAGATGACAATTTCAAAATAATTCCTTCAAAAAAATTAGCAATGTAGTCAATATCCATGTAACAAGGCATGGCTCAACAGGACTCCAGCTTTTTACTCTGACTGTTGTTACTATTCTGTCTTAGCCCTACTGACCTTCATTCCTCTTCTCTGTAGAGCATATCGCCATCTCCCCAGGGTCTCCTCCACCTGTTCCCTACTCTCACTACAGATAATATCATCTGCAAACATCATAGTCCACGGGGACTTCTGTCAGATCTTGTCTGTCAACCTGTCCATCACCATTGCAAATAAGAAAGGGCTCAGAGCTGATCCTTGATGTAATCCCACCTCCACCTTAAACACATCCGTCACTCCCACCACAGACCTCACCGCTGTCACACTACCCTCGTACATATCCTGTATCACTCTTACATACTTCTCTGACACTCCCGACTTCCTCATACAATACCACAACTCCTCTCTAGGCACCCTGTCATATGCTTTCTCTAAGTCGACAAAAACACAATGCAACTCCTTCTGACCTTCTCTGTACTTCTCCATCAACACTCTCAGAGCAAACATCGCATCTGCAGTGCTCTTTCCCGGCATGAAACCATACTGCTGATCACTAATCATCACGTCCCATCTTAACCTAGCTTCCACTACTTTTTCCCATAACTTCATGCTGTGACTGATCAATTTAATCCTTCTGTAGTTACTACAGCTCTGCACATCACCCTTATTCTTAAACATCAGTACCAAAATACTTTTTCTCCATTCCTCAGGCATCCTCTCACTTTCCAAGATTTCATTAAACAATCTGGTTAAACCTCCACTGCCTTTTCACCTAAACACCTCCATGCTTCCACAGGTATGTCATCTGGACCAACAGCCTTTCCATTCTTCATCCTCTTCATAGCTATCCTTACTTCCTCCTTGCTAATCCACTGCACTTCATGATTCACTATCCCCACATCATCCAACCTTCTCTCCCTCTCATTCTCTTCATTCATCAACCCCTCAAAGTACTCTTTCCATCTGCTCAACACACTCTCCTCGCTTGTAAGTATGTTTCCCTCATTTTCCTTTATCACCTTTACCTGCTGCACATCTTTCCTAGCTCGGTCCCTCTGTCTAGCCAATCGGTACAGGTCCTTTTCTCCCTCCTTAGTGTCCAACCTTTCATACAACTCTTCATATGCATTATCCTTAGCCTTCGCCACCTCTCTCTTTGCCATGCACCTCATCTCCTTATACCCCTGTCTACTTTCTTCATCTCTCTGACAATCCCACTTCTTTGCCAACTTCTTTCTCTGTATACTCTCCTGTACTTCCTCATTCCACCACCATGTCTCCTTGTCGTCCTTCCTCTGTCCAGATGTCATACCAGGCACCTTTCTATCCGTCTCCCTTACTAGCTCTGCTGTAGTTACCCAGCTATTTGGTAACTCTTCACTGCCACCCAGTGCCTGTCTTAACTCTTCCCTGAATGCCACTTCACAATTACCCTTTTTCAATTTCCACCATTTGATCCTTGGTGCTGTCCTCACACTCCTCCTCCCCTTTTTGATCACCAATGTCATCTTACAAACCACCATCCTATGTTGCCTAACTACACTTTCCCCGGTCGCCACTTTACAGTCTCCAATCTCCTTCAAACTGGCCTCCTACATAAGATATAATCCACCTGTGTGCGTCTTCCTCCACTCTTGTATGTCACCCTATGCTCCTCCCTTTACTAGTAAGCAAGTTTATATCGAAAAACATCTACAAACTTCCCCTTATCAAGGAACAATAGGAGATATATAAACATCCCCTCTAAAAATAACATTTCTACCCTCAGTCTCACAAGTACATAATGACACAAGAGGTTTTGCAATGCAATCAGACCAACAAATTATTCTTCACTACATATACACACATTTAATTCTTCTAACGGCATGTCAGTACATAAACAGTTAAATCTAGGTTTGTTGTGAAACATTCAGCATGAGAAGAAGTTTCTTACACATTTACTTCAGGAGTGGAGATAAGTATTAAATGACCCCAAAATAAAACAGCAAAATTCTTATAGCTCACACATACAAGCGTCAATCAGAAAAAACGTGGCAAAACACAGAAGCATGTACAAAGACATCTGCAAACCTTCCCTGAACAAGGCATTTAGTAAGGTATGTAGACTTCCCCCAGTACATTGGCCTGTGAATGCTCCATGATACAAATGTTGTTAGTAATACACTCTGTCCAGCCAAGTCAATGGATATAACCACTACTAATTGATCCCTCTACTGCATGCCACAAGACTGTCTCAGGTGTATTCTACAATCTAATCCTCTGTTCCATTTATGTTCCGCATCTTTAACATCTTCGCCTGCCTGCAAGGTCTGCTCATCCACCTGTTCACATACTGCTAGATGACAATAAGATCATCTTACATATTTCTAACAAATCTTGTTTAGTGTTTTACAGCACTCTTTGTTACTTTCATAACTGTATACACAGGTGCAGATCCAGGTATGAATTATATGGAAAACTTTAAAGCAGTGTTATGTAGGAAAGGGTTAAAACACTGCTAATGTTTTGGGTCATGTGACTTGAGCAAACTATAAATGTGAATTTTGTATGTATGACGACCAGGTCTGAAGAAATTCTTTGTGAATGAAAGCGCTTACCGGTTGTTTTTTTGTTTTAATAAATATTGAGTGTTTTATTGTCATTCAAATTGCGTATTGGATTCTGGTTATGTTGTTAACTCGGGTATTAGAAGTAGAAACAGAATTTCACCAAAGCCAAGTTAAACATACAACCCATGTGCAGCAGTCTGATGAAGCAGTGTTGGACAGCATTTCATACATTTATGCTGAGGAACTACATGGGTCCTTGTATTTTTCTGTTTACTTCTTCAGCTAGTCAAGGTCATAAGGCACAGGGTAGCCAAAATGTTATTGAAAACAGTGCCAATCAAAATATGATGTTAATACCAATTCAGGTATTCAGTTATCAGACTGTTTGCTTGCTGATAAAAAAATAGCTCAAAAGACACACAGCAGTTACTCAAGAGGCAACAATGCAATTTCTAAAATACAGAGCTTGACACTGGAACTGAATTCACTTAAAACAAATATGAATAAACAAAATAAACCAATTCAGCAGGTAAGTGATCACGAGACAACCACGGCCAAGTCTACTGAAACTTCCAAGATAAAAATGTATGGTATACTCGTCAAATTAAATAACTAAACTAGCAGATTTGGTTCATTTGAGACAAACTGAATGTCTGAATTTTTTTTTTCACAGAGGCAGTATTGTAGGTTTAACACTGGGACAACATTCAACCCATTTCCCATTCTGTTAAAAACGTTATCCAAACTTTATTTCAAGTAAAAACAGTTAGTCATGTTCCTCAAGTACACAAAAGGCACAGGTTGGCCCTTTTTGCTCTGGCTTCAGCAGAAATATTGCTGTTTACTTTGTAAATATGGTAGATACAACCACTCTGGTGGCGCATAAGGATAAAGCCCTGACTATGGCCCAGCCAACCTCGGTTCAATTAGCATCTGGAGAGGCAGGCAGGGAGGGAGGGATGGGTATTACAATTCTGGTGGAAGTGTAGTTCTGTGGGCATCTCCCATGATGATGGCTGTCAAATTCTGGAGATGTCTTTATAGGGAGGTGTGATTTAAGAGGAGAATAGGGTGGGGACATGGCTGAACTGCAGCTTACCCACCCTCAGACTTTACCATGAAACTGTGAGGGTGAGAATAATAACAGGGTAGGTCAATATGGTAACGCCCCCAGCAGATGTCGATGGCTAGAGCATCCTTAAGATCCACTCCAGCCCCAGCTTCACTCAAGGGAAATGCAGGGGAGTTGGGAGGTGGCCGGTAGACTATAAATGGATGTGGGCACTGGGTATGGAGCTTTAGGATGATGCAGTGGAGAGAAAAAAGCCCCCAACCCCCCCCCCAAAAAATGGCAGATAGAAATTCAGCCTTTCAGGATACACTGATTAACTACCACTTTGTGGTTAAACAAGCAGAATTACTGTTTTTCAGGATTTTCCTACTGCAGTGACAAAAAAATCAGACAACTTCTGCATCAATTCAGAGACTATTATGGCACAGGAATATTCACTCTATTTATCAAACCACCCTAAAAATTATTCAAACAGATGGCACTTAAATCTAATTCAGCTACAGAAGGTGAAGTCAAATTGTGTATGTTAAATTTAACTCCATGAAAGAAAGTCTGGCTTAATACATCTTGCATAATATGAAATTTGTTTCTGACTTTTTGCCTCTCATTGCCTGCCAATTGTCAGCCTCTTTCTAGCCAATTGTCTGGTTCATTCTGCATCACTGGAACAAGTTTTGAATGGGAGGGGCCATCATGTAGGAATCCATCAGGGCTGTTTCAGATTTCGGCATGCACTATGTCCCTCTTGCAAATGCTCAATTCGCAAGGAAGTTCAATGGGCTGACTGCTCTGGCTCCAGCACACTGCTGCAAAGACAAGTTACCAGCAAGAGCACTAGCATAAACAGTGGCATCTCCAGACTCTACCAGGGAAATCTCACTAGCCAATTGTTTGCAGAGGGCCCAAGCCCATCCATTCCCTCCTCACAGAAGAGGACTGAGCGCATACCCATTCGGTGCTCTCCCTCCTTGCCTGACTCCACCAGTGCTAGGGCCACTAACTGAATCTCAGTCATCTTGGTTGCAGGGCTCCAACGTAATGTGCTATGGAGCTAGGCTTGAATAATATGAAATTTATATATGCATGTTTTTTTAGTTATTTACTTCACATTTGTTAACCCGGTTGGTCCAGCTGAGCACAGACCCATATTCAGTGGAGACCCAAGGAGAAAAGCTCTAGCAAATTGTACAAATTATTTAATTACACAATTTTCACAAAACTGAATAATAAAAAGAAGTTATGTCTTACCATAACATTCCATCTGTGTTGTAGATCTTCACTAATCCTTGACTGTGGGCTCGCAACTCGGCAGTTTACTTCAGCTCGTGCCTTCCAACTCTCAAGCTAGGATCTACCCATAATGCCCCTCTCTAAATTACCTCAGATCGAGTTTGCTTAAATTAGTGGCAGACAAATATTAAATAGAAAAGGCCTGAGTCTAATATGCGACATCAACAAAACCTGCTGGAGAGACAGGTTTGTCTCTCAGAGACTGCCCCATCTCTGGAATAGACTTCCCATACACGTCAAACAGAGCACCTCACTGACCCTCTTCAAGCGCAACCTTGATGAGTGGATGGGAAACCACAAATTTGTACCAGGGGTTCCACCTGTGTCCCTCATTGACAGGGGCGACAGGTGCTGACTGAGGTTTCTTTTTGGGGATAAACTCCTGGCTATTCTTATAAGGGCCCCAGGGCCATTAGCCTGGTAACCTCCTAGGATCCTAATAGATCAGATATGTGTCTCTGTTATGAAGCCAGTCCTGGCAGAATTCAATCTACTAAGAGTCTCAGGCTAGGGTAAGGAGGGAGGGGGATGTCAAGAATTAGTAAATATCAACAACACAGATGGGGCATTATCAACAACACAGATGGAGCATTATGGTAAGACATAACTTCTTTATCTGATGTTGTTAATCTTCACATAACCCTTGAATGTGGGACAGAGTTCCCAGCAACCTGAATCTTGGGAGGTCTCAAGGAAGAACATTCCTAAGCACCATCGAACTGAATGATGCCCGACCCCTTTACTGAAAAAATTAGGGAAAAAGACCAGTAATTTCAGTGTTTGATACTAGATTCTGAGACTACCTTCGGTAAGAAGGAAGGATTAGTCCTGAGGGAGACTCTGTCTTTGTGAAATATTACATAGGGTGTTTTGTAATGGGCTCTTTAAAGGGAGGCCTTAACATTAGGACTGCTTTCAAGAAGGCTTTATAAAGTTTATGTGACATAAGAGATGAACCTTTAAAACCCATATGGAAATTAGATACTGCAGCTAGATGGACTTTAATTGTAGAAGCTGAAGAATCAGTTTGATAGAGATCATCCAAAAAATCCAAATCTTTATGTATAGGGACTGTATAAGGGTCAAGCTCATTACAGAGAGCCCATCTAGCAAATTTTTCCCATTTACTCTACTACAGTTTCCTAGTAGAAGGTTTATGATGGGCCACAATGATTTGATGAATGTGAGAGGAAAGGTAAGAATGCCTGGCAATCATGGGAATTGGAGAAGCCATGCAGTGAGTTGACATGTTGGAGATTCGGACAAACCATTCCCTCTGGATGAGATAATAGATCTGGAGTGGGGTCCAAAATCCAAGGTTTCCAAAGTAGATGAGGCCAAAGGAAGGGAAAACAAAATTGTCGAAGCCAGCACGGGGCAATGAGGATTATTGTGTCCTTTCACCTCTTGGCTTTATTTAGAAATTGAGATATCAAGGGAGTTGGAGGAAAGGCGTAGAGGAGACTGGGGGGACCAGTTGCAGAGAAGAGCATCCCTCGGTGACTCCCACTGAGGGGGAATCAGGGCAAAGTAACTACTGCAGTTGTTGTTCAGAGTGGAGGCAAACAGATTGCAGCAAGTTGTCCCCAGTGAAGGAAGATCTTTTCTATCACCACTGGATTGAGAGACCACTCGTGAGGTATCAAAATAGTTCTGCTCAGCTTGTCCGCTACCACGTCGGAGCTCCCTCGGATATGCATTGCCATGAAAAAGTGGCAGGAAGAAATTGCCCATTGCCAAACTCTGAGGGCTTCTTGACAAAGTGGGTAAGATTTGTTTCTTCCTTGTTTGTTGATGCACCAGACTATCAACATGTTGTCCATCTGAATTGCCACTGTACCTAGGGGAAGGGCATCTTGAAATGCCTGCAATGCTAAGAGCACCACACTCATCTCTAGAAAATTGATGTGCAAATTGGCCTCCATTTGGGACCAAGTGCCTTGGACTGTCCTTCCCAGATAATGCTCCCCTCACCCTATTTGGGAAGCATCCGTGGTCACTATGGCTTTGGGCTGTTGAAGAATAAATGGATGGCCCAAGAGAATCTCGTTGGAGTGGAGCCACCATGATAGTTCCTGTTTATAGTGATTGCTAATCAAGATGTGGTGTGACCACTGGGAGGCTAGCAGCTACTGTAGGATTTGCATGTGATATCTGGCTAAGTGAACTAGAGTGAATGAGGCTACCATCGAGCCTAATGCTTTGTTCTGGATAATCTGGCTGACTTGTGATCTGATTCTTCGTAGTCTTTCCGATGGGAACAAAGCAAGACCTGCAACTGTTTCTAATAGAGCTCCGATGAATTCCAGTTGCTGTGATGGTAACAGATTTGACTTTTTGTAATTTACTGAAATGCTTAGAGAAAAGCAAAGATGCAGAGTGTAATCCCTTGCCAGTTCTAAGTGATGCCTGGTGGTAGCAGTAAGGTGCCAGTCGTCAAGGTATGGAAAACCCAAAATCCTTGCAGTCTGAAATGAGCTGCTACCACTGCCATGCATTTGGTAAACACCCTGGGGGCTGTGGTGAGATGAAAAGTCAGGGCTCTGAACTGATAATGACTGTCTCCCAGCTGGAAGCACAGGAATCTCCTGGAGCGTTTGTCCATTTTTATGTGGTAATACGCATCCTTAAGATCTATAGACACATCCAATCATCTTTTTCCAAGAATGAAGTATTGACTGTACCGAGAGCATCTGGAATTTGGTTTGCTGAACTGCCTTGCTGAACTGGCTGAGCTCCAAAATGGGTCTCCAGTACTCAGTCTTTCTGGGCACTAAAAAGAATCCTAAGTAAAACCCGTATCCTGTTTGGTCTGGTGGGACTTCTTGGATGACTCTTTTTTGAGCAGTTTTTGAATTTCTACTACTGCTGCTTCCCTGTCACTGAGTGGAACATCCAAGAGTCTTTTTTGGGGTTTTTTGGACTTGAAGAAAGTGGAATATTGTAACCTCTGGAAATTATTCCCTGCACCCATTTGTCCGACATTATTTGTTGCCAGGTGGATTGGTGCAGGGATAATAATCCCCTGACTGCCTCCACAGGAAGGCAATCAGGCCTCTATTCAACAGTGCTGATAGGAGTTTCCAGAGAAAGTATCTCTGAACCCCCTAATTCTGAAGGCCACCTTTGCCTCCAGAATGGTGTCTTCCATTTGTACTTCCTTCTCTGCCCTGGGGGAAGCCTTTGCCATGTGAGTCATGAAAAGACCCTTGAGATTTTTTGAACCATAGTATCTCACTTCTCTGGTTCCTGGAATAAGACCGTTGAGGAGTGGAGAAACATAAGCCTATGGTAGAAAGAGTCTTCCCATCCTTCTCACATAAGTGTGTCTTTTACTTTTGGTCCAAATAGAGATGATTTGTCAAATGGAGCATTGACGAATGAAGACTTAAATGGCTTCTCAAAGTCACACAAGTTCAAGCGTGTCTCCTAGGTGCTATGTCTGAACCCGCTGCTCTAGTCATTCCTTCGGCTACATGGGCAATCAGTCTCATGGAAAAATTGGAAATTGCTTCAAGGGTAGTGAGCTGAGAAGCAACTTTGTCTCATACCTCTTCAGCTACTTCTCTTGGGAGATTATCTGACAGCTCTTTGATTAGATCTCTCTGCAATCTGGTAAAATGTGCCATGTAGTTCAATGACCTGAGAGCAAAGGTTGATGAAGCATAAACGCACTTCTCAAAACTATCCATAGTCCTAGACCCTTGTTAGGAGGATGGATAGTAGGGCTTTCCTCAGTGAGCTCCTTCTTCGTGGCTTCCACTACCACCATGGCATCTACAGGAATACATTTAGCCCAATGCTGTTCTTCTTTGGGAGTGGAAAGGATCCAGTCAGGCGTCTTGGGGATTGGTTCAACGGAATCAGGGATTTTCCATGCACGCAGGGTGATCAATTTAATGATGTCATCAGTGAGCAAGAGATCCAAGAGGTAGAGGGTTGGGCATGAAACGCCTCCATGTATACCACCTCCTCCGTGGGAGGCTGGAGGGAAGTCCAACCATCCCTCTGCTTAAGAATTTCTAGGATGTCCCCGAAGGAAACACGAGCAGGGCTGACCGGGGAGATCCTTCCCCATCATCAAAATCAGTATCCTCAGTGACGGACTCCTCTGGAGAGTCTAAGTGCTTCCTCTTGCACTTTTTCTTCGCAGGCACTTCCTCAGGGGGATGTTCCGGGAAAGTATTCAAAGAGGAAACCACCAAGGTGGGTCTTTCCTGGGCTTTTGTGCCCCCTATCCCAGGGATAAGACTGATGGAAGCTCTGGAGGAGAGGAAGTAGAAGTTTGGCCTGACAGGGATGGCAAGGCCTGGGAGTCCACAATGGACAACGTCTTCTCCATGATTTGGAAGCCCCCCCCCCGTAGAAGGATGGAAGCCAGAAACTGAAACAGACTCCTTTGGAACCGTGGTCCTACCCCACACTGAAGAGGCAACCCCCGAAACCGAAGCCTGGGTCAAGCCAATGAAAGCTGAAGCACCAAGGGGCATGGAAGGCTCCGAAATTAAAGAAGTCAATCCCTGCTCCTCAGAACTAGCCACACAATCCCAACCCCAGGAGACCTCCAATTCCAAACACCTGGAGGAACTCAAGGCAATTCTCAGTTCTGGAGAAGATGTTCTTACCACAAATGAGACAGTCGGAGCTGGGCAGGTCAGTGCCAGAAGCTCCAATCTGTGACATATTGAGCAATTTTCCTGCAAGTGAACCTTACCCAGACAGTAAATACATCAAACATGCCCGTATGAGTTCAGCATTTTCCTATGGCACGTCTTGAAAGCTGAAATGCCCTTAGATGACTTCGCTGGAGAGTCGGATTTTTCAGCCATACCTAACAGATAACACACACTCACAAAAAAAAAAAAAAAAAAAAAAAAAAAAAGAGGAACAGTGAAAGATTTTTTTATTTTTTGGTAGAGAAGAAGAAGAAAGGGGAGATGCCAACAATGGTATTTGAGAAATACCTAAATAGGTATAAAAGACTACCAACAATAAAAAGAAGACACACACATGCTGAAAAGATATAGCAAGAGGAGCGGGTACGGAAATAAAGTCACCAGAAGGTAGAAAGGTAGATTTATGAAAGTTGAAAAGAGATTTTTAAGGAAAAAAAAACTTTCTTTAATCAAAAGCCAAAGCTCGAGAGCAGTCGTACGCGTCTGACACCCGAAGCGGCAAACGAGTTCTGGGGTAATTTAGAGAGGAGCATTATGGGTAGAGCTGAGTTCAGGAGTTTGTAAGGTGCAAACTGAAGTAAACGGCCGAGTCAGTTCTGAGGATTGGAACTGAGCTTACAGTCGAGGATTATGTAAAGATTGACAACATCAGATCAACAATTATACAACAATCACAAAGTTGAGTAATAGAAAAACAGAGAAAGTAACACGTATAATAAGACACATAGTAAAGGTGGTACATTATTTACAGTATATACATAGAGGACTTGTAACCAACAATACAGGAGAAAGATTCTTATATGTTAGACAAAAATTAATGAAAATATGCCATCATCTGATTTTTACTTTTTGTTAAGTAAGAACTGTCATATGCTTAAGGCATAAACTGCAAGAAGGTGATTCTAGGAAGTGAAGACAGCGGTTGATCAAATTAAGTAGGGTCCTGACAGGGGCATATCTATGATTTACAGGGGGAACTTCTTAATTCTTTTTTGAAGTTGTTTGTGTTTCCGATGCTACATAAGGTGAAAGGGAGTTGGTTCCAGAAATGAGACGCGGAGCATTTATATAAAATTTTGCTGATTGTTTTGTTGGATTTGTATGTTTGTCGAAGGAATTTATCACTATTTTGTAGTGGGCATAAAGGGGTATAGTAAGTCACAATGTTGGAGAGGGAGGGACAGGCAGTGGGTTTGTTGATTAGAAAGTGAGATAGTTGGAGATGTGAGCATTTAAGATGGTGGGAAGTTCCATCCAGTGAAGGTTTTTTAGAGCAATACAGTGGTGAGAGATATTAGGTAAGTTAACTACAAATTTAGCAACTTTATTGTAAGTGTGTTCAAGCTTGGTAAGCAGAGAGGATTGGAGATTTGTAAGAACTGGAGCTGCACAGAAAAGAGTTGCAAGTAAGTAGGCTTGGGCCAAGGAAGGTCTAGAGTCAGTAGTTAGGAATTTCTTGTTCTGATACAGGAGACTTAGTCTTTGTTTTTTTGATGGACTGCTATATGTGTAGATCAAATTTTAGTTAATCGTCTATTGTCATTCCAAGTAAGTTTGTGTGGTGCTCTACTGTAATGATGGCTTTGTTAAAAGAGAAAATTGTGAAAGATTGTTTGAGATGGTTATTTGATTTAGGGGGAAAGACGAAAAGTTTAGACTTTTTTGGATTCAAAATTAGTTGAATTTTAGTTAGCCAATTTTCTATAGAAAGGAAAGATTCTTGTGCGAGTGACTGAAGTTGTGACAGTGTATGAGAGGTGCTGATAAGTGTGGAATTGTCAGTGTATTGTATAACAGTAGAATGAGAAGTTGAGGTGTAGAGGTGTAGAAGTTATTGGTGAAGATATTAAAAAGAAAGGGTCCCAGGATGGAGCCCTGGGGAATGCCTGTATGAAGGGCAGAAAAGCAGAGCAGGAAGACTGCCATCTGACTGATTGCTGTCTGTGTGCTAGACAGCTGGAGAACCATTTGAGGGTGGTGGGAGATAGATGTAGGCTGGCAAGTTTGGCTAGCAGAAAGAAGTAGGATACCGTGTCGAAGGCTTTCAATAGTTCTAAGAATCGACTTGAGACCAGTATGTTATTATTGCAAGCTTCAGCAATAGTGTGAGTGAAAGACAGATGGGCTATCGAGGTACTATCATTTGGCCGAAAGCCAAGTTGAGTAGGAGTAAGGACACTATTAGGGATAAGAAATTTGAGCATTTGGGAATGTATACATTTTTCTAGGATTTTAGATGGGGAGAAAGGATAGCAATGGGTCTATAGTTGGAAGGATCAGTGGAGTTGCCTCCTTTGTGAAGGGGTATTATAAAGAAAGATTTCCAGATGTCAGGTACAGTGGCTTCTTTAATGGATATTTTTATGAGTAAAGAGACTGGGTAGGCAATAGATTTGGCTGCTATCTTGAGAAAGACAGAGGGTAGATAGTGAGCAGAAGGAGAACAAAGTTGAAGCTTTTGGAGGGCAGACAATGTAAGAGGTTGTGATCGGTTTGTGAGAGAAGAGTGCCTCCTTTCTTCAGATTGGTGTTAGTTAGCTTACTGACGGTGTCAATGAAGAAACTGTTAAGGAGAGAGGCAGTGTCTTGTGCGGACAGACTGGGATAAGGGCTAGGGGTTTGCAGTTTTCCAAGGTGAAGGATAGTGTTGATGTTTGTCCAGAAATTCTGGGGATGGACTAATGGGTGGATTGGACTTTACAGTAAAAGTTTTTCTTGGCATTGTATATTTGTCTTTTGGTCTGATTACTAAGTTCTTTGAACAAATGATGGTAAGTAGAGGATTTGGATTTTTGTGATGTTTTCCAGGCGGAGTCTCTTTGGTGCATAAGGGTGCGAATATCTTTTGTGAGCCAGGGTGCATGACTGTATTTTATTGTTACTTTACGAGGGGGTGCTAGGTTTTTAAGGATGTTTAGGAATATGTTGTTGAATTCTAGTACTACATCATTAAGAGGAAATGTGTGCAGGCTAGACCAACTGATGGATGTGAGTCTATCATTGAAAGTAGAAGGATCAAAGGCAGAGAGTTTAAGGCAGTACTTAAAGAGATGAGGTTTGTTAAGTCACAGTAAATGTCTTTGGATGTAGATGGATAAGTGGTCACTTAATGCATCTGGGAGTGAGCGTGGGTTATGGTAGAGGTGAGGGTCTCTGGTCAGAATCCAGTCGAGTGTAAAACCTGTGTTATACTGCTTGTTTAGACGAGTCGGGGTAGTGATTAGTTGTGTAAATCCAAATAAATTAATGCTTTGGGCTGGGGTTTCAGTATTTAGGGTATTCCAGACCAAATTTACATCTAACAGTATTATAATTTATATGGTATATTTTGAAAGATCCAGGATAGTACACTTTCGATAATAGGAATGTTTTTGCCAGATGGAATACAGATTGCAGTGATAGCGATTTTTTTCTGATTGTTGATGTGGCAATCTAGCAGTAGTATTTCAGCTGGGTGGAAGTCAAAATGGGCACTGCGGAAAGGGGAAAAGTTCAGGTGTTCAGAGTAAAGAATTGCAACTCCTCCACCCTTTTTTGTGACTGCCTTGACAATAGATATTATAACCAGGGGTGTGTATTACTGATATGTGGTTTTAGCCAGGTTTCTGATAGTGCTAGTATATGGGGGTGTAGTGTGAGATCCATGCATGTGGTTCAGTAACTTTATTAGATAGACTTTGTGTATTAATGGATAGAAAGGTTAAGGTTTTGGGTGAAGAGGTGATGGGGATTTTGTTGGTGTTGTAGATCCTGGGTTAGGGTGTATGTCACCAGCTTGTAAAAGTATTGCCAGAAGGAGTGTGAGTTTGGGAGAAAAGAAGGTGTAAATGTAATGTTTCAGTTTGAGTTTAAGGGAGAGGGAGGGTAATAGTTGCATGAGTTTGTGATGAAATAATTGACTGTAAGAGAAATTAAGTAGTGAGGAAGAGATAGTATAAGGGAGATTGATTAAGGGTTTGTCTGTGAACTAAGATAAAGTTGGTGTGGATTTCTGGTAATTAAGGTTGGTGTGATAAGATGTTAAGGATGTAAGGAGTAGTAATACTGATGTTAGTAATAGGCTGCATATCATGATTGAGAAAGTTATATGGTATTAAGAAGGAAGTATGTAATAGGAGAAAAAGAATGAGGAGATTGATAGTACAGTGGTGCAAGTTGGGTGTGAGGGGGATGGGTTTGGAGGTCTGATGTGAAGTTATGTGGTGATTGGTTAATTGTGGTGGAGGAGAAAACGTGGGACAGAGTATAAATCTGGAGTATTCAGGGTTGAGTGGGAAATGGGGTAGGGTAGCGGAGCGGAGTGAGGCCGAGTGGGCTGCAGCCTGTATCCTGATTGTTGCTGGTGACAAAAAACAATCAGTCCATAAGTGAATAAACTACCAGTGTTAGTAAAGAAAGAAAAATGTGTAGTTTTATTTTGTTTTGTTATGCAGGTAGTTTTGTAAGAGAGAAGTGTGGAGGCTTGCCATAGGGATATTCAAAATATTGAGGCTAATTGTAGTGGTTAGAAGTTAACATTTGAGAATGGGGGAGCCAAGATTAGGCACTCTAGCTTGGTGTGCACGCCACTTACAAATCTATTGCAGAGCACTACAACTGTTAAACTAACAAATGCACATACTTAAGCTTCACAGGTAGTAGTGAATTCAGGACAGACAGTGAAAGCCATAGCTCTTTTGATTATGGCTACTTTTATTTATTTATTTATTTATTGTTTTTGTTTTCTCTAGCCATACAAGCAGATCGTGCTGGGGAGCGCCCGTGGCTTCTGAGGGCAGGAGTAGCTGAATAGACTGTTAAGGGAAGGAGAAGGAAAAGTTTTTAAACAAATAAATTGATGGAAATAAAAGAAAAAAATAGCTCATGGTAACATTAAGTAGAAATAGATGTTAGGATTACATCAACCAGAAGCAAGAGTAATATGCATTAAATTACAGACTGTATGAAATATATATAATCATTTCAGCTTTATCTATACAAACAATTCAGCTTTATCTAAAAAGACACTGGCTTTCTCCTGCTGTGCCTATCGAAGCAAAAAAAAAAAACACAAAAGAAAAACCAAAAAATAAAAAACCCAACCTGAATCCCAGTGTTTATTAATTTGGCACTGAAAGACTAACTTTGCAAATGCACACTACTACATATATAATGATCAACAATCTTAGCACAAGCAAAAATAAACAAAAAAATAGATTAAAACATAATTTGTTGCAAGGGCGCAAGCTCCCTGCACCCCCATTATATATATCTACATATATATATATATATATATATATATATATATATATATATATATATATATATATAGCTATAAATATATATAGTAGCTCTGACATTGCACAATCTCGGGGAAAGGGCATATTGCCTAACCCAGAGAATTGTGCAGTCTCGCACACCTGTCAATCATCTGTTCAACTGATCAAATTTTATTGGCTAAATAGATGTTGATTTATGGTAGTGTGGACCAGTTTCAGCTGGCCCATGTGTGTGTATGTGTGTGCATCTATATATATGTGTATATATATATATATATATATATATATATATATATATATATATATATATATATATATATATACAGAGAGAAAGAGACAGAGAGAGGCACATACAGGCTTCTGCTGTTGTTTTTTTTTTTGTTTTTTTTTTAGGGAGGTTTATTTTGTGGCCATGGATGAGAATTAACTGTGGACATGGTTGCTACTGCCTCACTTTACATAAACAGGCTGAACTATCCTATAAAGAAGAAGTATTTGTAAGTATTTAGCAAATATTAAAGCTAACATTACATGCCTTCAGGAGACTCATTACTACCAGATAAGTGCCATGTAAGTAAAGTTGGCAAGATACCTGTACAGGTATTAACTAATAACAAAGCCCTTGGGGTCACTATAATATTAAATCATGATATATGAAAAGTCCTTAAATTTCTCAGATACTTAGGTGGAAATTATTATGTAGACACTGACAAAAAACAAATTTAACTTTAATACTGGCTCACAATACGCCCATTTATAGACTATTATTTTGTTTCTTTTCAGACACATACATGTATCAAAGAGTTGGACTAAAATCTATTGTTTCTTTTTTGAGAACCTCACATCCATCAATTCTTTGTGGTGATTTTAGCATACATTTCAACAAACATAGAGATAGACATTACATAACATTATTAGGGGTCTGAACGGAGAGAAGATAAGTCAGCAAGCAAGGGGTAGTATTGCTGAAAATGAATTCATCCTCAAGTCTTGGTGAATACCTTTGCGAGGTGGACCCTGTTTTTCACAAAATCTCACCAAGAAGACACTGAGATATAGACTGTAATTATATAGCATAGATCATGGACAGAAGTAGATTAAAAATAAAAAAGAGAGCTGGGTGCACAAGACCCATGATAAAAAAATGCCCAATCCTGGTAAGCACACTGGTGCCAGGACTGGAAAGGTTGACAGTGTAGAATCCCCCCATTGTAGAAGGAAGTAGTAGTCCACAAAATCACAAAAACTGATAGGCCAAAGAAGAGCCATAAAGGTGATAAAGTGGACTACTGAGGATCAGAGCGAAATTATGTGTTGTTACTATCATGCAAAAAGCCCAGAATTTCTAGACACAAGACATACAAAATGATTAAGAGGGAAATTAGAGGAAAGAAAAATACTTCCACAGGAAAAATTGTCAGACGCTTCAAATTAAAATTTGTGTTCAACAATACAACAGATTTTGAAAAACAGTATATAGATCAAGAAACTTTGATCTGTTTGGAAAAAGAAGCATCTGAGGAAGTGTGAAAATATAAACAACAAAACCTAGAGATATTTGAAAAGTATAAAAAAAATATGGACATGGGAAAGAAAGAGAGATTTGATATGGTGCAATATTTATACAAAGGAGAAAGCCAAATTAATCAATATTAAGAAGGCAGCCCCAAAGATATTTGAAGAGAAATACAGGCAATGGCATCCGGATATGGAACATTTCACAATAAAAACAAATAATATCACAAACAGGGAATGTAGAAAAAAAGATTAGTAAAGTAAAAGTTAAAAAAATAAAAGTTGAAGTTATGGAGTGCCTGCAAAGTGAAGGATTTGGTGTAGAAGGTCTAACACAGATTACATCACAGCATGATGGTGTGAGTCCCCAAAGTATGGAGAAGCAGGAAGATTAGGAGACATCTGAAGAAGAAATATGGACATGGGAAAGAAAAAGAGATTTAATATGGTGTAATATTTATGCGAAGGAGAAAGCAAAACTAATCTATACAAAAAGAGCAGCACCAAAGATATTTGAAGAGAAATACAGGCAAAGGAACCCAGAAATGGAAAGCTTTACAATACAAAAGATAAGACGACAAAGAGGAAAAGTAGAAAAGGAAATTAGTAATCGAGAACTTAAAGAAATGTAATTTGAGGTTATGGAATACCTGCGAAGTGAAGGATTCAGTGTAGAAAATCTAATTCAGAAAGCACCACAACAGGATAGAGCAATGAATATCTAAATAAAGGGGAAACCAGTGGAACAGGAAGCAACTGTGTTATATGAAGATATTTTGGAGCCTTCCACAGGAAACCAGTATAAATGGTCACTTGAAGCTAGACAGCAACAGAAGGAAAAGGAAACTGTGGAAACTCTGATGTAGTCAATGTTGAGAAGTGATAGGCCAGTGAGGTCCCATATGACAGAGCAACGGATGGCACAGGATGAAACTGAAGAGAATGTGCCACAGGAAGATGTTATAGAACTTTCTATTGAATGCCCAAAGGGAATGCAAAACAAGGGATGTGCCGTGCCCTCAGTTTGGAAGAAATGTGTTAAGAGAAGAGCTACTTGATCTAATATATATAGATAGATGTATTAAGATCAATGAAAGAAATAGAATGCAGAAGGTCAATAAAACCCAAAAAGTCAGAAGAAACACAGTAATTAGGACTGTTTATAGAGATCCATGTGATATTACAGAAGTAAACAGGATATATTACTGTGCAGCTAAATTAATAACTGATAAAGTACTACCACAAGAACAGAGGGTAGTGAGGGAAAGGAAGTGGAGAAATCACATACCATCATGGAAGTATCAAACAGAGAAAACTATAAAGCATTTAAGACAAGAAGTCTCACTGTTAGAAGATTATAGAAGAGGGAATAGAGCAACAAAAATATTAAGAAAGATAGATGTGATAAAAGCAATGCACAGTATTAGAACAGACAAGGATCTATCATGTACTATCGCAACTAAAAATTTCAGCCTAGGTGGTCTTGATAAATGTGCAAAAGCAACCTTTAAAGCATGAAAGCTGCAACACCAGGAAAAAAGAAGATATGTACTCACCATAACGTTCCATATGAGTAGTTAAGACTTCATTTATCATCAGCCTGTGGGTTTTGGATCCGATACGGATCTGAGCAGGCAGCTTTCCAAGCTAAGATCCGAGCTCCAAGCTCCTCCCCCTCTCCCATACTACACTGTAACCTCCTTCCAACCCTCAGATCGAGTTTGCCACCCACAGCGTGACACACATCAATCCAAGAGACATAACCTGACCTGAACACATAAACTAGGCTCACCAGACCCAGAAACTCTGAGCCCAAGGACTGACATAAACCACCAAGGTCAGGGGGAAGGAGGGGGGAAGGTTGATGACAAATGACATCTAACTACTCAGATGGAATGTTAGGGTGAGTACATAACTTCTTTATCTGAAGTAGTTAACTTCATTTGGTCATCAACCTGTGGGACAGAGTCCCCAACTACCAAAAATCTTGGGAGGCCCTTAAGGAAGGATACTCCGGAGCACTGCAGAACCAAAAGAAGCCCTTCCTCTAGACACCATTTCCAACTTATAATGAGTAATAAAAGTGTGAGAGGAAGCCCAGGTAGCTGCTGAACAAATATCATCTAGGGAAACTCTGGACCAAAATGCAGCAGAAGTAACCATAGAATGAGTAGAATTAGCATGAATCTTTTCTAGTTCTGGTAATCCATGTTCCTTGTACACCTGCAAAATGCAAAGTGAAACACATCTAGCAAGAGTCACCTTTGAAACTGGTTTCCCCAAAAAGGGTTTGGCAAAGAAAACAAAAAGCTGATCAGACTTACGGAAGGGTTTAGACCTATGTAAGTAAAAGCGTAACTGTCTGTGAACATCCAGCAAATGAAGTTTGTATCCCCCTTTATTTTGAAAGTTAGGAAAGAATACTGGGAGATTAATAGACTGATTGATGTTTGATTCCGAAGCAACTTTAGGGAGGAACGACGGGTTAGTCCTGAGAGACAACCTATCCTTATGAAAAACTAAGTACGGGGGTTTCATACATAAGGCTTGAAGCTCCGACACTCTCCTGGCCGAGGTGATAGCCACCAGGAAAGCTGTCTTCCATGAAAAAAATTTCAAATCAACTGATGCTGTGGGTTCAAATGGAGGGGCAACTAAGGCCTGAAGAACCAAGGTCAAATCCCACGGAGGGGAAGGATGCTTAATAGGAGGTCTCAGTAAAAAAGTTCCTTTGATAAAGGTCTTACAAATTCTGACAGCAGCTAGAGAACCTGAATTTTCTCCTACATGAAAATGGGATCTAGCCTCCAGCTGGACTTTCACCATGAAGAGCTGGCCCCCTGCTGGAAAATTTGAGAAAAAAATTCTAATACAACAGGAGTGGTAAAGGGATCCAGATTTCTCTGAGAAGCCCAAATGGAAAAACACTTCCATTTACTACGGTACACCTTTCTGGTAGAGGACTTGTGTGCCGCCACCAGAATTGACTTAACGGGGGAACAGAGACCGGGAGTCCTGGCAATTAACGGAACTGGAGCAACTGAGCAGTAAGCTTGAGGTCGTCCAGATTCGGGGGAGGAATTCCCGAGGGATGACAAATGGGATCCGGAATGGGATCCAGTATCCAGGGCGGAGCTACTAAATGAGACCGTAGGCAAGGGAACCAAATCTGACGAGGCAAGAATGGGGCTATGAGGATAATCTTGCTCCACAAGCGCCGAGCTTTCTGTAAGAATTTTGTCATGAGAGGTAGCAGGGAATACACATAAAGAAGACCAGGGGGCCAATCATGGACAAGAGCGTCTCTGGGGGTTTCCTCCCGAGGGGGAATCAGAGCGAAAAACTCGCTGCACTTCACGTTGGATGGAGATGCGAAGAGATCGCAGCAAGGCTGACCCCACTTGAGGAAGATCTGTTCCGCTAAATAAGGGTTCAGAGACCACTCGTAGGGCAAAAGGATAGTCCTGCTCAGTTTGTCTGCTAAAATGTTGGACCGACCCTGGATGTGCGTTGCTATCAGAAAACGGTTGGTGGAGATCGCCCATTCCCACACTCTCATGGCCTCTCGACAAAGTTGATAGGACCTGGTTTCCCCCCTGTATATTGATATACCAGACCACTGACATATTGTCTGACTGAATCGCAATAGTTCCCAGAGGAAGAGTAGCATGAAGGGCCTGCAATGCTAAAAGGACCGCCCTCATCTCCAGAACATTGATATGCAGAACGGTCTCGTTTGGGGTCCACGTGCCTTGGACAGTCCTGCCCGAGCAATGACCCTCCCCACCCTGGACAGGAGGAGTCCGTGGTCACCGCGGCTTGGGGCAGGAGCTTTACAAAGGGGCATCCTTCTCGAAGATCCTGGGACTGAAGCCACTACATGACGAAAGCTTTGCACACCTTGCTTAGAGGAATCGGGAAGTTTAGGGGCTGGTATAACGGAGACCACTGAACTTGTAATGTCCACTGTAATATTCTCACATGCAGACCTGCACAAGGAACCAGATTTATGGCTGCTGCCATGGACCCTAAGTCTCTCAGGACTAACTCTGCTGGGGGTGAAGAAGCCTGAAGAAGTGCCAAGACATGAATGGTCAGGTCCCGAAGTCTGTCTGGAGTCAAAAATACCCCTGGCCTGAAGAGAATCTATTCTCGCCCCTATGAAGTCCAGAATCTGAAGAGGCTGAAGAGAGGACTACGTAAGGTTTACTGTAATACCCAGTAGATTTGACAACTGAAGGAAGAAATTTCTGACTTGAATAAACTGATGCCTGGAGGGGGCGGTGAGGAGCCAATCGTCCAGGTACGGGAAGACCTGGATGCCCTGAAGTGTCAGGTGGGCCGCTACAACTGCCATGACCTTGGTAAACACCATGGGGGCTGTGATGAGACCGAAGGGTGAGATCCTGAACTGGTAGTGATTGGCTCCTACCCGAAAGCGGAGAAACCTCCGGGATCGCCTGTCCATCAGGATATGGCAGTACACATCCTTGAGGTCTACCAAGCACATCCAGTCTTCCAACTGCAAGAACAGCAGGATGGATTGTAAGGTGACCATCCGGAACTTCTCCTTGGCAATGAACAGGTTCATTGTGGATAAATCGAGAATCGGCCTGAAGTCCCCTGTCTTTTTTGGCACCAAAACGAACCTGGAATAGATGCCTGATTCAGACTGGTCTGGGGGGACTGGCTGGATTGCTCTTTTGCCTAGCAACTTTTCTATTTCCAAAGCTGCCGTCTCCCTTTGAGCAGGTGGAACATCTGGGAGGCGCTTTGGGGTTAAGGGACTGTTCATAAAGGGAATGGAATAACCTCTGGATATTATTCTAAGCACCCAGCGGTCTGATGTTATGGACTCCCATTGAGCTAGGTGCTTGAAAGAACGTCCCCCGACTGCATCCAGAGTGGAGCAGTCGGGCAACCCCCTCAGGGCTGCTGCGCGGGTCGATCCGAAAAAGGTTCCCGTGACCCAAAGTTCTTCGGTCACTCTCTTCCTCTGGCCGGCATCCACCTTGCCCCCCCCCCTGCCTCTAGTGGAAAAGGAGTCCGGAGCATCCTGGGAATGCTGAGACTTCCGGAACCACAACTTCTTTTGCCCCCGCTGATTCTTGGAAAAGGACCTTTGAGGGCTAGAGAAGTGGATCCCAACGGCTGACAGCATCTTCCCGTCCTTCTCACTCTGGACTAGCATGTCTCAGACGGTCTTTCCTAACAGAGTCGAACCGTCAAAAGGGTCATTCGCAAAAGACGCCTTGAAAGATTCTGAAAAATTGCAAAGCTGGAGCCAGGCATGACACCTCATGGCTATACTGGACTCGGCCGTCCTAGCGGCTCCCTCAGTGGCGTGAGGAAGTAAACGCATGGACGAGTTAGTAACCGACTTAAGAGTGGCCATACACACCGAGAATGAATGCTTATCCTCGGCCGAAATGGACTCAGGGGAGACTCCACATACTCTTTCATGAGGTCGCACTGAAGTCTAATCACGTGGGCCATATAGTTCAGCATCCTTATGGTAAAGGTAGCTGAAGCATAAGTTGGCTTTCCGAGTTGATCCATCGCCCTAGACTTGTCTGGAGGATGAACTGAGGAACTCTCCTGCGCCAGTTCCTTTTTGGTGGCCACCGCCACCATCATGGCATCAACTGGGGAACCCTTACTCCGTGTAGGCTTGTCAGTAGGAGGGCTCAACACTTTATCTGGCCATTTTGGTATTGGCTCTACAGTGTCCGGTTCCTCCCAAGCTCTGGTGGTAATGAGGTCCACCAGAGGATCATCCGGGGGGGCACCCAAGAGGTAGATGGGCCTGTGGCGAATGCCTCCAGGAATACCGACTCGTCCAAGGAAGGCTTTTGGGTGGACCAGCTTCTCCTCTGGCGAAGAATTTCCATTGTGTCTCTGAAGGAGACATCTTCGGGAGGCGATCTGGGGGAGCCTTCCCCTTCCTCCAAGTCGGTATCCTCAGTGAGGGACTGGGGGGAGTCCATGTGCCTCCTTTTGCACTGGCAATTGCAAGTGACCTCCTCGGGGGGGGGGGGGGGGCTCTCCGGGGAGGGCTCACAAACAGTTTTGTATTCCTCGAGGGAAACCATTTGGGGCGTATCAGACACAGGCTGTCCCTGGGAGGACTGGATGACAGAAGACATACTCAACTGCGAAGGAGCAGGGGTGGACTCCGAGGAAAGTGTGAGGGGTCTCGATCCCCCCTGAGAGAACCTCTCCACAACATCGAAGGTCAAAGGGAAACCGGCTTCCCTGAAACTGGTGTGATGAGCAGCTGTGCCCCTAGGATCCGATGAAGGGATTGGTATGTCTCCCGACCACAAGGCGGCCAATGACACACTCATCCTTTTGGATCTGACACCCAGAATCTCGGCTCAGAGAGCTCGGATCCGACATAGGATCTGACAAACTCAAGGGCATGGCCGGTGTCGAGGTTAGAGGAACCATCGGCACCAACCCCCTGACTCCGGGGCTCCTCGGATCCAGGGACTTGAAACCTGGGGATGGATCGGAGAAGGAGCTATCGGGGCGAACATCAGAGCCAAAACTCCCTGTTCTGGCAGGAGGGGGAGCCAGCAACACTCCCATCTGCAACTGAGTCTGCAAGAACCTTCTCATCATCCGGTCCATGTCAGCTTCAGAGAGGCTTCTTGTGGATCTGGAGGACGCCACTGACACCGGCCAGGAGGGCTGATGCGAGGATGACCTTGAAGCGGGCCAAGCCGCAGAACGGAGCTGTGGGGAAGATGGCCTAGGAACCGTTTCTGGGGTAGAGACCACTTTCACAGCGGGGGGGGGGGGGGCTGACGGATCCGACGGGTCCGCTGGTCTCTTACAACCCCTCTCCTTGTCTCTCTCGCTCTCTTTTTCTCTGTCCCTTTCTTTTTCTCTGTGCTTCTCCTTCTTGGCCTCTGTATCGCCCTGCTTAAAAGTGGGAGTGGGAATCCCGGACAGGGGAGGAGGACCAGAAGCTGGTACAGCCATAGCCGTGGCTGAAGAAGAAGAAGAAGCCACCAATTCCACTGGGAGAAGACCAGCCAGAATCAGCTTGGCCCTGCGATCCTGCAGAGCCCAAGGGTTAAAGGCCGCACAATTTTTGCAGCCCGAAGTAAGGTGGGGAACCCCTAAACACAGGAAGGACAGAGTGTGACCATCAGCCAGTGACAACTTATGGCCACACTCTGTGCATTTAGAGAAAGTCGGCTTCTGGGAGTCCAACATAGCCACCCCACAACAAGCAAAGGCTAACAAGGAACCTAGTTTAATGCGTGCACTTACACACACACACACACACACACACACACACACACACACACACACACACACACACACACATCAAGGGTGGGAAGGGGAGGCCTACACTAAGACAAAGTTTACAACTCTAAACTTTCTTCTTTTTTTTTTTTTTTTGGTGGAAAAACCGTGGGAGAAGCAAAGGGAGAAAAACTAACCATGCACACACTCACACACACTTGAATCACACAGGTAAAGCTAGACCAAAAACATCCCACGATACCTGCCTGGAGCTCAGAGAACATGACTTGGCGAAGCCACGGTAAACGAGATCTGAGGGTTGGAAGGAGGTTGCAGTGTAGTATGGGTGAGGGGGAGGAGCTTAGAGCTCGGATCTTAGCTTGGAAAGCTGCTGGCTCGGATCTGTATCAGATCCGAAACCCACAGGTTGATGACCAAATTAAGTTAACCACTTTAGATACATCAGTTTGGGACAAGAATGTGATATAAAAGGACTTGAGTAAGAAGGAGTGTATAAATATTTGGGAACCGATGAAGGAGCAACAGTAAAACATGAAAAATGTGAATAAAGCTTAGTAAGGAATATTTCAGAAGACTTAAATTAATACTGAAAACAGCACTTACATTTAGGAACAAAATCCAAGCTATAACCCAATTTGCTCTTCTTGTCCTAACTTACAGTTTTGGAGTGACTGACTGGCCCCAAAATGTGTTGGATAGATTAGATAGGAAAACAAGAAGGATGCTTCCTGCTCACCAAATGAGTTATAAAAATCAGTGCATACCAAGACTATATAGTCACCATTCTGAAGGACGGATGGGCCTCCTTGAAATTGATTACATGTATAGATCTGCAACTGAGGGACTCTGCACATATCTGCCGACCTCACAAGACCCAAATGTAGTGAAAGTTTTGAAACAAGAGGAGAATAAATCTAAGATGACTTCTCTGCTTCTCTGCTTACTCTAGCAGAAGCATACTGGCATCAAGCAGGAATGGAAATCAACAGAGAAATACAGGTAAAGGCATCCAGACATGGACAATTTCACAATACAAAAAATAATATCACAAAGAGGTAATGTAAAAAGAAGATTAGTAAAGCAGAAGTTAAAAAAATAGAAGTTGAAGTTATGGAATGCCTGCAAAGTGAAGGATTTGATACAGAAGGTCTAACACAGGTTACATCACAGCATGATGGAACAAGCATCCAAAGTAAGGAGAAACAGGAAGATCAGGAGACATCTGAAGAAGAAATACGGACATGGGAAAGAAAAAGAGATTAAATATGGTGTAGTATCTATGCAAAGGAAAAAGCTAAACCACATTGCTTTGCAAGAGACGGTTTGCACCTGTCGCCCCTGGGATTCAGGTTACTGGCTAAGGCTCTTGCCACCCCTATAGTGCATTTTTTAGGCAAGCCTCAAAGGACAAAACTACCACCATAACAGGTACAAGCAAGCAAAATCTGAAGGTAATGCTACTCAGTGCTAGAAGTCTAAACCTCAAGATGCACTCTCTCTCGAGGCTCTCCTAAAAATGGAGAACATAGATATCTGTGCAGTAACTGAGACCTGGTTCAAAGCTCCAGAGAGCACCTATGCAATACCACGCTACAACTCATACCACACTTTTCGACCACCAAACCAAGACCAAAACAGTAAAGGTGGAGGAGTGTCCATATTAACCAAGGATATTCATACCTCCACGCTGGTTGCTCAACACAATGCATCTGAAATTATCCAGGTGCAACTAACACTAAGTAAGACTGCAATACAAACTGTAGCTTACTACAGATCCCCCACCATGCCCCAAGATTCTCACTACACTTTTCTAAATATACTGGAAAATATTAAGATACAACCAAACACCCTAATACTGGGTGATTTCAACTACCCTGCCATTAACTGGGAAAACTACTCATGTACCAACACCTTGCTCAATGGTTCTTGGAATTCAAAAATTTCAATGCCCTAGAGCAACTAATTCATAGTCCCACCAGGGGTACCAATATTCTAGACCTGGTCATTACCAACATGGGAGATCGATGCTCCACACCAGTGGTCACTCCCTCGTTGGTCAGATCAGACCATAAGTTAATCACCCTTGACATCCACATCCCACCCCCACCCCCCTTTAAGGAAACCTCCATAAAAAAACTTCTCCAAAGCCGACTTCATGCTTCTCAAGTCAGAAGTACCAAACTTCATGACACCCATGCAGATGGGAACTGGAAGTTCAACTGCTGAATCCTACACTAAGGTGCTGTACGCACATTCACTCGTGCATGGACCGAGCCATCCTAAATAGAACCAAGATGCTGTCCTCTAAAAAAAGGAAGCCAATCTGGTGGTCCCCAGCCAGAAACAAGCTGTACAACAGAAAGAAGAAACTTTTGCAGAAAAGAGGAAGTACCCAGGATTCAAAAAACTCCCTCACCAGCCTCAGAAGAAAGCTGAGATGCCTCATAAAATCTTCCAAAGCTTGTTACGAAAACAAAATTGCCAAAGATTCCAAAGACAACCACAAGGCATTCTATAGCTATGTTAAGAATCTAAATGGCAATACTCAGATCTGCTCTGAGCTACAGCAGAATGGCACTAGATATACTGATCCCAAGGATATTGCCAATATCCTGGCAGACAGATTCAGTGCCAACTTCACCCCCCTCTCACCCCCTAAAGGGCCCATCTCAATACAGAAAGAATGCCAAATTCTGGTACTCACGGCCACTCAGGTAAAAAACGCACTCTCTAAAGCCAAGAATACAGCATCCATGGGACCAGGCGACATCCCGGGCTGTGTACTGCATGAACTACAAAATTAACTGGCACCTCACCTATGTGTCATATTTAATCATAGCCTCATCTCAGGCTTCGTGCCCATAGAGTGGCACACAGATACAATCATCCCAGCACACAGCTACAGTCATCCCACTCCACAAGGGAGGATCCACTTTGGATCCCGGGAACTACCGTCCCATCAGTTTGACGAGCCTGATCTGCAAGGCCATGGAAGGTATTATCATGGAACTTATAAATAAAGACATTGGCAACCTTCAAACACTGGACCCCACCTAGTTTGGGTATGTGAAGGGCCGATCTTGCCTCCTGAACCTGATCGACTTCTTCGAATCAGTCTCCAGAGCCATGGACAAGGGTAAGGTGGTTCACACAGCCTACTTGGACCTCGCCAAGGCTTTCTACACTATCGCCTACTCTGGAATCATAGATAAACTTACTAAGCTAGGCATCAAACCCTATGTCACTCGATGGGTTGCAAACTGGCTTATGGACAGAACACACACTGTAAAAGTAGCCGACTCAAAATCCAGCTCCAGACAAGTGACAAGTGGTGTACTGCAGAGTTCTGTCCTGGGACCACCCTTGTTTGGCATCTACTTCTCTAAAGTACAGGCCAACACTAAGGGACTCTGGATTACAAAGTTTGCAGATGACTGCAAGCTGGGAGCCATTACTGAATCCCCAAATGATGTGGATATACTACAAAAGGGCCTTACCGAAACAGAAGCCTGGTGCCAGAGCCATGGGCTCAAGCTAAATGCCAAAAAATGTATAGTTGTCCCCTTTGGGAAAAAACACGTACCTGTGAACTACTACATAGGTGGCAGTACACTAAACACCGAAAGTGTGATAAGAGACCTAGGGACACAGGTGGACAGTGGTCTCACCTTTGATAACCACATTGCCACAACAGTTAGAAAATCCTTCTACATGGCACACCTCATCACTAAGGGCTTTTCATCCAGAAAAAATTAGATCATTGTCCCTCTGTACTCATCCCTCATTAGACCCATTATAGAATACAATACCCCATTTGGTATGTACCTCACAAGACATCTGCAATAACTAGAAAGGCCACAGAAATACCTCACAAAAAGAATCACAGGCCTAAAGCAGATGCCTTATGCTGACCGTCTAAAGAAACTCCAGCTATACTCTGTCATATACCACCTACTCAGAGACGATCTTTGCCTAACATACAAGACTATGTCAAACCCAGAGTTGTTGGACATGCTACACTTAAAGAAATCCCAATCCCTCCGAGCCATACACTCCAGGGATCTTAACCTTGTCATCACGATGAACAGAACATGCTGAAGGGATAGGTTCCTGACTCAGAGACTCCCCATACTCTAGAATAGAATACCCATACATGTCAGGCAGAGGGCCTCAATGGCCCTCTTCAAGAGGAACCTTGATGATTGGATGGGAGATAGGAAATTCTCCCTAGGGATCACATCAGTAGCCCTGCTAGACAGGGGTCCAGGAAAGTAAATATTTGTGGGAAGCAATAGCCAGGGAATCATTATGGCTAGACTTGTATAGGCCCTAGGGCCAATAGCCTAGTACCTACCTATGAAACTATGAACCTAATCAAAACAAAAAGAGCAACACCAAAGATATTTCAAGAAAAATACAGGCAAAGGAATCCGGAAATGGAAAACTTTACAACACAAAAATAAGAAAACAAACAGGAAAAGTAGAAAGGAAGATCAGTAATGGAGAAGTTAAAGAAATAGAAACTGAGGTCATGAAGTACATCTAAAGTGAAGGATTCAGTGTAGAAAATCAAATTCAGAAAGTACCACAACAGGACAGAGCAATGGTACTCCAAATTAAGGGGAAACCAGTGGAATGGGAAGCAACTGGTCAGGTGCCATATGAAGATATTTTGAAGCATTTCACAGAAAACCAGTATAAACATTCACTTGAAGCTGGAAAGCAAAGGAAGGAACAGGAAACTGTGGAAACTCTGTCGCAGTTAATGTTGAGGAATGGTGATAGGCCAGTGAGTTCTCATATGACAGAGTAACGGATGGCACAGGATGAAATTGAAGAGAATGTGCCACAGGAAGATGTAATAGAACTTTCTGTCGAATGCCCACAGGAAATGGAAATAAAAAAATGTGCCCTCAGTCTAGAAGAAACCGAACTAAGAGAAGAAAAAGCATAAATATAGTTGGTTTACAAAGTCCATTGAACATGTGGGAAAAACAGACAAATATAGGTTTTGTAAATAAGAATTGGAAACAGTTACACACCTCATTGCCGGTTGCGATATACTAATGGCAGAAGGACTGTATACTGAAAGGCATAATAATGTGGTGAGACTGTTGCACTGGGGATTGTGCAAACATTATGGTACTGAAGTGGCTGAAAAACACTGGAAATATGAGTCACAAAGCATCACAGAAAATGATGGTTTACATCACATGGGATCACCCATTAGCAAAGTTCAAGAGATAGATGCTAGAAAACCATATATACTGGTCCAGGAAAAGAAGAAAAAAGTAGCACTGATCAGTGAAATCGCCACACCCAGTGACTACAGTGTCCTGCATACAGAGACACAAAGTCATAAAATATCAGGATTTGCAAGCAGAAATGAGAGCAATGTAGAAGAAAGATACACAGTTCCAATAGTAGTAGGAGCAACGTGTCTTATAAAAAAAGAGTCTACAATCCTATTTAAATATGCTACCAATACATATAACCCTGTATAAATTGCAGGAGTCACTACTGGGCACATTGCAGGTGCTGCGAAGAGCACTTCTGACTGAAATCAAAGAGTGAAACAATATTAATTTCATGAATTTTGACTTAGAAATGGGGTCCATTCCCATCATGGTATTAGAAACCCAAAAGATGTGGAAATATTAAAAAAAAGGAGAATACACCTTACACTGATCGACTACATTACAGTAACCATGAAACAGAGGCAGACCACTTTGCATTTAAGCCATGATAAAGGACAACTTATTATTCTACTGATAAAAATCCAAAGGGGATATTCCAGGTGACTCTCTGTCAACGCTGCTATTCTGCCTTGCCCTTAATCCATTAAGCTGTCTACTTAACAGCTTAGGACATGGCTATAATTTGGCTCCTATTAAACAACAAAGTGCAAAGACTTCTCATCTTCTCTTTGTCAGTGATTTGAAACTGTATAGCTCATCAGATGAGGAACTGAAAGCACATCTGCAAGTTGTCAAAACATTTTCAGATGATATAAGAATGTCATTTGGTCTTAATAAATGTGCAAAAGCAACCTTTAAAGCAGGAAAACTGTAGCACCCAGAAAACATCAGTTTGAGACAAGAATGTGATATAAAAGAGCTTGAGTAAGACAGAGTATATAAATATTTGGGAACTGATGAAGGATCAGCAATAAAACAAGAACAAATGCAAATAAAACTTAGTAAGGAGTACTTTAGAAGACTTAAATTAACCTGAAAACAGCACTGGCATATAGGAACAAAAATCCAAACTATAAAATTTGCTCTTCCTGTCCTAACTTAAAGTTTTGGAGTGACTGACTGGCCCCAAAATGTGCTGGATAGATTAGATAGGAAAACAAGAGGGATGCTTCATGTTCACTAAATGATTTATAAAAATCAGTGCATACCAAGATTATATATTCCTTGTTCTGTAGGAGGGATAGGCCTACTTGAAATTGATTATATATGTAGATCTGCAATCGTGGGACTCCACACATATCTGCTGACCTCACAAGACCCAAACGTAGTGAAAGTTTTGAAACATGAGGAGAATAAATCTAAGATGATTTCCCTGTTTAGGCTAGCAGAAGCATATTGGGGTCAAGCAGGAATAGAAATCAAACTACAAGTAGATAAAAAAATCAGGCAGCAACTGAATGTGCCAAAAAAACAAAAGAAAGAATATAAGGTGAAGGACCAGATGAGAAGGAAAGAAAAACTTCTGGAAGAACCTCATGCTGATCAGGAACAAACGCAGGAATGGTTAAGGAGAGGCAAATTTAAACCAAGAGATGAAAGGTTAATATTGGTGGCCCAAGATAGTGGGTTACATACTATGTTAGTTTACAAAGTCGATTGAACATGTGGGAGAAACAGACAAATGTAGGTTTTGTAAAACCGAATTGGAAACAGTTGCACACCTTGTTGCTGGCTGTGACATACTAATGGAGAAGGACTGCATACTGAAAGGCATAACAATGTGGCGAGACTGTTGCACTAGGGATTGTGCAAACATTAAAAAGAGTCTACAAGAGTATTTAGATATGCTACCAATACATGTAAGTGCTGCGGTAGCGTTGTCGCCTCACAGTAAGACGCTGTCCGGTTCGATTCTCAGCTAGAGCGTCTTCTGCGTGGAGACATGCGTGAATGGGCGTACCTTCGTTGAAGGTTGTGCAACAGGGCTGGCAACTCGGCACGTAAAAATTAACTGCCAATCATTAGCAGACCAGAGTTCCGCTGTGGCGACCCGTAACTGGGAAAACCCGAAAGATACAACAACAACCAATACATGTAACTCCATGCAAATTGCAGGAGTCATTAGTGGGCACATTGCGGGTTCTGCGAAGAGCACTACTGGCTGACATTAAAGAGTGAAACAATACAATAATACATTAATTCATGAACTTTAATTGTACTTTGACTTAGGAATGGGGTCCACTCCCATCAAGATATTAGAAACCCAAAAGATTTGGAGAAATTATAAAAAAAATAAAGTTAATGAAATGGCCTTGGTTAATTCTCTACAATTTTTCAACATATAGATTACTAGAAACACAAATATTCTCATCTTCCAGGATGTACACTCATAGATTTGAAATATAACAAGCCTGTCAGGCTGGACTATTTCTTTGTCCCATTAAACTGTATACATAAATGTGGGCAAATGAATATTTCTGCACATTCTTCATTTCATTGTATCACTTTTCTTTACCAAAAAGAACAAATTAGGATTAATCATAAAATTCTTGATAATATTTTTCATCAATTTAAGTTAAAATGAAGGAATTATGGCAGAACAAAGGAAGTCTCCTACACGAAAACTGGTAGTATTCAAATCTTATATTAATATCACAGGTTATATGCTGGTGTACTGCATAAACATAGTCTGAAATATAACAAACAGAAAAGTTCTGTGCTTAATAGGCCTAATCCACAACTTATGATCATTACAAAAACTTATGATAGCAAATGTTGGAAAGCATGTTTCTGTTAGAAATAGAAGTTATGTTCTTACCATAACGTTCCATGTTAGTTGTCTTCTTCTCGCCTTCTTTCTTGCTGGATGGGTTCGGAGCCAACCTCGGCTCCGACTCGGCCACTCTAAAAGCTCGAGAGTTGGTTCCACCGGCTCGAGGCTCCCCTTATATCCCACAATGCTTGGCGGTATTACCTCAGATCTCGTTTGTAAGCTAGGCCCAGCCAATAATAAATCCAGAACTACTGGAAATGGGAAAAACCCACCTCTATAAAAAGAAAGGAAGAAGGTGACCTGAAACCTGATGAAGGAATATATGCATAGAATAGCATATACATATATACAATAGAGGTGGTAGAAAGAGAGGTCACAATCAAACTCCTCTAGGTCTGTCCAGGCTAGGGGGAAGGAGGGTGGGGCCTTAAGAAAGAAGGCGAGAAGAAGACAACTAACATGGAATGTTATGGTAAGAACATAACTTCTATATGTTAAGTTGTCCATCTCGCCTTCATTCTTGCTGGATGGCACCGCGTCCCTAGCACCTTGTCCCGGGTGGCCTATCGGAACAGACTCTTGAGTACAGTGGAGCCAAAGTTAGCTCTATGTCTAGAAGCTAAATCCAACTTATAATGAGAAATGAAAGTGTGAGGAGTAGCCCATGTAGCTGCTGCACAAATGGTATCAATAGGCAGCCTGTCTTGGAAAGCTATAGAAGTAGCCAAAGCTCTAGTCGAATGAGCCTTAGGTCTGTTAGGCAACTTTTGGTGTCTAATCTCATACCCAAAGGAAATCAAGGATGTTAGCCATCTGGAGAGTGATACCTTCGAAACTGGAAGGCCCTTTTTGCCTTCTGCATAAGAGACAAACAATTGGTCAGTTTTCCTGATCTGTTTGGTCCTATCCAAATAATACCTTAATTGTCGATGAACATCTAGCCAATGCAATTTTTGTTCAGACCTGTTAGAATAGTTAGGAAAAAACACAGGAAGGTCAATGTTTTGATTTAGATTTCCGCAGAGGCTACTTTAGGTAAAAAGGATGGATTGGTCCGTAAGGATACAACAGATACGGTGGTCGACTGCTGAGTGCATGAAGCTCTGAGTCCCTTCTAGCCGAAGTAATGGCTATCAGAAAGAGGGTCTTCCAGGATAGCAATTTCATTGAACAGGAAGCTGCAGGTTCAAAAGGGGGAAGAATCAAAGATGCGAGAACTAAATTAAGGTCCCAAGAAGGAGGAGGATTTCTTATAGGAGGCTTAAGAAGAAAAACTCCCTTCAAGAAAGCTTTGCAAAGCTTGTGAGACATGATGGCAGAATCTGAGATGCCCACATGAAAGTTAGATATAGCTGCCAATTGAACCTTAAGAGTAGATGGAGACGAACCTGCATGGAAAAGTTCGGCTAGGAAATCAAGGACTATTTGAATGGGAGCAGTGAAAGGATCTATGTCCCTTCCTTGAGCCCAATAGGCGAAACGTTTCCACTTACTAAGATAAATCTTCCGAGTCTTCTGCGTCATTATACAAAGACATACAAAGACACTATTTAACAAAACCAAGTCATTTTTTTTTTCTTAAATAATATTATTGTAGAATAGCAATAACCAATTCCTTGGTATGATATACTGAAGATTTACCCACAATTGCCTTTGTTTAATCACTCAGGCTTTGCCCTCATGACTAAACCACAGCATACATGGGTAAATCTTCAATATACGACACCCAGTCGCTAGTTATTGCTGTATTATTCAGCACTCCTTGTATTTTCTGCACATTAGCAATACAGACTCACCACCTATTATGGTGACCCCTCTCTTTCCCAATTCTCTTCTGAATCAATGAAAATTACATACTAAGGGCAATTCAATTCTCACTTGGCATTCAACTGGACCCTATGCAAGAAGCGTACATTAAGTTGGTGTTATATGTTGATGGCCTCCTATTTACATTGTCAAATGTTTCTTATTCTTTAACAGCTTTTTTTTCAACTGGCAGATAAAGGAAACAATATTACAGATTATATCATTGAATGTGACAAAAAACAAGGTCTTTATGCAGATCAATGCTTACAAACATTGTCTGGACATTCTTTGCAGACTTATCAGTCTAAGGAATTGTAACTTTCACATTTGTAGACAGTCGATCAAAGATTCTGTAATATGGAATTGGTTAAGCTTGTCCTTATGGAAAAGAGTTACATTTTAAGGATAAAGATGTTTTTTTGCCTGTAGGCAATGAAATGTTTACACAATGTAGAAAAAAGAGTATCTATTCTCCACCTCTGCCTATGCATATAGAATGTTTTGTTAGATTGTGTGAAGATGACCTGTATGATTATTTCTACAATGAACATATTAAGAGATGTAAATATTTTAACATGACCAAGGAAGAAAGATTCTCTACATTTTCTCTCCAATACTTGTACCCTTACTATTAGGCGGCAGATAAAGGTGGAGGGATAGTACTTTTAAATACAAGAAGATTACATTGCATATATGAATAATATGCTCAAAGATGCATTGACATATGAATCCATTACCATGAATAAAATCAGTGAAATACATGGAGCTATAGAAGAGGTTATTTCGATATGCTCATGTGTAAACAGATTACGGAAGAACTCTATTCTTACTTCCACAAAGATTTTGTACGTATCCCCACCATAAAAGGACTCCCCAAGATACATAAAAATCTAGATCCACCGCCAATGAGACCCATTGTATCTGGGGCAGGCTGGGCTACAGAGCATATCTCCCTTTTTCTGGAAAAAGTTTTACATCCTTTGGTAGATAAAGTACCACATATTTTGAAGGACACCTATCAACTTCTAGAGTCAATAGAAAAATTGGATTTTAATCTAAATGACTCTGAATATATGTTAATTACCTTAGATGTGAAGAATTTGTTCACCTCCATCCCCAATGAGGAGGGAATACAGGCCATAAGGGAGCTTATGGTACATGAGAGTGGTTATAGTAATGATAGACAGATTTTAATCTGCCAGTTACTGGATCTTGTACTAACAAATAATGTGTTTTCTTTTGGCACCCAATTATACCAACAGAAGTGGGGGGTAGCCATGGGCACTTCGTGTGCCAACACATACGCTAACCTAGTTGTGTACAGTTGGGAGAAAGAACATCTTTTCCCTCATGATAGTTTTAAAAAGGTTATCATCTACAAAAGATATGTAGACGATATACTAATTGTATGGAAAGGGTCCAGAGTGGACTTTAACAGCTTTTTGGACTATCTTGAGAATTCTAGTAATTTTCTGAGTTTCACCATGGACATGTCCAGCACAACCATCAATTTTTTGGATGTGAGTTTGAGCATCCAAGCAGGGGGGCTAGTCCCCTCACTATACAGAAAACCCTGCTGGAAGAACACGCTCCTGAGCTACGACAGCATGCATCCCCGGAATGTCTTTCCTGGTATAGTCAGGAGCCAGTTCATTAGAGTAAGCAGAATGTGTAGAGATGAAGTGACTAGGTTAGAGCAAATCGGCCTCATGGAGGAATTGTTTAAGGATAGGGGATATGATAGTAGAATGCTAAAAGATATTAAAGAAGAAATATTGGGTTCTGAGAGATTTTGTGCTCAAATAGGCAGAGAACAAGGGGTACTCACCATAGAACCCTGGACCAAGATAGAGTTAGGCTTACAGTCACTTACACTAATGACTATGCAGCTATAAAGAGAATTATAAGTAACAATTGGAAGGTCCTGATAGTTGACCAAGACACTTTAAGTTTAGTAGGAATGTACCTAGCATAGCCTACATAACCACAAGAACTTAAAGAGATTACTTTGTGACAACTTTAAATCATGTGAAGTACCAGCAATTGTCAATATTAGTAAGAGAGGGACTTATCCCTGCATGAATTGTAACACTTGCAGGTATATAAGCAAAGAACAAGTGTTTATTCATCCCTCGCTGAGTCTGACTTTTAAGCCTAGATTTTATGCTAATTGTGAAGCAGAATTTAATATATCTTGCAACTTGTTTAATTTTTTGCAAACCAAAAACCCCTTCTATTGATACCTAATTTGACAAAGGGTAGGGACCATCCGGAATCTTGGGTTATAAACTTGACGAACCCTGGGGGGGGTCTTTCCCAGCCTGAAGCGGAGGAATCTCCTGGGCGTCTGTTCATTTTATATGATAGTACGCATCCTGGAGGTCTATAGAGCACATCCAGTTTTCCTTTCCCAATAGGGGTAGGATGGATTGTAGCGTGACCATCCGAAATCTTGTTTTCTTGACAGACTTGTTCAAGATACTGAGATCCAAAATGGGTCTCCAGTCCCCTGTTTTCTTTGGAACCAAAAAGAACTTGGAGTAGATTCGGATCCTTGCTGGTCTGCTGGCACTGGCTGAATGGCTCTTTTGCAAGGAACTTTGATATTTCCAACGCTGCTTGATCCCTTTGGTGGTGGAACATCTGGAAGGATTTTCTTGACTGATTTGGAATGCGAAAGAGCGGAATGGAATAGCCTTCGAAATGATGGACTGTACCCACTTGTCTTGAGTTAGGGATCGCCAGGCTTGTGGGTACAGTGTCAATCTTCCCCCGTAGCCCTCCGAAGGTGGTCAGTCGGGCCACACCGCAGGGATGGTGGAAGGGCTTATCGGAAAAGGTTTCTCGATTGCCCTGGTTCTGGACCCCCTGCCTCTAGGCGGCGTCTACCATTATTGTTCCCCCCTCTGCCTCTAGAGGGGAACCGACTCTGTGCGTCAGGCAAAGTCCCTTGAGATTGTTTGCGGAACCACATTTTTCCACTTTTCTGGCTTTTGGGGTAAGGCCTAGAAGGAGTAGAAAAACGGACTCCAACGGCAGAAAGAGTTTTGCCATCTGTCTCGCACCTTGTCAAGGTTTCTTTCACCTGAGGACCAAAGAGGGACGATCCATCAAACGGGGAATTAGTGAAAGACATTTTAAAGGGGTCCGCAAAATTGCATAGCCACATCCAGGCATGCCTGCGTAAGGCCACACCTGTCCCTGCAGCTCTGCTCGCTCCATCAGCCGCATATGAAAGAAGGCGCATGGAGGAGTTAGCTATAGTATTTAGGGTAGCCAGCTGAGCGTTCATCTTGTCCTGAAAACCCGCAGCTGTAGGATCCTTTAACATCTCACTCGCTTCCTTGATCAAGTCTCTTTGAAGACGAGTGAAATGACAGAGGTAGTTCAGCGAACGCATAGAAAAGGTCGCTGACGAGAACATCCGCTTCCCGTACCTGTCCATAGACCTAGATTCCTTGTTAGGGGGATGGACAGGCACCGAAGGATCAGCTAGTTCCTTCTTAGTGGCGGCAGCTACCACCATAGCATCTACAGAAACTCCCTTAGTCAGAAATTGCTTATCTGCTGGTGCTGTAATAAACTTTGAAGGTCTCCTGGGGGTAGGGTCCACAGAGTCAGGAGCCGTCCAAGCCTTTTTGCTACCACCTGCATAAGGGGGTCAAAGGGGGGACACACCCAGGAGGTGGAAGGGCGAGAGCCAAACGCCTCAAGATGCACAGATTCATCCTCCGAAGGGTTAAGGGCTGGCCAATTTCCCCTCTGTCTCAAGATCTCTAGAATGTCTGCAAAGGAGACATCTTCAGAAGGGGAACGGGGGGAACCCTCAGAATCCTCTAAATCCGTGTCAGAGGTGACAGACTCGGGTGAGTCTATGTGCTTCCTCTTGCACTTTCTCTTCCTAGGGCTCCCTGCCAATTCAGGAGAGGCCTCGGAAGAGGATGAGATCCCCAAAGGGGATTCTTGAGGGGCTGGCTCTCTGCGGTCTGGGATGAGGGAGTGAGTAGACATAACCTGAGGCACCGAAGAGGGAGGGACGGACGGAGCCGACTGTGGAGTTGAACCGGGTTCCAACACTCTCCGCATGACCTCGAAGGCACCCTTGTCAGGCAGAGCCAGAGGTCCCCGCTCCGAAAAGCTGAAACCTCCTCGGCACCGACAGCGATGGCTCCGAGGCCGATGTCGAGCCAAACTCACCAGCGCCGAAGCGAGAGGAGAGCGGGGTCGGACAAGGGTCCGATGCCACTCACCCTCTCGGAGCCGACAAGGGAAGTCCGGCGTCGAGATTCTTCCAAGGAAGAAATCGGAGCCGACGACGGCGCCAAAGACAATTGTATCGGCTCCGGCGCTACCACAGTCTCGGGTCCAGCGCCCGGCTCCGAGCTCAAAAAAGTCGGAGGAGGAACATTTTGAGAGATAGGATGAAGCATCGACTGATGAGTCGGGCTCTGGAGCATTTGGGCCAGTGCCTCGGACTTAAGAAGTCGACTCACCACCCTCTGAAGGTCATGGTCAGAAAGTCTCGATGACCTAGAGGAGTGAGATCTATGGCTCCGTTCAGACAGCAAGGGAGATGCTGGAGCCGAATGAACGGAGCCAAGGGATGGTGACCTGGACCTCTTCCTAGATGTCGGTTCCGATAGTCTGATCGGAGCCGACTCACATATTTCCAATACCTCGGCTCCAGCCGGAGCCGAGGTAATCACAGAAGTAGAAGTTCGAGTCTCATCGGCTCCAGCTGGAGCCGATGTTGAAGTAGACTTCGATGTCTTAGGTGTCGACTCAGTAGCTGGAGTCGAAGACCTAGAAGCCTTAGAAGGTTTGCCCGAAGAAACAGTCGGGGGACCCTCAGGCTTGAGTAAGCCCCGTAAAATGAGCTTATTCTTTCTTTCCTGCGGGACTCTAGGGCTGAAGCCATGGCATACAGCACAAGAGTCCTGCAGGTGTAAAGGTCCCAGGCAGTACACACAAGAAGTGTGACCGTCTGTCAGAGACATTTTCTGACAGCACGAGTCACACTTCTTGAAGCCTGAGACCTTCGAATCCTTGGACATTTCAAATAACAAGTGCAATCACACCCAAGCAGAAACACACTGATTACACTCTGAAGAAAAATAAAACTAATTTAAAACTAGTAAGTTAAAATAGTCTTTAAAGTCCCTACTAAAAACACACACACTCTAGGAGGGATGAGAGGGCCTGAAGGCCTAAGGAAAGAACCAAAGTTCTTGTTTGGCAGGAGAGTGAAAAAACAAGGGAAAAGGAGATAAAATCTTTTAAAATTAAGGGGATACTGGTCAAAAAACTAATTTAAAAGGGATTTCCTAAAGTTTTTAAACTGTTCAGAACATTAACCTGAAGCCGGTTGAAGCAACACACCTCGACAGCTGTAGCGGCAAACGAGATCTGAGGTAATACCGCCTAGCATTGTGGGATATAAGGGGAGCCTCGAGCCGGTGGAACCAACTCTCGAGCTTTTAGAGTGGCCGAGTCGGAGCCGAGGTCGGCTCCGAACCCATCCAGCAAGAATGAAGGCGAGATGGACAACTTAACATACAATATTTAGCAGACTATGAAACAGTTATTATCAGGCCAAGTAAAGGCCTTTCTGTTATTTTCAGAAAATACTTTATCTTGAGGCTGAGCAAAATCAGAATTTTGAAGACCCTCTTGTTCAGGAATATCCACTCCCTTTATTCTACAAACCATGAAAATGGGATACTTTTGAAAGATTCAATTTATATTATTAAGTTTTTTTCAATATTATGCATAGATTTATGGGGTTAACAGTCATACTCCACATACTGAACAGACTGCATTTATTAAAAGACAATGGTTCTGAGAAAGTTATTTTTTTCCTGCATTTTAAATTTGGAAAGCATTACTGATATTACTGTATTTCTGCTACTGAAAAGAAAAGCACCTGGAACGCATGCTCTTATGGCAGGATTTTATTAAAAAATTCCCACCTGATAGTTCCATACATACTAAAGCAAGTTCAATGTCTGTCAATATCTGGCTGACATCCTAATAATCATTTTCCTTGGAAAAGTAAGGTCTTTATAACAAAACAAGATTAACATTTTTTTCTGTATTGCAATCATGTCCTGAGTGCCTTGCTCAATAATAAGTACAAAATTTATACCAAATTCAAGAACAATTATCTTCTTACTTGTTTACCACTGTGAATGCAGCTTAAAGGAGTACAGCACCCACAGACTCAAAAAACATGTTTAAAACATCATGGCATGATGTTTCCTACACTTTAACAGCACTCTGGGATTACTTACAGGATTTTAAATATTTTTATATGTAATTCCAGACTCTGACAACCTGGAGGCTGGCATATTGCCGTGGTATGGATAAATCAGGTTGCCATCCAGTATCCCAGAACTCATTGTTTGGCTCAAAAATGTTACATCATGCAGGCCTCCGTTTGCCTAAAGTTCCTGTCATTTCATAGATGTTGCATGCGTACAAAGTCTTCTTTCGGCTTTTCCTGGTTAGGGGTCGCCACAGCGGAACTCCGGTCCGCTAATGATTGGCAGTAGAGTTTTACATGCTGGCTTGCCGGGCCTAACGCAGAACCTTCAATGAAGGAATGCCCATTCACGCATGCCGCCACACAGAAGACGCTCTAACTGAGAATGGTACGGGCAACGTCTAACTGTGAGGCGACAACGCTACTGCAGCACCACCACCACATTGCATGCATACAAAGTACTGTGTAAAATAGAACAGTGTAAGTAACATTCCCTGCTGCTGGATGACTACTTAAAACAGAAACAGTGCAAATGCCACAGAACACACTCAAAGTGCTATTTACTGCTGCCTTTTTTTTCTAATTTAGTTTAAATGGTACTAATTTGTGAGACAATGAATTCCAGTCAATTTACTTCTCCCCTCCCCCATAACACTTAGCTTCCCTAGCTGTCAAAGTCCTGAGGGTAATTTGACCTGGTAATTCCATTGTTTGGCAGATCTCAGCAGGGTGCTTGACTCATATAATTTAATCTTTGCTCTAGCATTTCCTTCGTTAGAGGGGACATTTTTTTGCTGCACTACAGCCATGGCCTTACTTGACTGCAATCACATCCAGTAAGGTCTTGCACCAAGGAGCTAAAGAATAAAACATTTATACTATTAACCAGTTTAGATCTTTATTAATTTAAGTGTTAAGGTATCACTTCATGCTTCCACCTTGTTAAAAATTGAGATTTACATGTGCAAAGTGTGTTGGTATGCAGTGTTTGCCTTCATATGTTTTTACTCCACTGGTTGGTTTGCAAAAAAAAAAAACCTTTTGCAGTGTCCCTGTATTTGTCTTTGTACATACAAACCACATTGCTATATTTCCCCTTCCTTTTTCTTGTGTCCAGAAGTTACTTATAACAAAGTAAATTTTTATTGATTTTTTTTTAAATAAAGGACATCAAGGTTAACTTACCTTGAATCAGATAATGGATGCCACTGCAAAGAATCACTGTTGAAATATTTGTGCATGGACAAAATCCCTTACTAAATCTATCTGCCAGCCTCCAGTTCAATTGGTGCTATGGCTTTAATATACTGGTGTGTTTGCTCATGCCTTCCAAATATCTCCACCATTACATACCAGTTTTTCAGTGTAGTAACCACCCGACATACCCATACACCTTTAGCCATCAATATGCAGCTACTCCTGTTCATGTGAGTATGTGAATTCATTTTCAGACTTAAGGTGTGGAAGCTGCACTGAATAATTCTAGGTGCTTGTTCAGGTTTCATATGGTGCTTGCTTAGAGCTACTCTCATGTTAAGCCACTATGAATATGTTGCACTGCCACCTCTGATACCAGGGTAATGTTTTAATCTTTCTATTCCGACAATGCACACTAGGAGCATCTGGTGCAAATACAACAGAGAAGTATGCAAGCGATACACCACCTAAGCATCATTTGCCGTGCAGAATGTACAAGTATGCATACCAAATTTCTGTGTTTCAAAACATCGGTATTACTACACTACTACTGAATAAAATGAACAGCACTCAGGCTGGGGGAAGGACAAGGGAGCCATGACATCACAGAATGGGTGGGTCTTATTATTTTAGTTAGAATCAGATGATGGCTGTGGTGATGTCACTTTGGGGAAGGGAACTGATTAAAAAAAAAAAAAAAAAAAAAGTACCTGCACTGCCTGGCCTCGATGATGTCAGTAATTGGGCGACTCCAGCAGGCTTTATTCAAACGTGAGAGAATAATTTTGTAAGTGAAACCATCACAGTATGAGAAGGTAGGCTTCTGTTACAGAAGTAAGGGGAATTATAAAAATTGTAAATGCTTTATTGTTGTTGCTTTACAGAGGACAATGTAAATAGGGATTAAAAGGGTCGTGAAGTTGAGGAATACATTAGAGAAACCTGTTGTACTATTATGTTTTATCACTGTTAGAAAAATGTCCATTATTAACTTGCTTCTTCGATCAGTAATATTATATAATCACGGGAACAAACATCAATTGTAAATTGATGTTGCCTTTTACTCAGTGGATGCCTTCAATACATTTCATATGGTCAACAGGGCACATCTTTTCAAACTTCAAAGAAGTATTAACTTCTTTGATCAAATACTTAATATTATACAACAATAGGTTATTAACATTCAAAAATGTGTATGCTGATTGGTCTGCCCAACCAGAGTGCCCTTTGTAAATTGAGCATATACCAATGGAAAAAAAATCCAGTCACCTGGACTTTCTTCTACAAATATATGCCAAGGCTTTGCAGTTTTCTTGAGCTAAGAAGTCGAGAGGTAGGTACGGAGGGCAGAGAAAATACCAGTAAAATCAGTTACGTTATACAAAACTAAAAAAGAAGAAGCAACAGAGATCTTCTCATCTCCATTGCTTGCTTTACAAAGCACTGATGTACTGCATAAGGATGGGAATCTAAGTCCCATACGCATGTGCAGTACATCAACAAAGCTGCAGGATATGGAAACAATGTGGAAGAACACCACTGCGTCATTATACAAAGACATACAAAGACACTATTTAACAAAACCAAGTCATTTTTTTTTTCTTAAATAATATTATTGTAGAATAGCAATAACCAATTCCTTGGTATGATATACTGAAGATTTACCCACAATTGCCTTTGTTTAATCACTCAGGCTTTGCCCTCATGACTAAACCACAGCATACATGGGTAAATCTTCAATATACGACACCCAGTCGCTAGTTATTGCTGTATTATTCAGCACTCCTTGTATTTTCTGCACATTAGCAATACAGACTCACCACCTATTATGGTGACCCCTCTCTTTCCCAATTCTCTTCTGAATCAATGAAAATTACATACTAAGGGCAATTCAATTCTCACTTGGCATTCAACTGGACCCTATGCAAGAAGCGTACATTAAGTTGGTGTTATATGTTGATGGCCTCCTATTTACATTGTCAAATGTTTCTTATTCTTTAACAGCTTTTTTTTCAACTGGCAGATAAAGGAAACAATATTACAGATTATATCATTGAATGTGACAAAAAACAAGGTCTTTATGCAGATCAATGCTTACAAACATTGTCTGGACATTCTTTGCAGACTTATCAGTCTAAGGAATTGTAACTTTCACATTTGTAGACAGTCGATCAAAGATTCTGTAATATGGAATTGGTTAAGCTTGTCCTTATGGAAAAGAGTTACATTTTAAGGATAAAGATGTTTTTTTGCCTGTAGGCAATGAAATGTTTACACAATGTAGAAAAAAGAGTATCTATTCTCCACCTCTGCCTATGCATATAGAATGTTTTGTTAGATTGTGTGAAGATGACCTGTATGATTATTTCTACAATGAACATATTAAGAGATGTAAATATTTTAACATGACCAAGGAAGAGAAAGATTCTCTACATTTTCTCTCCAATACTTGTACCCTTACTATTAGGCCGGCAGATAAAGGTGGAGGGATAGTACTTTTAAATACAGAAGATTACATTGCATATATGAATAATATGCTCAAAGATGCATTGACATATGAATCCATTACCATGAATAAAATCAGTGAAATACATGGAGCTATAGAAGAGGTTATTTTCGATATGCTCATGTGTAAACAGATTACGGAAGAACTCTATTCTTACTTCCACAAAGATTTTGTACGTATCCCCACCATAAAAGGACTCCCCAAGATACATAAAAATCTAGATCCACCGCCAATGAGACCCATTGTATCTGGGGCAGGCTGGGCTACAGAGCATATCTCCCTTTTTCTGGAAAAAGTTTTACATCCTTTGGTAGATAAAGTACCACATATTTTGAAGGACACCTATCAACTTCTAGAGTCAATAGAAAAATTGGATTTTAATCTAAATGACTCTGAATATATGTTAATTACCTTAGATGTGAAGAATTTGTTCACCTCCATCCCCAATGAGGAGGGAATACAGGCCATAAGGGAGCTTATGGTACATGAGAGTGGTTATAGTAATGATAGACAGATTTTAATCTGCCAGTTACTGGATCTTGTACTAACAAATAATGTGTTTTCTTTTGGCACCCAATTATACCAACAGAAGTGGGGGGTAGCCATGGGCACTTCGTGTGCCAACACATACGCTAACCTAGTTGTGTACAGTTGGGAGAAAGAACATCTTTTCCCTCATGATAGTTTTAAAAAGGTTATCATCTACAAAAGATATGTAGACGATATACTAATTGTATGGAAAGGGTCCAGAGTGGACTTTAACAGTTTTTTGGACTATCTTGAGAATTCTAGTAATTTTCTGAGTTTCACCATGGACATGTCCAGCACAACCATCAATTTTTTGGATGTGAGTTTGAGCATCCAAGCAGGGGGGCTAGTCCCCTCACTATACAGAAAACCCTGCTGGAAGAACACGCTCCTGAGCTACGACAGCATGCATCCCCGGAATGTCTTTCCTGGTATAGTCAGGAGCCAGTTCATTAGAGTAAGCAGAATGTGTAGAGATGAAGTGACTAGGTTAGAGCAAATCGGCCTCATGGAGGAATTGTTTAAGGATAGGGGATATGATAGTAGAATGCTAAAAGATATTAAAGAAGAAATATTGGGTTCTACGAGAGAGATTTCGTGCTCAAATAGGCAGAGAACAAGGGGTACTCACCATAGAACCCTGGACCAAGATAGAGTTAGGCTTACAGTCACTTACACTAATGACTATGCAGCTATAAAGAGAATTATAAGTAACAATTGGAAGGTCCTGATAGTTGACCAAGACACTTTAAGTTTAGTAGGGAATGTACCTAGCATAGCCTACATAACCACAAGAACTTAAAGAGATTACTTTGTGACAACTTTAAATCATGTGAAGTACCAGCAATTGTCAATATTAGTAAGAGAGGGACTTATCCCTGCATGAATTGTAACACTTGCAGGTATATAAGCAAAGAACAAGTGTTTATTCATCCTACGCTGAGTCTGACTTTTAAGCCTAGATTTTATGCTAATTGTGAAACGCAGAATTTAATATATCTTGCAACTTGTGAATATTGCACAGCTTTTTATGTGGGGCTGACTAAGAGATCCTTCAAGAAAAGGCTATATAACCACATTTACGATATTCATCAGAAAAAGGAGCAGAATGCTTTAGCCAAGCATATTATGGCCTACCCGGACCATACATTTTGTTTTAGGGTCTTACAGGTAGTAAAGAAAAGTATTAGAGGGGGGGATCAAGTGAATAACCTAGAGATGGTTGAACTTGAATGGATTTTTAAACTTAGAGCACATGTGCCCCCAGGATTGAATGCCTATGTTTCCCTTAAGCCTATATTGAAAAATAGGGATTAATAGTGTTTTTAATTGTTTTTAGTAGTTATTCAAGGAAATATATACTTATACATTTTATTTTATGCATTCAATATGTATGTTTATACTTTTATATTTCTTACATATGGTTCCCTGTAGCCTGTTAGAATAGGATCTGGATCTTTGCTTGCCAGTATCCAATTCTTATATAGTAAACAGTAAAGTAGCAGATAGAAGAATATAATGTTACTTAGGTTACTCATATGAAGTATTTATGTGCTTTCTACTTTTAGTCCTTTTATTAAGTTAATATTTAGTTTCATAAATGAATGTTTATTATTAATAAGCTGTTATATAGAGCATGAACAAAAGTTTGCCTCTTAATAAGTCTGTTGTTTAATATGCTTTATGCTCCATATAGCCAGCTAGATGAAGTTTTTTCTTAAGCTTTGCCTTTAGCATAAGCACATTATGTATCTGTGCATATTTAGCGTTCTTGTTTTAGCATGGTTTCTTAGGAAGTTAGGTGTTTATTTTATTTTAACTTTCTATACTGTTTTCTACTGTCTTATATTACATTTTTCACGTTACACAAGTTCATCATATTGTTATGTAACCTCAACTTTTAGTATTTTTAACATTTCTATACTATACCCATGTTTTATAATTGTTTTATTAGTGATATTTATATATATAAAGATGAGAGTTTTCTGTTTTCTGTTTTAAAAAGTTAGATATGAGTCCTTTGCCTCAGTTATAGTATTGCATTCTACTTTGCCTGATTTTAATTAACCTACACAAAGTAGGTGGAGGGAGGGGTGTTGCCTTTAGATGCACTTTGAGAATTGTTTTACTAATTAATTTAATAATTGAATAATTGGTACATCAGTATTAGTATATAAAGGGTATGGTTTTGTTACAGAGTTGATCTGAAGAAGCGTACGATAGCAGTACGCGAAAGCGCTTATAGCAGTACGCGAAAGTGCTTATCATCCTGTTTTTATCGTGAATAAAATTACCTTATGGACTTCAGTTTTGTTTCCTGATTGAATTCCTTCAATGTGGTGGGTTTTACAGCGACAGTTTTGCTGACCCCTCTCTTTCCCAATTCTCTTCTGAATCAACGAAAATTACATACTAAGGGCAATTCAATTCTCACTTGGCATTCAACTGGACCCTATGCAAGAAGCGTACATTAAGTTGGTGTTATATGTTGATGGCCTCCTATTTACATTGTCAAATGTTTCTTATTCTTTAACAGCTTTTTTTTCAACTGGCAGATAAAGGAAACAATATTACAGATTATATCATTGAATGTGACAAAAAACAAGGTCTTTATGCAGATCAATGCTTACAAACATTGTCTGGACATTCTTTGCAGACTTATCAGTCTAAGGAATTGTAACTTTCACATTTGTAGACAGTCGATCAAAGATTCTGTAATATGGAATTGGTTAAGCTTGTCCTTATGGAAAAGAATACATTAAAAAATCACTTCTTCCTGGAAAAATTTCATTAAAAATGCATGGCTTCCTCACAGTTTAACTGATACTTTAAATTTAGGAGGATATAGAGAAAATGCATTTGGAGGGAAATTTTCTCCACACTTCCATAGCAGACACTTATTGCTTTAGTAAGTACTGGAGGGTTTGATGTTCTACTGCCAGGAACCACAATGTTCTTTGTGTTTGCATTTTTTTTTTCTCTTTAGATTTGGTATTTGAGACCTTCAACCTTTTATGATGCAATTTAATCCCCTTATCTCCGATATAGTTGTTGGAAAATATACTATTAATAATTCAAGCTAATTATGGATGTTTTCAGAATATTACCTTCTGCTGGGGGGACCTTTTCCTATCCATTTGGCTGCCATCTTTGATTAAGTGGAAGGAAGATATAAATAATAATATTATTGAGATTTGTTTTTCAAATACTTTCATCTTAACATTAACCCCTAAAGGCTTCTACTGCTTCCCAGACAACCTGGGCTTTGAACACTGCTGAACCCAGGACAGAGAGAAGCTCATAAGCCATGTCTAAGGCACATCTCACCTAGTCAATGGCATTATAATATTGTATTATTATTAGAAAAATGAAATCAGAAGTTGCAGTGCCCACTGGGCATTTCTTCATTTATGCACACTTGTCTTATCAAAAGTTCACTATATCTCATGTAAATTGAATAACACAGAAACATTTTTCACATAGCATCTCTATGTCCCACAAAATTAGGATAGGGTCCTTCCTTATATAATAATGCTGGCATGGCTGTGTGGTAGGAACGTTTATCAATTATGGCTGGGAGAAACAAACTACATACATTTTTATGTGGTTAGGAAAAATAACTGTTCCTTTAAATTTTGATTACTCGTATTTAGAATTAGGAGTTTCAATCCAATAATTTAATTGAAAAAGTTTCCTTTTTGTCTCATTTGGCTGTTTTATCCCAATGGCCCCAACACACTGTAGAGGCTTCTTCATTACCCCTATCTCTGCTGTGGACTTCACAATGTTACTGAGTTTGAAAACTTCTTCTTTCTTAGTGATTGTTATGACAGGTGTTGCTAAGGTTTTTCTTATATTTTTGTTATTTCTGTTTGTTTTTTTTCACATACCTATTAGTGTATATTCATAACTTGTTTCGATTTGGCATAATAAGAAAGCATCTGAATGTACTGATTAAAGCACCTAAAATCTGCATTTGAATACAAATAAAGTTATATGAAAAACGTCAGTCAGAGAAGCACATCTGAGCTAGTGATGACAATTCACTTTTATATATGTCAGCATAAACACCAAACCATCACATGTTAACATGCTGACAATATTATTTGATGGAAAGCTTGAAGATTTGCAACACGCACATCCTGAAAAACAGATGTGAGACAAAACTTAGTAGAGACATGACAGCAGTACACAATGTGTGTAAAAGGGCATTCTTTTACAAAATCACGGACAAAACAAAAGCAGCAAGGCTTATAATAAAACTAGAAGGCTGGATTTACGAAAGATGTAAGAAAACATTACTTTCCATAACTCACTAACAGAAAAGAAAACAGGACACAGATAATACTACTAACCCTCTGTAAGTGAAGTGAAAGAAAGTACAGCTGTCTAAGTAACTTAACAGTATATGTTCAAATGATCACTGGTGCAGTAGTCTTAGCTATATCAGTATTATATCCTGCTACGGATATAACAGCTAGCCAGCTTCCAAAGTTTTCAGTGCACCTTACACATGCCCAAACCATTTGTCAACTCGAGCTAAGCTGACTAAAATGAGAAGTTATGTACCTACCATAACATTCCATGTTAGTTGTCTTCTCTCGCCTTCTTTCTTGCTGGACTCGGCCACTTACTAAAGCTCGAGAGCTTATTTTACCGGCTCGAGGCAACCCTATATCCCATGATGCTAGGCAATAACTCCCCAGATCTCGTTTGGAAGCTGAAAAACCTAGCATAGGCCAATAAAACAAAATCCTCCAACTGGAAGGAGGAGGAAGAGGAATAAAAAACCTCCAAAGATAATTATTTACACTATATATATATCCTAGGACACCTAGATAGTGAACAAAGGAATAAAAGGACCCTTCAAAGAAGGGAAGATCTTCTCGTTCTGTCCAGGCTAGGGGGATGGTGGGTGGGATGCAAGAAAAAAGGCGAGAGAAGACAACTAACATGGAACGTTATAGTAGGTACATAACTTCTCAATGTTAAGTTGTCAATCTCGCCTTCATTCTTGCTTGATGGGACCGCGTCCCTAGCACCTTCATCCTGGGTGGCTTATTGGAACAGACTCTTAAGAATGGTGGAACCAAATGTTGCTCTGTCCCTGGAGGCCATGTCCAATTTGTAATGTGAAACAAAGGTATGAGGAGAGGCCCATGTGGCTGCCGCACAGATAGTGTCTATTGGTAGTCTAGCTTGAAAAGCTGTAGATGTAGCTAGTGCTCTAGTTGAATGGGCTTTTGGCTTAGAAGATAATTCCCTGCCTCTGAGTTGATAAATAGATGTAATCACAGAGGACAGCCATCTAGATAGGGTTACCTTGGAAACAGGAAGGCCTTTCTTATTTTCTGCATATGATAAAAACAGTTGATCAGATTTCCTTATTTGTTTAGTTCTATGCAGATAGTACCGGAGCTGGTGGTGAACATCTAGATAATGTAGCTTTTGCTCCGCTCTATTAGTATAGTTTGGGAAAAAAACTGGGAGATCAATTGATTGATTCAAATTTGTCTGCGAAGCCACCTTGGGTAAGAAGGATGGATTAGTCCTTAGAGAAACTCTGTCTTTGTGGAAGATTAAGTAGGGAGGACGAATGCAGAGGGCGTGAAGCTCCGATACTCTCCTAGTAGAAGTAATGGCAACTAGGAAAAGTGTCTTCCATGAAAGAAATTTCAATGAACAGGAGACCGCAGGTTCAAAGGGGGGGAGAATTAAGGATGTTAAGACTAAATTAAGATCCCACTGAGGTGGAGGATCTTTGATTGGAGGCCTAAGTAAATATACACCTTTAAGGAAGGCTTTGCAAAGCTTACTGGACATGATATTGTGGTCCGATAAGCCTGTATGAAAATCCGATATGGCTGCCAACTGCACCTTTACTGTACAGGCAGAAGACCCTGAATGAAAATTTTCGGCTAGGAAGTCTAAGACCGAATGAATTGGGGCAGTAAAAGGATCTATATTCCTTGCCTTTGTCCAGAAGGAGAAATGTTTCCATTTACTAGTGTAAATCTTTCTGGTGGAAGATTTAAGGGAAACTACTATGATATCCCGGATGGGATTAGAAATCATAGGAAGCCTGGCTAAGGACGGAAGTGGAGCAACCAAGCAGTGAGGTTGAGAGAATGTAGGGATTGGTGCAGCTGCCCCGACTGATGGGTCAACAGATCTGGAGCTAGGTCCAGATGCCAAGGCTGCACCAAAAGATAATGATGTAGGAACGGAAACCATATCTGTCGAGGCCAATAAGGGGCAATGAGAATCAACTTGGCTCTCAAGGCGGTTGCTTTCTGAATTACTTTTGGAATTAGAGGAAAAGGTGGAAAGGCATAGAGAAGTCCCCGAGGCCAATCTTGGACTAGAGCGTCTCTGAGGGGATGGCCTGGAAGGGGGAAGAGGGTGAAGAAGTCGGGGCATTTGCTGTTTTGGGATGTAGCAAAAAGATCGCAGCAAGGAAGACCCCACTTCTGAAAAATCTCTTCCGCTACCGATTGTTTGAGAGACCACTCGTGCGGCATGAGTATGGCTCTGCTCAACCTGTCCGCTATGAAGTTGGACTTCCCGGGGATATGCATTGCTATCAGAAACCGCTGAGAGGAGATCACCCATTGCCAAAGTCTGAGTGCCTCTCGACACAGGGGATAGGACTTGGTTCCGCCCTGCTTGTTGATGTACCACACTACGGACATATTGTCCGTTTGAATTGCAATAGTTCCTAGGGGAAGAGAGTCGTGGAGGGCTTGCAACGTTAAAAGCACTGCTCTCATCTCCAGGACATTTATGTGGCGCTCGAGAGGTTGCCAAGTGCCATGGACCATTCTGCCCTGAAAATGCCCCCCCACCCGATCAGGGAGGCGTCCAATGTCACCGTGGCGACCGGGGGAGGAGGAACAAAGGGTCTGCCCTGATGGACTTGAGGGGACAATATCCACCAAGACAGATGACTTTTGCAAGTTTGAGTTATCATGATCTTGTGGTTCATGGGGAGTTGCTGAAAAGACCATTGGGCGAACAGCATCCACTGTAGAAGACGCATGTGAAAACGTGCAAAGGGAAGAAGTGTTATGGAGGCCGCCATAAAACCCAATACATTCAGGACAAACCTGGCCTGAATTTTGTCGCTCTGAAGAAGAATTTGGACATGGTTTTGAATATCTAAGACTCTTTGGTCTGTTAACTTTGCTGAAAGTTGTACGGTGTTCAAGTTGGCGCCTATAAAAGTAATAGACTGACAAGGCGACAAGGCAGACTTTTCAAAATTTATAGAGATTCCTAGCCCTCTGCAAATGTGAATGGTGTAAGCTGTGGCTTGGAGAAGTTGATGCCTGGTGGTGGCAGTGAGGAGCCAGTCGTCTAGCTATGGAAACACCTGGAATCCTTGCCGTCTCAGGTGAGCTGTAACCGCTGCCATACATTTGGTGAACACTCTGGGGGCTGTAGTGAGACCAAAGGGCAGGGCTCTGAATTGGTAGTGACTGGCCCCCAGCCGAAAGCGGAGAAACCTTCTGGAGCGCCTGTGAATTTTGATATGATAGTACGCATCCTAAAGGTCCACGGAGCACATCCAATTGTCCTTGCCCAGAAAGGGCAGAATGGACTGTAGCGTGACCATCCGGAATATTGTTCTCTTTACAAACTTGTTCAGTTTGCTGAGATCTAATATTGGTCTCCAGTCCCCTGTCTTTTTCGGTACTAAAAAAAACCTTGAGTAGATTCCGGATCCTAGTTGGTCTGATGGGACTGGCTGGATGGCTCTTTTTGCTAGCAGTTTTGATATTTCTAATACTGCTAGTTCCCTTAGACCGGGTGGAACGTCTGGAAGGGTTTCCTTTTGTTGAATTAGGGTTTGGATAAAGGGAATTTTGTAACCCTCGGATATGATCGACTGTACCCATTTGTCTTGAGTAAGGGAAAGCCAGGCTATTGGGTACAGCGACAATCTTCCCCCGACTGCCTCCGAAGGTGGACAATCGGGCAACATCTCAGGGATGCTGAAAGGGTTTGTCAGAGAGAGGCTCCCTGCTACCCTGGTTTTGCGGACCCCCTCTGCCCCTAGGGCAGTGTCTGTTGTTGTTACCCCCTCTGCCTCTGGGGGTAAACTGACCTCTTCCATCAGACGTGACTCCTTGAGATTTGCGGAACCACATTTTCCCACCCTTCTGACCCTTAGGGTATGTTCTTGAAGGGGTGGAGAAACGGACTCCTACGGCAGAAAGAGTCTTGCCATCTTGCTCGCATCTGGTCAAGGTGTCTTTCACTTGAGGTCCGAACAAAGCCGAACCATCAAAGGGGGAATTTGTGAAGGACGCCTTGAAAGGGTCCGCGAAATTACACAGCCGCATCCAGGCATGACGCCTTAAGGCCACTCCTGTGCCTGCGGCCCTACTCGCTCCATCGGCTGCATATGAAATCAGACACATGGAGGAGTTAACAATCGAGTTCAGGGTTCCAAGCTGTGAGTTTATTTTATCCTGGGACCCAGCAGCTGATGGATCCTGTAAGACTTCTCCCAACTCTTTGAGAATATCTCTCTGAAGGCGGGTGAAGTGACACAAGTAATTCAGCGACCGCATGGCAAAGGTCGCTGAAGAAAACATCCACTTACCGTACCTATCCATGGACCTAGAATCCTTATTAGGAGGATGGACAGGTACCGAAGGATCAGCTAGTTTCTTCTTGGTGGCTGCAGCCACCACCATGGCATCTGCCGGTACACCTTTTGTCAGGAATTGCTTGTCGACTGGTGCTGTAATAAATTTAGATGGCCTCCGAGGGGTGGGTTCCACCGAATCTGGGGCCAACCACGCCTTCCGAGCTACTACTTCCATAAGGGGGTCGAAAGGCGGAGACACCCAGGAGGTGGAGGGTCGAGAACCGAACGCCTCCAGGTACACCGACTCGTCCTCGGAAGGATTAAGGGAAGACCAGTTCCCCCTCTGCTTCAGGATTTCCAGGATGTCTGAGAAAGAAACATCCTCAGAGGGGGACTTTGGGGATCCCTCCGACTCATCCAAGTTGGTGTCAGATGTAATAGACTCAGGGGAGTCCACATGCTTCCTCTTACATGTCCTCTTATACGGAGGCTCCGCTGACAGGTCAGGAGAAGCCTCGGAAGAGGAAGAAATTCCCAGTGGGGAAACCTGAGGCATGGATCTCTGGGTTCGGGAGCAAGAGAGTGAGAAGAGACATCAGCAGGCACTGTAGTGGGAGGAGCTGATGGAGCTGACCTTTGACTAAGCCCTGGGGCTAGTACGCTCCTCATCACCTTGAAGGCTCCCCTATCAGAAAGGCCAGAGGCCCCCTGCTCCGAAGAGGTAGGAACCCCAGGCCGCACTGACAGGGAAGGCTCCGAGGCCGATGTCGGGGCCGAGCTCACCAGCGCCGACGCTCTGAGAGGGAGAACGGGGTCGGACAATGGTCCGATGCCACTCGCCCCCTCGGAGCCGACGAGAAAGATCAGGCGCCAGGATCCCTCCAATGATGATATCAAGGAGGAGATCGGAGCAGAAGACGAAGGAGCCGAAGGGGGAGGTATCGGCTCCGACACCGCAACAGTCACGGCTCCGAGGAGCTCCGACTCCGAACTCTGAGGGAGAGTCGAAGGAGGAAAAATAGGTGTAGTCGAAATAGCCACCATCTGATGAGACGGGCTAGAGATCATCTGGGCCAAAGCCTGAGACTTTAATAGCCTACTTACCACTCTCTCAAGGTCGTGATCTGAAAGTCTGGACGACTGAGAAGATCAGCTCCGATAGCTCCGCTCCGAGAGCAGGGGAGATCTCGGAGCCGAATGGATGGACTCCAATGAAGGGGATCTTGACCTCTTCTTAGATGTAGCCAACGGAGCCGAAGACACGTCGGCTCCGGCCGGAGCCGACAGCGCAAGCAAGGGCTCAGAGGTATCGGTCGGTGCCGAGACCGGAACTTGTGACTCAAGGGGATCGGCTCCAGCCGGAGCTGATCTAGGCACAGACAAGGAGCGAAGGCTTAGTACTTGGAGCCGACGGTTTTGCAGGCTTCGAGGGCCTCCCCGATGCAGACTTAGTCGGGGAGCCCTCGGGCTTTAACAAGCTCCTAAGTATCAGTTTGTTCCTGCGCTCCTGCAGGACTCTTGGACTGAATGCATGACATACTGAACAAGAGTCCTGCAGGTGCAGGGGTCCCAGGCAGTAAACACAAGAAGTGTGACCGTCTGTCAGAGACATTTTCTGACAGCACGAGTCGCACTTCTTAAAGCCTGAGACCTTAGCTTCTTTAGGTTCCTTCGACATAACAGTGTAGAGGGTTACACAAAAGTAGCAGAAAAACACACCCACCCACACACACACACACACACACACACACACACACACACACACACTCCCGAAAATTACAATTTAACAATAAAATATTAATAGGGATACTGACACACCCAAACACTCCACAGGATCCCTAAGAAAAAACTGGAAAGGGGCAGGCTTAAGGCCTAACCTAAAAGATTGGAGGGGGAGGAATATAAGGGATAAAAAAGGGAAGGTATAAAAAAGTAATAAAGTTAAGGGTAGTTAGTTAACTATTGAAAGAAATAACTAGGTAGAAATTTTTTCTCAAAAAAGGTGACTGAACACTCTATCTCTAAGACTTACCAGGAGCCGGTAAAAAAACGCACCTCGCAAGCGAAAGCGGCAAACGAGATCTGGGGAGTTATTGCCTAGCATCATGGGATATAGGGTTGCCTCGAGCCGGTAAAATAAGCTCTCGAGCTTTAGTAAGTGGCCGAGTCGGAGCCGAGGATCGGCTCCGAACCCATCCAGCAAGAATGAAGGCGAGATTGACAACTTAACATCAGCAGGTTTGGGTGCTAAGCCCTTCATAACTTTCATGCCAACGGGGGGGGGGGCAGGGAGGCTAATGCCCTGTCAAGGACAATGTTAGGAAAATAAACTAAAGGACCACACCCAGGCACTCAAAAATTATGGTGGGGGGGGGGGGTTGTACGAAGGGAGAGATGGAGCAGCAACTGCAGCAGTGATAAATATCTACTGTTACAGTAAGTTTATTTACACAAATGTCCTATATTCACCATATGAATCATTGCTGCAGTAGCCTTAGTTATATGGTTAGATTAGAATAGCTTATACTGACTGGGAGGAGGAAGGATGCATGTTCAGGAGCCCCTGGAGAATATTCTTAGCAAAGCCTGTCCTAGAACTGGCGAACGAGTCTAATTTATAGTGCTTCGTAAAGGTGTGCACAGAGGGCAAAGTTGCTGTTTCTAGAATATTTTTAGAGTCCAACTCTTTCAAAAAATACAGATGAAGTCAAGGCTCTAGAAGAATGAGCCTTGACCCTGCTTGGCATTATTTTGCTGTGGTTGGTATAACAAAAAAAAAATAGCAAGAGACAACTATTTGGAAATAGTCTGTTTTGACACAAGTAGTCATTTTCTTTTTTTACCTTCAGAAGAAATTAACAACTGATCAGAGTTTCCCAAAGATTGCATTCTGTTAAGATAGTGCCTAAGTTGTCTGTTGACATCCAAGGTATGGTGTATCCTTTCTCTCTCATTTTTAGGATCTGGAAAGAAGATGGGGAGACAGATAGCTTGGCTTAAGGTAAACTTGGATACCACTTTAGGCATCAATGAAGTATTAGTTCTCAAGGAAATCCTACCTTTCAGGAAAATTAGATAAGACTGACTCACCATAGGGGCTTACAATTGAGATAATCTTCTCACAGAGGTAAAACCAATTAGTAACATTTTAGGCATCTGAAGTAAGCCTGATGCGTTGGTTCAGAGGGAGCAAGAGTTAGTTTTTCTAATAAAAAACACATTAAGATCCCAAGGAGTAGCCACTTGTTCTCTAAGAGACTTCATATGCAAGACCTCTTTCAAAAACATTTTTACATAAAGCTGTAGAGAAAGAGTGGGGATCCATGGGCAGACATGCTAAAATGACTAACAAATGAACCTTGTTTGATTCATAGATTAGTACTAAGCTAACTGCATTTGTGAGCCATTTTAAGCCTAGTCAATTATCCCTCGTGAGACTCAAACCCTGCACCTTGTGTTTGTAAGGTAAACACCTTAACCATTAGGCCACCCTCCCAAACCTTGAGAATTATGATAGACCAGAGGATAGTGACTCACAGAAATACTGTTGAACTTGAGAAACACTAGTCCTAAATGGATACTGGTTCTTGTCTTGGCACCAACTAAAAAATCTTTTCCATTTACTAATATATGATTTTCTAGCAGCATGTTTTCTTGCCTCCTTTAATACCTGTTGCACTTCCTCGGAGAAAATGTGCCTAAAAGGTATTAAAATTTTATTATTCAAGCAGTTAGTTGTTGTTTGGGGTCAGGATGGGGGGATAACAAAAAGGAAAATTTCTGTCCATAGAAAAGAAAGTGTCCATCTTCCAGGCCTCCTTCCATTCAGTCCTGGAGCAGAAATTCACCAACTTATTGCAGTGAATGGAGACAAAAAAGATCTGTTTGTGGTGTTCCCCACAGCTGGATCAATTCCTGGAAGACCTCTGATTCAGTTTCCATTTGTGATGGTCTGTCCTGGTCCTGCTCGGTTTGTCTGCCACTCAGTTTTACTTTGACTGTATTTAAGATGCTTGTACAATGAGATTATACTGAAATGTTACATCCCAGGCTACCATGGCTGCTCGGCACAAAGGGTAAGATCTGGTTGCACCTTGCACGTTTGTGTAGCAAATCACTGTGATGTTGTCTGTAAACACTTGATGAGATCCTGGGGACCACAGATGATTGAGAGCATTTATAAGGGCAAATATCTCTTTTATGTTTATGTGTTTTGGTCTGTCTTTTCTGTTCCAACAACCCTGCATTTTTATCGCCACAGACACTGAACCCTAAGCAAAGTCTGAGGCATCTGTTGTTACCAAATATGCTGGATATGAGAGGAAGAATGAAGATCTGAATTCTGAGAAATGTGACGTCTACACCAAAAAAGCTTTTTCACAAATCCCAAAACTGGAATATAAAATATGAGGGCAAAGTTGATGTTGGGACCACTCAGATTTCATGTACCATTGGATTTTTCACATGTAGAGTGAATGGGCGTTCCTTCATTGAAGATTGTGCGTTAGGCCCGGCAAGCCAGCACGTCAAAATCTACTGCCAATCATTAGCGGACCAGAGTTCTGCTGTGGAGACCCCTAACCGGGAAAAGCTGAAAGAAGAAGAAGAGTCTTGGAAGAGTATCAAGAGGATCACAGATGCCAAGAGACACAGAATCCTGAAGAATTCCCTTGCTGAGATAGTAGTCTGAGTGGAAAAACTCAGGAACAGATCTGAATTTAACTCTACTCTTTTTCCTGTGGAATAAAAGCTCTTTGAACTGAAGCATTCAGAAGATACCCCAGAAAGCAATCCTACAGGAAGGAGTCAGATAAGATTTTTGTAAGTTATCCTGAAATCTGAGAAGAGGGAGTCCTGATTAAAAAAAGACTGTAAATTCAAGCAAGTTGTCTATATAAAGAAAAATGTGAATACCTTGCAGTCTGCAGTAGGCTATCTCAGGAGCTAGACACTTTGTGAATACCTCTGGAGCAGTGGATAGACCAAAGGATAAGGCAGAGGACTAATAATGTGATCCAAGCACAGAAAACTTTAAGAAAACTCTGAAATCTGGATCTCTAGGAATGTGATGATGTGCATCTTTTAAAGCCAAAGTTAACAGAAAATTCAAAGGAGAATAACAACAAGATGTGAAAGGATATCATTTTGAACTTGGTACAGGTTTAGAGAGGAAAGATCTACAAATGGTTCATAGGTCAGTACTAAGCTAACTGCCCTTGCGAGCCATTGTAAGCCTAGCCAATTATCCTTTGTGAGACTCAAACCCTGCACCTTGTGCTTGTAAGGCAAACACCTTAACCATTAGGCCACCCTCCCAACCCAACTCTCGAAGAATCTTATTCCCCTACCACCAGAAACATACGTGAATAAAACCCTTCTCCTGAGGAGTAGGGGCAACTTCTATTCACTCCATGGCAGAGCACATGCTGAATGACAGGAGGGTAAAGAAGAGTTTGATCTGGTGGATACATAGGAATCCCTCGAAAAGGAAGGAGAAACTCCCACTGCCATTTGTAACCTTGACGGACTGAGCTCAGAACCCATCTGTCTGAAACTATCTGTTGCCAAAGAGAGAAGTGGAGGTTTAGACTTTCTGGAAGTATTAAGGGATTGCCAGGGTGGGAGGGGGGAGGTCTTTCATACAGTTATTCAGACTTATTAAACTGTCCTTTGTTCTGGGGAGTCCCTGCTTTCTTTTTGGAATCTCACTGCCATTGTTTTTTAAACATTTGCTTACCAGCAGCTTACTGAGTCTCTTTATTTTGCTTTTTAAATATACAGGGAGTATTAAATTCCTTGGCAAACTTGGAGTAGGAGGGCTGACAACTCTTAGGGATCTCTTGAATCAGGTGTACTCTTTCAACAGACTTTTAAAAGACCTAAGCATCAGGAGGTCCAGAAACCTCTTCCATTTACAAATTTCATTTTTGATATCTTCTGGGTGATTTTGAGAATGCAGTCAAGCAAATCTCCTCATAACAGCTCCAATGGCAGCAGCTCTGGAAATGGCATCATCAGAATCATATGAACATTTCGAACATTTTGAATTACGACATCGTGATGTGATGATTTAGAAAAGAAAGCTCTAAGACATGTCTCCATGTTCCTTCTTTCTTTGGCAGCAGAAATACTCTTTAGTAAAATCGTTTCTTTATGTGATCTGGGCAACAGGCTCTATCACCCCTTGAGACAGCATTTGATTCAGGATGAAACAAGAGGTTTGCTTGGATAAGTGAAGAGAGATTCCTTGGAAAGGAATAAGGGAATCTCACTATCAGCTGTTACCCTTCTGAATGATTCACAGAAACCATGTGTCTGAAAAAAGTGAGGAAGACCTACACTTTGGGAAATCTTTACTGAATTGCCAGGTTGAGGAGGGGAAAATTACAGGACAGGACATACAGTCACTCTGATTTTTTAGACTGTCCTTGATTTCAGGAGGATTCTGCTTTCTTTATTGAACCACCCTGCCATTGTTTTCTAACAGACTGTTTCCCTGTGCTCCATTGTTAATGTTTATTCTGTTTCCTAAAAAAGGCTCCTGAACTGGAAGGAAAGTTATTATTAAATTTAGGCATGAAGGTTGTAAAATCTGGGCAACCCTTGAATTAACCTTTCATTTTCATTAAATCTTTTGAGGATTTCAGCAGAGGAAAAGCCAAAAAATATCTCTTTTAAGGGAATCATTCAGGAATTTAGCTTTCACATAATCTGGTAAATTTTGAGAACTCAGCTAAGCAAGTCTTCTCATCACTAACCTAGTGTCAGCTGCTTTACAAACTGCATCGGCACTGTCATAAGAACTTTTTAGACAGCGTTTAGTTACCTGAGTCACAGAGTAAATTAAATAATTCAGAGATGACTTAATCTCTGAAGAAGGAAGGTCAGCAATTAGACTTTTCATATTTCAAAGGAAGTCAGCAGAAACTTAGACATAGGGGCTGGACAATTCACTATTCTAAGCTAAGATGGACGAAATCTAAACTTTCTTACCAAACCTATCAAACACTTTCCCATCTTTGACAGATGGAACAGAGTTAGCTGCCATAAAATAATCCGGTCAAAGATGTTTTTTTTTAGATAAATTACTGCAGTGTCTGTACTAGGATTTGAGAAAATAAGTTTGTAGGTTCAGGAAATTTTATATACTTTATCAGATTTTCTGAGAGCAAGTTTCCGACTGTCAGACAAACTGCTGGCTGGAGCAACAGCATTCTCTAAGGTTGGCAGTACAGGAAAGACAGCTTCAGGCTGAGGAAAATCCACCAGTAGCAAATCATAATATATTTTCTGGGGCTCTGGTATTTCTTTCAAGTGGACAATCAGACAAAAAACATTCCTCAGAGTCAGAGTCCCCATTCTGTGAAGTAGAAACCTGAGAAACAATCTAAATTTAATTCTGAGAATCGGAATATGAAAGTGAGGGAAAACTTTCCCTTTGTAAATAAAGCGAGGACTCAGAATGTAATGACTAAAAAGGTTTAAATAAACCTTCAGGAACACCTAGCCAATTTTCTTGGGTGGCGAAAGCCAGGGAACCTTTTTGGCTAGGCTTATATAGGCCCCAGGGCCGATAGCCTAGTACCTACCTGTGAACCTAATGCATAACTTTATTCCTCCTTTTCCTGGGAGACTCTACAGAAAAACAGCAAGCTGAAGAATACTCATTTCTCCAAGAATCAATCTTGTCAGAGTGGCCTTAAGGAGAAATAAAGCCTGCTTCCTCTTCCAGTGCAGACAAGAGTGGTTCTCCCTACCAGAAGACTACAGCTGAACAACCACAGAAGATGTACCATCAATTTCCCTTGGTCTCTCTAGTACTGCTCCCCAGGAAGCAGCTAACAACTGACAGAAACTAATGAGTGGTCCAAGGAACCCAATATGGCCACAGCAGAATCATTCACCAACATCCAAGGCAAAGAGGAAGCTGGAGTCAAAACCAAAGCCTCCCATACATCTTTTCTCTTCTTGTGGATTGTGTAGAGATCATCTGAGGAGGACTGAGATCCAGCTCTCTACCAAAAACAGTGTCTGACAAGAGGGTAGTGAAGCTTTAAAACTGTAGTTTTCCCTGACTAAACAGACAAGCTCTGAGATAAATTTTTTATAGGTTCATAGATTAGTAATAGGCTAACTGCTCATGTGGGCCAATTTATGCCTAGCCAGTTACCCCATGTGAGAATCAAATACTGCACTTAGTATCTGTAAATCCCTTAACCATTATGCCAGCCTCCCACCCATAAAAAGGCTGTGAAACCGGCAACAGACTCAGAGTTACTAGACATCGCATCCAAAGCAGGACACACTCAGGAGTGCAACACCCCCCCCCCCCCATCCATGTTAAAGGAGGCACTGCAATATCATCACTCCATGTAGGGTATGGGAGTAGAACCCAAAGGCTTCAGAATCAAAGGCATGTATACTACCTGTTGTACTACTAACAATAGTGAGAATCACCAAAGTACTATTCTAAACCCCAAGCAACAAATTTTGACAGAAAAGTTGTAGTAATGTACTCACCCTAACTCTGCATCTGTATTGTCTGTTTTTGTCCCTCCTCAACTGATGGGTCTCGGAACTCACATTGGATCCATCCTCGGCCATTCTGACAGACTTTAGGCTCCACAGTTTAAGCTCCTCCCACTACCTGTAATCTCTCTCTTCTCCTAAATTAGCTCAGATTGAGTTTGCCCTCTATTCAAATCATCTCAAGATGACGAAGTACTATCAGCCAGTTATAATCTCTGAGGCAAAAAGACAAAGGTATTTCTAAAGAGTAGAAAGGGGAAGAAACACAGAAGAGAGTTCTGCAGCCCACAAATCAAGACCATTAAGGAATATCCCTAAGGGCATATTAAGAACTAATCAAAAATGACGTGGGGACTGGAGGGTGGGAAACTGTGGAAAGATGAAAACAGACAACACAGATGCAGAGTTATGGTGAGTACATAACTATAATATCTGATGTTGTCTTTTTCGTCCATTCCACAACTGATGGGATAGAGTCCTCGGCTAGATTAATCCTGGGTGGTCCTCAAGGAATGATATTCTGGTGTACAGCGGAGTCAAAAGCTGCCCTATTTCTAGATATAATGTCTAACTTGTAATGAGCTATAAAGGTATGAGCATTGGATCATATAGCAGTTGAACAAGTGTCATCTATGGATGCTCTGGAGCAAAAGGCAGATGATGCGGCCATAGCTCTGGTGGAGTGGGCTTTAGGAAGTATGGGTAATGAAAATCCTTTACTCTTGTAAACGAAGACTATAACTGCTTTGCTCAATTTAGCCTTGGAAAAAGAGATAAACAGTTGTTTTACTTCCTTTTGACTTTAGTTCTGTGAATGCAAAATCTGAGTTACTTATGCACATTCAAAAAATGAAGCATGTATTCCTCCTTGCTTGAAAAATCTGGTAAAAAAGACTATTAGGTTAACTAACTGGCTAAAGTTTGATTCTGAAACCAGTTTAGGCAGGAAAGAAGCGTTAGTCCACAGAGATACTCAGTCCTTATAGAACATTAAGTAAGGTGGCTGTGAAGAAAATGCATGGAGCTCTGAAACCCATCAAGCCAATATAATGGTGATCAGGAAGTGTTTTCCAGGAAAAATACTTTAATTTTGCCCTGGTTGCATGCTCAAAGGGCGGTTGAGTTAAGGCTTGAAAGATAATTGTAAGGTCCCAAGGAGGGATAGGATCCTTAACAGGAGTTAAAGCAGCAAAGTACCCTTAAGAAATGCTTTGCATAATTTGAAGAATTCTTTTCCCCCAAGTGAAAATGTAATGTTGCAGCTAGCTGTACCTTAACTGTGGAATAACTAGCCCCATTACTGAAAATGGAAGCGAGAAAATCAGTGCTGAAAAGGGGTCTAGATCAGTGGTTCCCAAACTTATTCAGTTCTTGGCTCTCTTGCTGAATCCAGGTTTTCCAAAGCCCCCCCCCCCCCCCCATGCATAAAGTGCATACTTCATTTATTTATTTATATATTTATTTATTTGACATTTGTTTAACGAGGCTGCCCGACTGGACTAGGAGACCTGGGGAGAAAAGCTTAAAAGTACAATAAAAAGATAATTACCAAAAAAAAGTGTACATTCTGCTTAACAGCATAACACTGATCTACTATGGTTGAGAGGTAAGCAAACCTACTGGCAACCTTATTGATTTTGTGTTGAGTTTGTAATTAGCACTGTATGACATGGAGCATTTCTACTGTATTAACCTGTTGTGTTGATTTTGTAATTAGCATTGTATGACATGGAGCATTTCTACGCGGGCCTCTACTGAAAACGGGCAATTGCCCAGCTGGACCTTCCCGGTAAACAAATGTAAAATAAAATATAATAATAAATAAATAAATAAATAAATAAATAAATAACTTTAAGTTTATAAGAGCAATACTTAAAATCTGTCCATATTATTTGACTCTGTCCAGCATACCTCTCAACTGTTACACAGATGTAGCCAGAAAAGGATATTCGTTAACCAGACCTCATAATACTATCCCAACCCCACTTAACATTAAAAACACCCCTAGAAATGCTGCCTGGTAAATACTTCTAAAATGTATACATCATTTTCACTCGTTGCCCCCCTAAAGTCATGATTTTTTACTTTACTATTATTATTATTATATATTTTTTTATGAAAACTACTCCCGTATTTCTTCATGCTGTGCAAAGAACTCTAGTGCTAACAGTTTAGACTAGACCCATTTTATCATCAATCCTACTTGTTAATTTCACCATAAGCTTTTTTTTTACCTTAAGGTCACCAGAATATCCGAGTACTGACAAGAAAACCAGAAATACAATTAATGCTGGATAAAAAATAGCATACATTTCCAACAATGTGTTCACATCTCTTCCTTAAGTAAATCTAACAAGACCTGAAAACTCTGTGTGCAGTAGGGTGAAGCTGTACTGACCAGCTCAGCAACTAAATTTACAAATAAATATTTTGAGAATAAGAATTTTACAGCCAGATGTGTCATCTGTCCAAATATGTATGCACATGCGCTCATGTGTGTGTGTGTGTGTGTGTGTGTGTGTCTGTGTGCGTGTGTGTACATATGAACAGCACAGAAAAACAAATTTATTTAAGCATCTTTTCATTACAGCAAACAGTACACAGCCAAAAATACAAATACCCAAGACGACATTCGCTTTAACCCAAACACCACACTGTAGCTGGACGGTTAGCAAAAGAAATTTAGACTGCATGAAATGTGTGACAGAATTTTACAAGTCCTGCTTCTGAAAACTTTACTGGAGCTGTATTTCACAAGGAGACAAAGAGCAGAGTCGATACTCCACACAGGCTGTCAAATCATCTCACACTGCTGCAAACCCTGCTCTGTTGTCAGCAATAAGTGTTACTTGATCATGGCAAATACAACCTTGAAAATCAGTAAGTTAAAAAATACAGTGAATTAAAAAAAATTAGAGAGCAATCAATCGCAAAACAGAAGCTTACCTCTACAACACGCTAGTTTTACAGCACTGATAAATGCTTCTCTTTAAAGTAGATCAGCAAAGCATAACACAGTAGTTAATAGTACTACACTTCATTTTGAAAGTTTTTCAGTTTTAAAAAAACAGTTTGCTCACCTTGTTTGCTGTCACAGCAAAGTACTATATGTTCTGCAGGGAACTGATGTCCCCAATTATGGAGCTTAATGACATTCTTACTGACAAACAGCATGGTTTCCAACCCGGGCTAGGGCAATTTGTACACTTACAAATACTATTTATAACAATATGGACCAAGACAAACATAATGGTGCTATGTTTACAGACCTAAAAAGGACATTTGAATGTACGGAACATAGTCTATTGCTTCTCAAACTCAAAAAGTGCAGTTTCTCTGATGAGATCTGCTCCTAGTTTAGAAACTACCATCATAATAAGCATTGATGCAACCGACCCTAATCCTCTGCTTAACAATACAGAAGTTCAAGACTTGGGAAATGACTACTTCTGTGATCTCTTATTGAAAAGTACCTTCCTCGGATGTTCCACAATCTTAACATCCTGCTAAATGTCATGACACTGTCACCAGGCAGCTAACCTCAGACTGAAACAGCAGATGCTTTACAGAAATTACTAATCTTCTATACAACTGGGTGTGCACCGCCACACTACCTTTGAATACTAAAATGGCCACCAACATAAGGCTGACTACTACAGCACCACTAAAAATTTTAGATCTTACTCAGCTGGCGCTACCCTTGATAATTAGAAATATTTCAGCTTAATATTATACCAAACTTTACCTTTCCTGCTACATGTTGAAACTGCAGCACAGAAGATAATCACCCAGCTTAAAGTTACATATAAAATATCTCACATGTTAAGCAAACAAGAAAGGCATGCCATAGCAATCAATGTCCCATTTCCAGGCTGGTACGCTCACTCCCAGTCATTGCTCTATACTCTCAATAAAACATGCATCACCGCCAAAGTCAGACAAATACAATCCCACATTTTATTCATCTGATCCAGTCACATAAGCACCACATGCAACGGGTTAAAAGTTCACGCAAGAGCTAGTACCTACCTCTTCGACAATGCCCGCACTTTAAAAGCTCAGGCTATATTCTCAGGAACACAGACTTACTTACTGTCTAGCCTTAACCTATTGTGGCTTAAATCCAGGAAGTTCAGTTTACAACATAAAAAAAGCTGAACAAGAATCTTTTCGATTTGGTTGCAGTTTAAGCAGGTGAGACAATGCAGGTGCCACCACCATGGAGCATATATCCACTTGTTCCCGGCTAAACATTTGGAACGTTGAGCAGCCGGAAATAGACGCAAGCTCGATTCCAAAAGGCTGGCAGTCATCTTACGGAGCTGACATCATCATGTGTGTGATGACGTCATCTCAAAAAGCCAGGATTACATTTTTTAAAAACTAAAAGTGCCGGGAAATATGGGGTGCCACACATTAGTTCGCGGCGCCCCTATGAGGAAGGCACGGCTCCCCAGGGTGCCGCGGTGCACACTTTGTGAACCCCTGGTCTAGATATCTCTGTTGGGATGACATAAGAATATGGCGAATGGGAGAAGAAAGCCTGGAGTTTCTAGGCATCAATGGAAGTGGAGAAACCATGCAGTCGGCTTAAGAGATTGCATGTCTGGGAGAGGCAATCCAGATAGGTGAGACAGATGATCCTGAATAGGATCCAGCGCACATGGAGAGGGTGAACTAGGTGAGTCCACAAAAAAGGAAACTACACTTGGCCAGGCCCAGAATGCAGCAATGAGGATAATCTTGCTCTTCCATTGTAATGCTATCTGAGTAAACTTGGGGATGAGAGGAGTTGGAGGGAAGGTATATAGAAGGCCAGAAGGCCAACTGTAAACTATACAGTCTATCAGTGACTAGTGATCCCTCTCTGGGGAGATCAAGGCGAAGTGCAAGCTGCGCTTGGTACTGACGGGAGAAGCAATGAGACCGCAGCACGGTTGACCCCACAGTACGGTTGACCCCAATGGTGAAATATCATTTCTGCTACTGACTGATTCAGAGACCACTCCTGAGGGATTAAGATGGAACTGCTCAGTTTGTCTGCAAGCATGCTGGTTTCCCTGGAATACGTATTATAGATTCATAGGTAGGTACTACGCTATTGGCCCACGGGCCTAAGTCTACCCAACAAGGTTCCCTGGCGTACACCACCCAAGAAAGTTATTTTCCTGTGCCCCTGTCGAGCAGAGCCACAGAAGTGATCCCCGGGGTGTATTTCCTATTTTCCATCCACTCATCAAGATTTTACTTGAAGAGTACTAATGAGGAACTTTGCTTGACATAGATGGGCAGCTTGTTCCAGAGCATGGGAAGTCTCTGGGACAGGAATCTATCCCTCCAGCATGTCCTATTTATTGTGGTAACAAGGTTTAGGTCCTTAGAGTGTGTAGCTTGGAGGGATTGGGATTTCTTTAAGTGTAGCATGTCCAACAGCTCTGGGTTTGACATAGCTTTATATGTTAGGCAGAGATTAGCTCGGAGTAGGCAATATAGGCATCTGTTTGAGGCCAGTAATCCTCTTTGTGAGTACTTCTGTGGCCTTTCCAGCTGCTGCAGATGTCTTGTGAAGTACATTCCAAAAGGGGCACTGTACTCTATAATGGGTCTAATGAATGTCGAGTAGAGGGGAAAAACAACCTCTTTTTTTCCTGGATGAGAACCCATTTGTGATGAGGTGTGCCACGTAGAAGGATTTCCTGACAACTGTGGCGATGTGATTATCAAAGGAAAGACTACTGTCCACCTAGTTCCCAAGGCCCTTTATCACACATTCGGCGTTAAGTAGACTGACGCCGATATGGTAGTTCACGGGTACAGAGTTTTTACCAAAGGGGATGACTATACACTTTTTGGCATTGAGCTTGAGGCCATGACTCTGACACCAGGCATTTGTCTCAGTGAGGCCCATCTGTAGGATGTCCACAGCATCTGGGGACTCGACTATGGCTCCTAGTTTGCAGTCATCTGCGAACTTCATCAGCCAAAGGCCTTCTGTGTTACCCTGCACTTCAGAGAAGAAGATACCAAACAGGAGAGGTCCCAGGACTGAACCCTGCGGTACTCCACTTGTCATTGGTTTGAAGTCAGATTTGGAGTCTGCAACTTTTACAGTGTGGGTTCTGTCAGTGAACCAGTTGGCAACCCATTTTGTGACACAGGGATTTATACCTAGTTTCGTGAGTTTAGCTATAATTCCTGAATGAGGGATGGTGTCGAAAGTCTTGGCGAGGTCAAGATAGGCTGTGTGAACCACCTTACCCTCATCTATGGCTTTGGTGACTGCCTCAAAGAAGTCAATCATGTTCAGAAGGCATGATCTGCCTTTCACAAACCCGAACTGGGTGGGGTCCAGAGTTTGGAGGTTACCAGTGTCTTTGTTTATGAGTTCCATGATGATAAGTTCCATGGCCTTACAGACCAGGCTCGTCAGGCTAATAAGGCGATAGTTCCCAGGATCAGTGGTGGCTCCCCCTTTGTGGAGTGGGATAACTGCTGCTGTGTGCCATTCAGTGGGCACAAAGCCTGACGTGAGGCTATGACTGAACATGGTGCTTAGGTGGGGAGCCAGTTCATTCTGAAGTTCATGTAAAACGCAGCCTGGGATGTTGTCTGGTCCCATGGATGCTGTGTTTTTGGCTTTAGGGAGTGCAGCTTTTACCTGCGTAGTTGTGATTACAGGGACTCTGCATTCTTCCTGTATAGATATGGGCCCTGTAGGGGGTAAGACGGGGGTAAAGTTAACACTGAACCTATCTGCCAGCATGTTGGCAATATCAGTTGGTTCTGTAATTTTCATGCTGATGTGCTGTTACTCAGAGCAGATCTGGGTGTTGCCATTGAGATTCTTGACATAGCTATAGAATGCTTTGTGGTTGTCCCTAGAATCAGTAGCAATTTTGTTTTCGTAGCTAGCTTTGGAGGCTCTTATAAGGGATCTCAGCTTCTTACTGAGGCTAACCAGGGAGCTCCTCCACTCATGGGATTTTACTTTCTTTTGCAGCAGTTTCTTCCTTCTGTTGTAGTTTGTTTATGGCAGGGGACCACCAGATTGGCTTCTTTTTTTTGGAGGATAGCATCTTGGTTCTGTTTGGGATAGCACAATCCATGCACTCGTGTAAGTGCTTATAGAGTGCATCTGTGTAGGATTCAGCAGTCGTAACTGTATTATCCATCTGCATGAGTGTCATGAAGTTCGCCACTTCTGTCTTAAGAAGCATGAAGTTGGCTTTGGAGAACGTTTTTACCATGGTTTCCTTAATGGGGGGTGGGGGCGGGATGTGGATATCTAGGGTGATTCGCTTATGGTCGAATCTGACCAAAGAGGAGCTGACTTCAGGTATGGAACACCTGTCACTCATGCTGGAAATAAATAGGTCTAGGATATTGTTGCCCCTGGTGGGGATGTGGATAAGTTGATCCAGGGCATTGGAATTTATGAATTCCAGGAAGCATTGAGCGAAGGAGTTGGTACATGAGTAGTTTTCCCAGTTAATGGTGGTGTAGTTGAAATCGCCCATTATTAGGGTGTTTGGTTGAACCATAATATTTTCCAGTATATATCAAGAAAAGAGGAGTGGGAATCCTGGGGCATGGTGGGGGATCTGTGGCAAGCTACAATTTGGATTGCAGTTTTGCCCAGAGTTAGTTGCACTTGGATAACCTCCGATGCATTATGCTGAGCAACTAGCCTGGAGGTGTCGATATCCTTAATGAATATGGACACACCTCCGCCTTTGGTGTTGCAAGAGAAAGCAGTCGGAAGAGATCACCCATTGCCAGGCTCTCACTGCCACAAGACATAGTGTGTAGGATCAAGTTCCCCTTGTTTGTTGACATACAAGACCACAGACAAGTTTTCCATTTAAACAGCAATCATCCCTACAGGGAGAACATCTTGGAATGCCTGTACTAATAGGACTGCTCTAATTTCTAGGATGTTGATGTGAAGACTGACCTCTGTCTGGGACCACATGCCTTGGACTGACCTTCCCAAATAATGCTCCCTCACCATAGTTGGGAAGCATTCATAGTCACTGTGGCCTTGAGCATGGGTAAAGTAAAAGGGCAGCCCTGAACAACTTCTTGTACCTACCATGCCATTTGTTGGCTCCAGACGTTCAAGATATGAATGAGTGCCATCAGTGGTTGGTGTCTCATCGACCATTGTACTGCTAGAGTCCACTGTAACACCCTATTGTGAAAGCGAGACAAAGGTATTAGTACTATCAAAGCTGCCATCGACCCTAGTAGTTGTAGGATTAATTTAGTTGGGGGTGTATGAAGAGAAAGAATGTGTAATGTTTGTTTTCATAAAGTGCCCAATCTTGTCTGGTAGAGTTGCTACTTGTGTTTGGGTATCTAAACGCGCACCAATGAACTCCAGAGATTTCATCAGGCAGAGCTGAGATTTGGTGTTGTTTACAGTAATGCCTAGTTGGAGACATAGGTGGAGGAAGTAGTCTCTGGTTTGAATCGGTAGAGGCTTGGTGGAAGCAGATGGAAGCCAGCCATCTAGGTAAGGAAACACCCAGCATCCATGCAGTCTCAGGTGAGCAGCAACCTCTGCCATACACTTGCTGAACACCCAGAAGGCTGTGGTGTGACCAAAGGGCAGTGCTGTGAACTAATAGTGAATGGATCCAGCCGTGACCATAGATATCTCCTGGAGTGCCTGTGTATTTTGATATGTGACCATCCAGAACTTCAAATGTTTTATGAACTGATTTAGGCTGCTGAGATCCAAAACTGGTCTTAGGACCCATCTCCTGTCTTCTTAGGCACTACAGAGTCTTGAGTAGGTTCCGGATTCTTGTTGGTCTGGGTCGATGAGTTGGATGACTCTTTTTTTCTCAGCACCTTCTGTATTTTTATGGCTGCTGCGTTCCTCTGACTGCATGGAATGTTGGGAATTCTGTTGCTGATAAAGTATGGCATATACTTTTTCCCTCATTTTTAGGTTCTGGAAAGAAGACAGGGAAACAAACAACTTGGCTTAAGGCAAATTTGGGCACCACTTTTGGCATGAATGAATGATTATTTTTCAAGGAAACCTTACCCTTTTGGAAAATTAGATAAGATTGACCCACCATAAGAGCTTACAACTAACATGCTCTTCCTTCAGCCAAGCTGTCTCCGCATCTTCTTTCTAGGAACTAAAAATGAGAGAGAAAGGATACACCATACCTTGGATATCAAGACAACTTGGGCACTATCTTAACAGAATACAAACTTTGGGAAACTCTGATCAGTTGTTCATTTCTTATGAAAGTAAGAAAAACTGACTACGTGTGTCAAAACAGACTATTTCCAAATGGCTGCCTCATTCTATTTTCTTTTGTTATATACACCATAGTGAAACAATGCCAGGCAGGGTCAGGGCTCATTCTTCTAGAGCCTTGACTTCATCTGTATTTTTTTGTTTTGAAAGAGTTGGACTCGAAGTATTCTAGAAGTAGCAACTTTGTCCTCTGTGCACACCTTTACAACGCACTATAAATTAGATTCTTTCTTCAGGTTTAGGACAGGCTTTGCTAAGAGTATTCTCCAGGGGTTCCTGAACACTCATCCTTCCTACTCCCAGTCAGTATAAGCATATAAGTATTATGATTCATATGGTGAATAGTACATTTGTGTAAATAAATTACCACAACTACAGTGTTAAAGCCTGTCAGGCTCTGTGCTACAAGCAGTATACCTACTGTATGGGAGGCTGTACATGTGTTGAAGCATACCCGCACCTACTAAAGGCATAAACTGTGGAACTTGGATGGCAGACACAGGGTGATGGGGTAAAAGGCATGCTGGCCTGTAGCACTATGACGATGTACCAGCATCAGTGATCTCCTCACCAGCCCCAGATATAGGTCAAGGTGAGCCTGGCAGGTCCAGTAGACCTGTTGACTGAGGACAGGAGAGGAGCTGGAGGCAAATGACTGTCAGTTGTGGAGACAGAGCGAAAAAAATGAAATAAACAAACCCTTCACCATCTGAAAGACAGCCTAGCAGAAGTATAAAAGTATTTTACTGTAAAGTGACCATGATCAGTATTGTATAATTCATAATATTTAAAAAGATACAAAAAACATTAAAAGTACAGTTCCTGAAAAAACTATCTCTGCTTGACAACCTAAAAGGGTGGTGCTGAAGAAATGTAAACAATCTGACTGGAAAATCCAAACATACTTAGGATTGCTCTCTTGAGGTGAATAGCTTGTCACTTACAAACCACAACTGTTTCCTGAAACTTTTGTTGATTACATTTGGCTTGTTCATCAAATTCCATTTTTCAGAAGTATCACAGTCCAAAGTAAACTGCACAGTATGTATATTTCAAGCTATGAATGTACAGTTTCAAATGGCCTAAACTCCAGGCTTCTGAGGAATTATAACACTTCTGCTTCAATTCCACAAAGAATATCAACTCATCTCGCTCTCTTTCTCTGCTTCATTTAATCAGCTAGAATCCTATAAGCCAAATACTTTTCTCTGACCTTTAGATAAGATTCTGGGGAAAAAAGCAGCATCCTTGCATGAGATCATCCATGTGCAACTAACATCGGGCAAATCTGCAATGCAAATTGTGGCCTGCTACACATCACCCTCCATGACCCAGGACCACCACTCCCCTTTCTGGAGACACTGGAAAACATGAAGGTCCTACCGAACACCCTGATATTGGGCGATTTCAATTACCCTACCATTAACTGGGAAAACTACTTGAGTACAAACTCCCAGGCTCAGCGCTTCCTGGAATTTATCAACTGAAATGCCCTGGATCAGCTGGTAAACTCCCCTACCAGAGGCCACAACATATTGGACCCGGTCATCATAAACATGGGCGACAGGTGTTCCGTACCGGAGGTCAACCCGTCACTGGTTAGATCAGACCATAAACTAATCACCCTGGATGTCCACACCCCACCACCACCCCAACCAAGGAAACCACAGTGAAAACCTTTTCTAAAGCAAACTTCACCTTACTTAAGGCAGAGGTGGTAAGTTTCACAGCCCCCACGCTAAAGGATAACACTGCCCAAGATGCAGAATCCTTTACAATTGCACTCTATGAGCACCTACAAGGATGCATGAATCATGCCATCCCTAGCAAGTTCAAGACTCACTCCCCTAAGAGAAGGAAACCAGTCCGGTGGACCCCTGCCATAAACAGGTTATACAACAGAAGGAGGAAGCTAGTTCAGAAAAAAAGCAAATCCCAAGAAGGAAAGACATCCCTGATCAGTATCAGTAAGAAACTAAGGTCCCTCATAAAATCATCCAAGGCTAACTTTGAAAGAAAAATAGCCAAGGATTCGAAAGATAACCACAAAGCCTTCTTTGGCTATGTCAAGAATCTAAGTGGCAACTCACAGATATGCTCTGAGCTAGTGCAAAATAGCACAAAATATACTGAATCTACTGATATTGTCAACATCCTGGCAGATAGATTCAGTGCAAACTTCACCTCCCTCTCACCTTCAAAGGGGCCCACAACAATACCGGAAAGGTGTACTGTCCCGGAAATCACAGAAGCATAGGTGAAAAAGTACAGTTTTGTACCTACCATAAATGTAGATGTTCGAGTGTATACCCTGCTGCAATCATCACACTTGGGTTATCCTATCGTCAGGTGGTCCCGCAGTCGGCCTGAATTCCAAAGTTTTGGTCTGGCGTCGGTTGCTGTCGCTTCTTCCCTGACGTCAGTGCACCAGGGGTATATAAAAGGCATCCAATGCCATTTTCTTCAGTCTTTCTTGCCGCGCGGTGCCCGAAGCAGAAGCAGTTCGCAAGTGCCGGTCGGTCGACAACTGAGATTTTCGAATCGAGTTTCAGTCCGAAGTCTTCAAAGCTAAGTACCCCGTTGGGGGACCTTTTCGTGCCTCAGTCCGATGTCAGAAAAAGTTAACAATTGCATTTCTTGTGGGAAGCAAATACCTCATAAGGACTTTCATTCTTATTGTATACCTTGCCTAGGCCCAGACCATGACATCACTGGTTGTCGGTTTTGTGCTAGGTTCAATAAGCGAACTATAAAGTGACGCTTTGATTTCGCATGACACTACTTCGGTAGGAAATTTAATTACACTATACCGTCGGAGCAACCGACTACCGGCGTGCATAAAAAACGCAAAGGTAAAGACAGGCGGCCTAGATCCAAGCCAGACTCCGAGGCCTCGGCTGGGCCAGTCGCCGGTTCTCCGGTTTTCAGTGAGGCGCCTATGCAGCCCTTGGCTACCGCAGAATTGGAACCCCAGACCGCTTCGGAATCTCTAGCCCTTTCAAAAGCCAAAAACACAGCATCAATGGGGCCAGATGGTGTCCCAAGCTGCGTCTTGCACGAACTACAGAACGAAATAACCCCCCACCAAAACACGCTGTTCAACCTCAGCCTCTCCACAGGCTACGTGCCCATAGAATGGCACACAGCAACGGTTATTCCACTCCACAAAGGAGGGGCCACAACTGACCCTGGTAATTATCGCCCCATAAACCTGACTAGCCCTGGTCTGCAAGGCTATGGAGCGCATCATCATGGAACTCATTAACAAAGACATTGGGAACCTCCAAACACTTGACCCGACCCAGTTTGGCTTTGCTAAGGGCAGATCATGCCTACTAAATCTGGTTAACTTCTTTGAGACAGTCACCAAGGCCATAGACGAGGGAAAGGTGGTTCACACAGCCTACCTTGATCTTGCCAAGGCGTTCAACACCATTCCTCACTTGGGTATTATAAAAAAACTCACCAGCCTGAACATAAACCCCAACATCACAAGATGGGTTGCCAACTGGCTTACAGACAGAACTCACACGGTAAGAATAGCGGGCTCCAGGTCCGACTCTAAATCAGTCACAAGTGGTGTACCGCAAGGCTCGTTTCTGAGACCCTTACTGTCTGGCATATATTTCCTCAGAAGTACAGGCAAACACAGGAGGACTATGGCTAACCAAGTTCGACGATGACTGCAAACTGGGAGCCATAACTGACTCTCCGGCTGACACGGACATCCTTCAAAAAGGCCTTACTGAGACAGACACCTAGTGTCAAAGTCATGGCCTCAAGCTAAATGCCAAAAAAATGCATAGTCATCCCGTTTGGGAAAAACAAAACACCCACGAATTATCACATAGGCGGCAGCTCCCTTAATACAGAAGAGATAATAAGAGATCTGGGGACCCAGGTAGATAGCAATCTCTCCTTTGACAATCATATTGCCAAAGTAGTTAGGAAATCTTTCTATGTGGCCCATCTAATTACTAAGGGGTTTGCATCTAGAAATAAAGAGGTTATAGTGCCCCTCTACTCATCACTCATCAGACCCATCATAGAGTACAATGCCCCATTTGGGATGTACCTCACAAGACACTTCCAACAGCTGGAAAGACCACAAAAGCACTTCACCAAGAGGATTACTGGCCTCAAACATATGTCCTATGCAGCCCGACTGAAAAAACTCCGGCTGTACTCAGTGGCATATCACTTACTCAGAGGTGATCTCTGCCTGACTTACAAAGCCATGTCCAACTCAGAATTGATGGACATGCTCCGCCTAAAGAAATCCAAGTCACTGCAAACCACGCGCTCTAGTGAGCTAAACCTCACCACAACAATAAATAGAACATGCTGGAGGGATAGATTCCTGTCACAGAGACTCCCCATGCTTTAGAACAAAATTCCTAACTACATTAGGCAGAGCTCCTCACTAACACTCTTCAAGAGAAGCCTTGACGAGTAGATGGGTAACAGAAAATACACCCCTGGGATCACTTCATTGGCTCTGCTTGACAGAGGCTCAGTTAATTAATCAATGGGGCGGCAAAAGCCGACACACTCTGGCTAGGCTTATAAATGCCCTCGGGCAGATAGCCTAGTACCTACCTATGAACCTATGAACCTAAAAGGCTCCCCTAAAGCTTATGGCCTACTCTCTAACTAGCAACACGGCTTCAGGAAATGATATAATACTAGCACTGCAATTTCAGCCCACAAAAACAGTTTAGCACTTTGCCATGGAAGTTGCAAAACTTAAACAATCTTCATTGAATTCTCAAAGCTTTTTATTCAGTGGGCCATTCCTTCCTAGTTAATGAACTGTCAGTCTATAGACCTGTTCCTCTACCCAGCAATGGACTTGCTCCTCTACCCTGCAATGGTATGCAGACCTTCTCCATCAGAGATACTTCCATTTTTTTTTGTTGCTGTTGTTGTTGTTTCTTTTTTGTTATCAGCAGCCACTTCCACCTCACTTATTAAAGTTTGGAGTTTATCAAAGCTCAGTGTTCAGACCTTTGGTTTTCTCCCTGTACATTAACTCCTGCACCATTTCATGTGGTATCCATAGCATACTTCCTTATGCTTACGACAAGGTGATATGGTCTTCTGGCAATTCCACATCAGTGAATATTAATTCTCTTAACAACTACTTTGTTTGGCTCTGCATTTCACTTGAACAACTAGATTCATAGATATTCTAAGGTTACTGAGTTTTATGACCATTTACTCCTTGCCAGTCACCTTCTTGCACTTCATCTATGTTGGAAGACCATTCCTGCCAATCCTGAGAAAAGGTCTGAATTATCTTCCATTCGTCTAGAAACACCTATCCAATTATCTAGCAAGATCTTGCAGGCAAGTTGGGAAAAAACAAAACAATGCTTATTTGGAACCCAGAAATATTGGGATATGTACAAGTGAAAATAGAGCATCAATGTCATAATGGCAGCCCAACTGGAAAACATTCAGCTTTACACAAATCGGGGTATCTGACTAGAGCCATCCCCAAGTTACACTTAAGAATCAAATTCACTGCCATGTTGCAGACTTACAGTACCGTGAGGAATCCTCTGAAAGAAAAACAGGTAGCATACATTACTGGCATGTGTGTCCTGCACTCCCTGTACTTAAAACTCCCTCGCAATCATCAGTGTTCCTTCATTCACAGCCAGCAAAGACTTACAGCTTATAGTCTTGTACATTAATAACCAGGACACAACCTGTATGTCACACAGCACCCCTCCTCCTCCTCTGCAGTTTGCAGGTTAAGGTAATAAATGCTCACTACTGCAGTGTATTAGCAGAGCTGATTTCAATGACACCATTGTCAAGAGGTCTGGGATCAGCTGATTCTCTGACAGTCTCTTTTACAGAACCACATTGCTTTCTTTCTCTGTCATGTCTTCTCAATCTGAAGCACCCTCCCTAACAGCATCAGGATACATTACATTCTGTATGGCTTCTCCCGTTAGCTCAAGTTGTTTCTTCAACAGAAGGTAGAATGCTGTATTAATGGCATAGGTACTTGCCACATATGGTGTACAATTCTGCTCAGTCTTGTTTTCATGTACTCACTGTTGTCCATTGTACCTAAACAGCAATAACATGCACTGCTTGTTAGCTTGCTGTTACTTAGAGTTTTGTAGATTTGTTTCTCTTTGTATTATTTTGCAATCAGGTTAGCACTGAAAAGTTCTCTATTGATCCAATCTACCTATAACTAAGTAAGTACATATTTAAATATTTCACCACTTCTACACAAAAGCAGCAATAATATAATTTCCATTTTAGCATTGCAAGGCTAGACAGACAAGCTCTGCATGTCAATAACCCCAGACCAGACTTTCTAGGCTGTGTGATAATCACTTAGTATGTTGTTCCTGCTGGCTTCTTACACCTTTAGAAATCCTACATCAAGTGTCTAGCTCAGTGTTCTTTAATAACTGTGCCACTGAGCATTATCATCCCTATGGAGACAAGGTTCACTGGACTATGTGTTAAAAATGCTTTAATATAATTACTAAAGTTAAAAATGCTACTGCTCAAGTAACGGTGAAGTGAGGTTTAGAGACTCCTGATCCAGTGATCCTGCATCACACTAACAAGTACATTCTATGCTTTGAATTCAGCAAGTTTATGTACTAAATGCATAAGGAACACAATGAAACAGAAACATGCACACATATGGCTTGAAAGTAATTAAACTATTCTGTGCTTTCAAGCCACTGATAATAAAATGTTTAGAACAGACTACTGAGACACGCTAGAGTTAGGTTTTAAGTCCGCACCTCTTGCAAAAAACATTATTTACACCAACACTTGAAACATAGGCCTGAAGATGATGTTGTTACACCTAAACTCCAAAAGACTAACAAGACACGCATTTGCCTTTTTTATGCAGGCACTTACCTGAAGTACTGGCTGTCATTTTCTGATTTTGCAGTCTTTTCTTTACCAACTACAGTAGGAGACAAGGAATCTTGTATTTTCACTTGTAAATGAAGTACTGCATGTGGTTCCTTGACTTAAAAAACACCAGTGCCAATGAAAGCACAAGACGAAGAAGGGAAAACAGCACTTGTCAGCAAAAAGTATACTTTCTGTTCCCTTTTTAGGATTTGTTAAGTGTTTACATTGTATTAAACAGTTTAGGAAAGGCAACAGCCCAAGAATAATGCTTGTAAAGAACAGATGCTCCTACACTGCAAAAACATCACAGCTCGTGAAAAGCCTGCTGTGAAACCTTGTTTTATTTGGCTATGAGCATTTGTGTGGTACACACAAATTAGCCTCATCACGGCATCTGTTCTGTATCTCTGCTATTTACTTCTTCTATGCCCCTGTATTTCGTACTGCTTCCATTCCAGCAGAAGCCCATTATCCTGTCTATGACATCTGTTTCTCTTGCCTTACTTTGCCATAGCACCTTGTTTCACACTTTTTTGGGGGGAGGGGGGTACCATCTGCAATGGCTCCCAATCAGAAGTATCAGGTCATAACACATTGTCAAAAGCTGCTAACATGTATTCATACCCTCTGCCTTTAAGAAGTTTCCTCAAAGGATTTAATAACTGGTAACTAAATGCAACCAGAACAAACAACAAATGTGAATGTTGAGATGCAAAACATCAATCCTCAGTTCTATGCTGAATCATGAAGATGAGGAATGCAGGAATAAAAGAAGCTATATGGGGTCTAGTACTCACTATGGTTTATAACAACGCTTACAGTGGATTCCAGCCACCAAAAGGGCATGGCTTTATAAAGAAGCAAGTACAGAGAAATATGAGAACATCCTACTGAATATTATATACTGGGAAAGCTAACAAAGGAACAATCAGCACACAACTCCCACCCCGATATGGGCAAACTGTAGATGGCAGCAACTTGGCATGCAAGTACAACTAAAAATGATTAACGTGCCAGTCAGACATATTGTCAAAAGAAGTAGTGAGATGGCAGGCGTATTCAGAAAGTACAATGCATACTTGAGTGATACAGTCAAGTTTATATAGAAAAGCTGGTTCTATATCACTTAGTCAAACTTACTATTCATCGAATACCTATTTGTTGACCCTTTTTGCTGAAGTCACAAATCAGCAAATGGACTTTTAATCAAAGTTTTTCCTAGGGCAAACCAATGGTTGGCCACCATCTGGAATTTGCCTTTTTCCCCACTGTAGTGCAATCTCAGTGGTGGTATACTTAGCTAGGGAAGCTGTGGGGGGGTGAAGTCCCCACCTGGGTAGGTTTTAAGTTTTATGCTTTTTTTCGCAGTTGCTAGGGTAGCCTACCATTGGTTTTCCCTTGGAAAAACTTAAAAGTCCATTCACAGATTTGTCACTTCGACAAAAAGGTGTAGACAAAAAGGCATTCAAGGAATAGTAAGTTTGACTAAGTGATATAGACCCGAAAAGCTAAAGCAAGGCAGAGAAGGAAAAAACAACATAAGTCAGTTAAAAAGGAGAGTAGATGTACTTGCCAGTGTATGATATGAAAAAACATAGCTGTTCTAAAGCAAAACTGAATGGAAGAAGACTGAAGAATAGGGCCCAAGAGCAATGCTAGTATGGGGCTCATTTTGCTTCAATGTAATATCATTAGATATGGATTCATCTAAGTTTGCTGAAATGGATTTTAGTTAATGGATTCTGTCTAATAATAAGGGATATTCTTGTCCTGCTGCTAGCACCTACCTGCCACTGGCATCACTCACAACATACTAATGGCAAAAGGTGACCATTTGTTTAGTTTTCCAAAGAACAAAAGTCACTCTCTGCTCATGGTCAGAATGGTATCAATGTGACCAGCAGTGCACATTACATTAAATATGCATTTCATCATTTAGCCATATAATGTATGTGCATCTGTAACCAATACAACCTGTTGTGGGCCACATTCTAACTTTAGTAGTGACATGATTTGTCAATAAATATTCATTCAAATGTGTACAGAATAAGAATCCATTCATTAACTAAGTAACCCTTTATTCTAATGGTGAACAATCTGATTTTCAACACATTAATGCTGTCAAAAAATATAATTTAATTCATGCTGCTGTAAGGTATATGAAAACTATCATCTTGTTGAAAAGCCTTGTACAGTTTTCTCAAAGGTGCACATGAAATTATGTGCTTTTGATTTAAGTTCTGACCAAGGCTGTAGTGACCATTATTGCCAGTATATACTGGAAATGAACTTAAGGAATCCACCATCAGCTACTGTGAATACAACACTGTCATAGTCCTTGATTATTTGGTTTAAATCAAAGAAAGAAGACTGTGTTTAGCATGAACACACAATAGTTGACCTTATTTCCTCAAGCACTATTTTTTATGGAGTTCATGCACATGCATTTTAGAGCATCTTGCTTCATTGACAATGCACATGCACATCCAAGGTCTAAGTCTATGGAGCTGTATACACCTTCAAGTATACCCCACTACAGACTTCTTTGGCTCACAGGATTCTTTGCTTGAATTTACTTTTTTCACACAAGGACAGCCAAGTTTCATAGTATAAACAACATAGTGTTTACTTCCAGACAGATAAAATTTGATTCCTCTTTAATATGCTGCAAACATGTATATATCTTCTCTGCACCACTGCTGAAAAGGAACAAAATCCATAATCAAAAATATTACAAGTCTAATTCCCATGAGCTAGAGAGAGAGAGGCTGGAAGCTCTGTTCCTTTATTCAGTGTCTTACAGACTTTTGAGGGAACATTCCTGTTTCACTTACCATTCTATTAGGTACCCAGTTGTCCAGGATCTCCTGGATTTCAGCAAGTTCAACATCTTCACCAGTACCTGAAAAGGAGACCTAAATCTTCGCCAACAGATACATGAAACATAATGGAGAATTAATGCTATCTTAATGTGAAAAAAGAAAAATAAAACAGCCAGTGAAAGCTGGCAATGTGGGTAAAATTCAGTCACTGGCTAATCATTATACTGCCTGGGTATCAGCAAAGAAAGTGGAGAAAGTAAGATCAACTGAAAAAGGAGAAACTCTGCTGGGGAAGGATCTTGCATCTGTTCTAAAAAAATCAGTTCAGGTTTCAACTTTGGTACCAGATATTGCTTCTGGTAATTTAGCAGAAAAATAAATGCATTCATAGATATCTAATTATTACAGTGAGACAATGGAGGACTATATAAAGTCAAATTACAAAAGGTTGGTCAGAATAGAAGCTTAAACTAGCTATTCAGATGAACTGAAAAAACTACAGAAATCAGAGGCTGAAATGAAGGAAAGAATGGCTGAACATGATGCTTCTCAACAAGTCTTTCGGCTTTTCCCAGTTAGGGGTCGCCACAGCGGAACTCCGGGTCTGCTAATGATTAGCAGTGGATTTTTACGGTGCTGAGTTGCCAGCCCGACGCCCAACCTTCAAAGAAGGCACACCCATTCACACACGCACCTACCTGCATGTCTTTAAACATCACTTGACCGTGAGGAGGACATGCAGACTCCACACAGAAGGCGCTCCAGCCGAGGCTTCTCAAAAAGAATTGTTTAAAAAAAAAGAGTCAAAAGGCAATATGAAGAGAAACCTAGAGATTTTCTGTTATACTAGAAAATGTGGAAGTAATAGAGTGCATTAACTTTATGAAAACACAAATAAGCAAATGGACTGGTATTCCACAGCAGGATTTGTTAAGTGAAAGGAAATAGTGTGAATGCTCCAAATCTGGTCATGAGAAAGAAGCCAATATCTATAATAATGCAGCTATAGTCATACAAGCAGAGAGAGCTGCACCTGGCAACATTTTGGAAGAAGGGAAAATTTTTAACAACTGAGGACACCAGAGTGTTTGTGGAAAATTATTTTACTGTACACTAGGCAGAACAGAAGCAATTTTTTTTAATTTGCTATATCCAGCTGCTTTTAGAATATTTTTTTCCTGAAAGATCAAATACATTTTTGGATGCAAAACAGGCTAAGAAGAAAATACAAAGGTTTACCCAGCAAAACATGAACCAACACACTGAAGAGGACTGTTGCTTATCATTCCTCTGACAATATCAAAGCAAACAGAACTTGCCAGTAAAACCTTTTCCACTGTTCCAAAGGAAAATTATTAATGGACAGAAAAAATGAAGAGCAGCTGACTAGAAACCTAAGGACTCTCTTGGACTTGAACCAGACACTGAAGTTGGGTGGTGAAGATGATGAGGAAGAAGACCAGCAATAATTAAAAAGTAGGAAATAAATGGAAAAACTATAAAGTGTCATTTACATTAAATGCAGCTTGGACAAAAAAAGAGTCTAAAAAAAGACTTTGTAGACAGTGTTAAATTGGTGGGATGACTCTAAAGCTTAACTCCTAAATTCACACTTTGTCACTGATGTTTAGAGGGATAATGAAGGGACTGAAGATATAGCTGTAAGTATAAACAAATATTTTTCTTAGTAATATGTCTACAATAAATTTCTTGAACTAAACTGCAAGTTACATTGTAAAGTAGTTCTGGCCAGTATTCAGAAATATTGCAAGTGAGAAGTGGCAGAGTGACTACTGTTAACACTACTGATGTTAAGGTTAAGAAAGCACTTTTTCTTGATTGTTAAGTATCTGGGGTTTATACTGTAACAAACTAAAGGCCAGATATTAGCAGTACAATGTTGTGATTGTGATATGGAAGTGTACTGATCATATGTGAGTACTAAACTATGATGGTTTCCCATGATGTAATAGACAGAGGAGCTGGCACATATTAAGTACTGCAATGTACAGGGTTTGATTGCTTTTAACTCCATCTGCACAGTGAGTAGTCGCTTAACCACACAATGCCCCTGGGTTACAACTGAAATGGGTCATTTGTATCCAGTGGGTTTACCTAGCTAACAAATTAATAAAAAACACAAAAATACATTCATAGGCTCTATATTTGTCCTTTAATAGTCTCTGGAGCCAGGGTTTCACACTATATAACACACTGACACTATAGGGCCAAGTGTCAGCTGCACTAAAACCATCACAGTTTCACATTCAGAATATGTCCAGGATTAAACATCTGATCCTTTAAGGTGATCCTGCTACTATGAGTCATGCACTGGTGTCTTCCCACCTTACCTATTGTCATGGCCCATATCTGAGGCTATCTGATTCTGAACTTGAATATTTTCAGTTGTTTCAAAATATTGTGGCTAACGTAATTAGTGGTCCTTCACAGTACAATCACATTACCCTGATCTTAAACAAGTTATACTAGATTATCAATTATAATAAGGTTTATCTTCAAGATTCTGAATCTGATCCATCAAACTCTTCACAGTTTGGATCCTGTCTATCTTAAAGAGCTGTTGCTGCTCTATACACCAGTGCACCATCTCCAGTGGTCGGTAGAAGCACTGTCACTGGTTGCAGGATGCGATCTGCAAACAAAGGTTTTGCACTTACCATAACAATGCATCTGTGTTGTCTGTTTTCATCCTTCCTCAACCACTGGGTTTCGGCTCTGACGTCGGATCTGACTTCTGCCACTTCTCAGACTTTGGCTCTGTAACTCAAGTTCTTCCTCTTACCCATAATCATCTCACAAGCCCCAGATTACCTCAGGTTGAATTTAATCGACATCAAAAATACATAAAGAAAAAGGACCCACAAACAGTAAGAAAAAAAAATACTGTAGGCCTGCGACAGTAAAGGTATCTGGTGCTCAGAGAAAAGGAATAAGACCAATTGATTAATTACAGCTCCAGGTCATATCGGGAACAAGGTTAGTAGTATTTTTTTCCAAAGGAAAGGAGAAGGAGGGACGGAAGGTCGAAAAAGGACAAAAACAGACAACACAGAGGCACTGTTATGCCAAGTATGTAACTTCTGAATCTGATGTTGTCTTTTTTACCCTTTCCTCCTCAACCATCGGGACACAGTCCCTAGCTAGTGTCACCCTACGGTGGTCTAATGAAAAGATATTCCAGAGTACTACAGAACCAAAGGTTGCCCTGTTCCTGGGCAGAATATCCAGTTTGTAATGAGCTATGAAAGTATGAACAATGGACCAAGTAGCAGCAGCACAAATGTCTTCAATAGAACTTCAAGAGAGAAAGGCAAAGGAAGTTGAAAATGACATTAAGGAGTGAGCAGCTCATGGCGGTCTTGGTAGGGTCAAACCTTTTTGTTTATAAACATAAGAAATTCAATCAGTGAGCCCTCGTGCTAAAGTAACCTTTGACACATGTCTCAACTTAGCCTTTGAAAAGGAAAGAGACAACTGATCCAATTTCCTGAAAGTTGTAGTTCTATGGAGGTAAAATCTCAACTGTGTACATCCAACAAATTAAGCACATATCCCCCTTTAATGGAAAATTTTGGGAAAAAAATGGAAAATGTATTGGCTGGTAAAGCAACATCAGAAGCCACCTTTGGAAGAAAAGAAGGCTTTGTGCTGACAGAAAAACCCTGTTTTTATGAAAAATTATATAAGTTGACTGGTGGGACAAGGCTTGGAGTTCAGACACTCGTTTAGCAGATGTAACAGCACCTAGAAATATGGTCTTCCATGACAAAAAATTAAAGTAAACATCAGGAGGTTGAGTAAGAGCCTTGGGAAGACCTGTCAAATCCCAAGGGGGGGGGGGACGGATCCTTGACAGGTGTTAAATCTACCTTTAAGAATGGTTTTGCATAGCTTAAGTGAAGTCAATGATAAAAGATCCTTACCTACATAAAATTAGAAATTAAAGCTAGTTGTACCTTAATCGCGAAGTAACTTGTGCCAGCATGGAAAATGAGAGGCCAGAAAATCTAACACCACTGGAAAAGGGGTCAAAAAGATTCTTGGTGCCTTTCATTGGCTGAAACAGAAAATCTTTTCCATTTGCTCTTATGTATCTTCCTAGTGAAGTCTTTCTGGGAGGAAGTAAGGATACATAGTACTTGGGACAAAAGCCTGGACTGTCTAGCCATCAAAGTAAGTGGAGAAACCAAGCAGTTAGTTTGAGGGCTTGAATGTCTGGGTGAGGTAGTCTGGACTGGTGAGAAAGTAGATCTGGGGAGGGACCCAGAACCTAAGGCTGGTGTACTAGATGAGGCCAAAGGAAAGGAAACCACACTTTGTGAGGCCAGAATGGAGCAATGAGGATCACCATCTCACCAGCTGACATGCTTTCTGAGAAAATTTAAGTATGAAGTATGAAGGGCGTTGGAGAATAAGAATATAGGAGACCAGAAGGCCAATCACAAATCTTAGTTGGCGACATTGTAGTTGAGGGCCTCACCAGATGCGCAGTAGCAAGCCCCGCCCCAAACCCACCCCCCTGATATGTCATTCATGAATATGCATTCCCTCCGAATGTACAACCGAAGAAAAAGTCCACTGAACTGGTGAAGCCTTTGACTACAATATCACCGGAAAAAAAACTGTCGGTCTACAGTGAATCGTACCTCTCACAACCTCCCATCTCCAAAATGGGAAACACTAGCCCTCAAAATGTGAAACACATACCGACAGCTGCTTACTTAACCTGTCGGTCTACAGTGAATCATACCTCTCAACTTCCCCATCTCCAAAATGGGAAACGAGATTTTGCAGAACAAACCATACCCACGACCACCGAAAAAAACCTAACTTACTGTTTTGCCAGCATAAAAAAAATCTGTATTCAAAGGCATCTGCTACTGTTTATTCCTGTTTGAATAATAAGTGAATATTCATAGCGATGTCTTCACACTGACTTCATAAATATTCACCTGGTATTCGGCATGTTAGCTTCAGGGGGCACTACAGCTCGGTAAATACTAATGGTAAAGAAGTGGGATAGATATACTGTTTGTCCTGCAAAATCTCATTTTACCACAAAAATGTCCCAGTCTGGGTAACTAAAAAGGTGGCAAGCCTAAAGTATGGTCGCCGATTTTCCAAAAACATTTAGTTTCTGAACAGCATTAAATTAATGAAAATGAACATTATATTTTTTTATGAGGGGCAGGAAAGAAATGGGCCATTTGTGTACATTTAATATTTTCATCTCATGTATGCACAAGCAAATTAAATATGCAGACCAGGTTGTCACTCAATTTGCGACACGCCCACTTCTGCACGAATCGAACTACAATATCACCTCTTCGTTTATCTCGATGATTCTCTCTCTCAGAGGATTAGGGAAAAATCCCGCTGCATTTGTATTGTGGGGGAAGAGGTCACATCTTGGTTGGCCCCATTGGTGAAAAATCTGTTCCTACACTAAAGGACTGAGAGACCACTCCTGAAGCAGGTTTAATAGATCACCTCAGTCTGTCTGCAAGAAAGTTGGAATACCCCGGGATGTTCATTGCCAAAAGAAAGTGGATGGAAGAGATCACCCACTGGCACACTTTCATTGCCTCCCTACACAAGAGATAACAGCATGTTTCCTCCAGTTTGTGGCTGTACCAGACCACCGACAATGTCTGTCAATATAACAACTGTCCCTTGAGGGAGTCTATCTTGGAACGCCTGCAATGCTAGGAGAACTGCCCTCATTTCCAGGACATTAATATGAAGGTTCGCCTCTCAGGAGGCCCACATGCCTTAGACCAGCTGTCACAAGTAAAGCCCCTCACCGTAACTGGGAAGTGTCTGTGGTCACCGAGGCCTTGGGAAAGGGTAGAACAAAAGGTTGGCCATGGAAGACATCCAGTGTGTGAATCCACCAGGAGACATGTTGTTTGTAAATCTTTGTTATTCAAATAGAGAAGGACATGGGATTTTAGTTCACAGACTACTGAACTGCTAGGGTCTACTTAGGTACTCTTATATACAATCTTGCTAGAGGTAGAAGGGTTATGGAAGCTGCCACTGACCCTTAAGAGTTGAAAAACTAACCTGGATGGTGCTGATTGATGAGACAACAGGAGTGTAGCTTGATGTTGCCATTTGGATAGTCTGGACTGAGGAAGTCGAGCCACTTCAGGAACCATATTCAGATGAGCACCTATAAACTTCACAGTCTGACTGGGAGATAAATGAGACTTGTCGTAGTTGACTGTGATATCCAGCTGAAGGTATAGCTAGAGCAGGTAGTCCCTGCCTCTTAGCAATAGATGTCTGGTGGGATAGGTAAGGAGCCAATCGTGGAAGACTGGAAACACCTGGAATCTCAGCAATCTCAGGTGAGCTGCAACCACTGCAATAAACTTGTTTAGTACGCACTCTGAAGACATATCGAGCATATCCAATCATCCTTCCTTAGAAAGGGAAGAATGGACTGAACTCTTGACCATTCCAAAAGTCGAATATTTGACAAATTGATTCAAGTGACTTAAGTCCAATATTGGCATGTATTCCCCAGTTTTCTTTACCATCAAGAAGAATCTCGAATAGGTTCTGAACCCTTGTTGGTCTGGTAGGACATTTTGGATGTTTCTTTTTTTCTAACAACTTTTGTATTTCTAATGGTGCTTGCTTCCTTCCTCTGACTGGATAGTATGTTGAAATTTTTTCTGGAATGAATGGGAGGGAGAAGAGAAAAGGGAGTATAAAAACTCTGGCAACTACCTTCTATACCTAGACAGCTTTGGTGATGGACATCCAGACCTATGGGTGCAGAGATAAGCATCACCTGACTGCCTCCACTGTGCAGTAGTTGGGCAACTGTTCAGGGGCACTAAAAAGGCTTCTCAGAAAAGGACCTCTGAAGCTGTGGTTCTGTGGGCCCCCTCTGCTGCAAGGTTGATTTCTGCCATTACAGTTCCCCCATCTGCCATGGGGGAATCTGTCTCCACAGGAGCCCCAAGAGAAACCTTGCTATTTCTGGAACCACATCTTTCTAACCCCTTTCTGGTTTCTTGAAAACATCCTATGAGGAGTAGAAAAAAATATCCCTATGGCAGATAGGGTTTTTCCATCTTGTTCACTCCTAGAAAGAGTCTCTTTAACTCTGGGCCTAAATAGGGTAGATCCATCAAAGGGTGCATTGATGAAGGATATCTTGTAAGGCTCTGCAAAATTGCACAGGTGCACCCAGACGTGCATTCTAACTGTAATGCCTGAACCAGCCACTCTTGAAACATCTTTAATAGAGTGTGAAATCAGCCACATGGAAGCACTTGACAGGGACTGTAGGGTGACCAGTTGCAATGAGAGAGTCTTTTTATCTTCAGCTGACATAGACTTTGAGGGATTTGGATAGCTCCTTTGTCAAACCCCACTGAAATCTTGTAAAATGTGCTAGGTAACTGAGTGACCACAGGGCAAAGGCCAGTGAAGCAAAAACTCACTTTCCAAATCTGTCCAGTGCCCTAGACTTTCTGTTAGGAGAATGGACACAGGGACCTTCTTTGACAAGTTCCTTCTTGGTGGCCTCTGCTACCACCATGGCATCAACTGGGGGACCCCTGCTCTAATGGGTGTGGTCTAGGGGTGCAACTAAATACTTATCTGGTTTCTTTGGAATGGGTTCTGTAGTATTCAAATCTTTCCAAGACCAATGGGAAATAATGTCCCCCATTTCATCCACCGGGGGTACCACCCAGAACATAGCTGAGCCAGTTCCAAAGGTCTCATCAAACACTGACTCCTCCTGGGGAAGGGCTTTCGAAGACCAACTACCTTTCTGTGTCAGACGCTCAAGAATTTCTCTGAATGAGACATTCTCAAGAGGTGACCTGGGGGACCCCTCCCCTCCATTGCAACCAGTGCTTTCTGTTTAAAGATTCCTGTGGGGAATCAATGATCCTCCTATTGCACATATGCTTCCAGAGAACATCCCCGTGAGGGTGATCCAAGGAGGACTCGGAAGTGTTGGGGGAGTCCTGTAAAAGCACTCTCGAGCCTTGAATGGAGTGGATGCCCTGACAGGAGAGAATGAGCATACTCAGAAGCCAGGACAGACAGTTGTGGAGGGGAGGACCCAAGGTGGGAAAAGATGTTCTGTCTGTAGTCATGTGGAGAGCGCAGTTCACTGTCTTAAAAGCAAATGCCAGTGGAGAGCCCATGACTGCTCGAGTAGGAGCTGAAGCCCCCTGCCTGGCAATATCCAAGACTTTCCCATGACCTTGCCTCTACACAGGGGTTAGAGGCAAACAATCTAGAATGCACTCAAGCCCCGAGACGAAGGGATGGCTCTGAAAATCTTGGAGTCGAACCTCCTACCCTTGGATCCTGCACCAAAGCTATGGCTCTGAAATTACTCTGGTTCAGACAAGGTCAGCGTTGGCCTGGATCAGGGAAGATATCAGAGTCGACAAAGGGCAGGTCTTCAAATATGATACAGGCAATCTCAGAATTGTTAGATCGTCAATGTTCAAAGTCGAAGGGTGAATCAGAGTAAGAGTCACTAAAGGTGTTTGGGCTGGTCCAAAGTAACAGGTCAGATGGGAGACAGAGATGGAAGAACATCCAGCTGAATTTGGGTCCTAAAAAATTTTCTCATCATCCTGTCCATGCCTACTTCAGCCAGGCTCCTGCTAGACTTGTAGAATGAGGAGGGTGATAGAAGTCTAGAAACTCTACAATGACTTTCTTGCAGAAAAGGAAAATGGAGTCTCAATGAAATCGGCTCCTGTGAGAACAGGGTCTGTTTACAGGATGGAGACTTGCATGAAGCCAGCACTGGATCCCAAGAGGTGGATGGATCCTAAACATTGGATATCTTGGTGCCGAGTGAGGAGAGCAGTCAGGGGAGACCTTCCTCAACTCTTTAGACTTTTCTTTTGATTTTTTTTCCTTAGACTTGTCCCCTTTCTCCCCCTGAGATTGTTCTGCTAGTTTATTTGAAGAGGGGGAAGCTCCAGATACTCAGGAAGAAGAAGAAGTTAGTAATCCCTTGAGAATCAGCTTGCTGCTGTGTCCAGCCAAGGTTGTGCGGTTGAAGCCAGAACAATCTCACACTCGACCTCAAGATGAAGGGCCTCAAGACAGCAGACACATTCTGAGTGGGCATCTGAGTTAGGTATTTTGTGCCCACATGATGAACATTTTTTAAAACCTGTAGGCTTGTCTGATTATGCAAGCAAGGCAGAAACAACCTGAAACAAATTCAAACACAAAGAAACGCTACAGAAAAGACCAGGCAAAATATAAGCAATGGTACCAAAAAATCCGAGTGACATGGGAAAGAAAATAAAAACAACTGTACCAAGAAGAGTAGTAGAGGGAAAAAAAAAGAGAGAAGACTGCTAGACTAGAAGGGAATAACAATAATAACATAACTAAAACTTTTTTTAACTACAAAGGAGAAAGGAGGAAAGAGAGAGAGAGAGATGAAAAAACCCTGAAGAAAGAGGGTAATCTTAAGATAAAAAAAATACTTATCTCTGAAATACTTCAGCCATGAAAAAAAAGCACATCTGGTTGGCGGAAACAGCAAATTAATTCTGAGGTAATTTGGGGCTTGTGAGAGGATAATGGGTAAGGAAGGAGCTTGACCTATAGACCCAAAGTCTAAGAAGTGGCCTAAGTTGGATCCGAGGTCAGATCCAAAAAACAATGGTTGAAGAATGGATAAAAAATACAACATCAGATCATCTGATATGCAGCTGTCTGTCTGTCTAGCACCCTTTCTGTGAAACTGCCTACCTCTATAGGTATGACTGGCATCTACTTACTAAAAGATCATCTATTGAGAGTAATGTATTTAAACCCAGCAAATAGTTAATTTAAATACAAATTCAAGACACTGGGGAGTGGAAACTATAGGTGACAATGTTATAATAGCTTTATATTTAACACCTTTTTCATAATGTACATATTCATTTATTTCATAAATGGCTGAATAATTTATTTCATTCTATACTGATATAAGTGTCTTAAGATGTACACTGATTTTATTGTACAGTACCTGGCTTACAAATACTTTAATCTATGACTTTTTAAACCCCTTCAAGGGCTCTAAATACATTCTAAGCATTACGTTTCTTTTTTTCTTTGTTTAAAAATCATTTCTCTGTCTTCCTGTACACATGACTCCTAGCATGATACCAGTCATTTCTCTTCCTGTATCCTTAAGCCAATACACCACTACTACAAACCCTCTGAGGGACGCTGCTAGAAAGAAAATATCTAAAGCCTTCTTAAGATGATTGTAAGCATATATCTGTATGTCTTATTGTGATGCCCCACCACTGGATCAGTAATCAAGGAGCCTCAATCATCACCACTAGCACCAGTGGGGGACGTGCATTGGGAGGATGACAAGTTACACACAGTATTTCCAGATGCATCTCCCTGCATCAAGTGCAATTATCCTTAAGAGCACACAGAGACCACAGTCAGTCCAAGGCTGGTTTCTTCCTCTTTTTTTCCCCAGATCCCCAGTAAAACTCTCCACTGGCACAGCTATAGAGTTGAGATCTCAGCTGAGTGACCAAGCCAAAACCTCCAGCACCCTCTCTGTCCAACCAGTGTTTCATGTCCCTGCCCAAGTAGCTGACACACACACACTCTTTGAGGTTTGATTTACACACTCACACACACACACACACACACACACACACACACACACACCTGGGAAAGGCTGGCACAGATTTACTAGCTATGCCCCCTTCTGCCAGACTATAAGGTAGTTTCCCTTGCCACCAGTCAGTCACTCCTTATTGTCTACTTTAAGGCCCTTAACAAAGGGTGTCCAATCTTACTGGGTAATTTTATTGTTAATACAAATGGTAGTTTGACCAAGAGCAAGGCTATTATGAGTGGCCTACACAGTGTCACCAAATAAATATGCAAGTACTCTCAGAACTTAAATATGCCTCACAAATATCAGCCACAATGAAAGGTTTAAATATATTTAATAATAGTAAAACAACATGAAAATGCTCAGTATATAATCACAGTAACATCACAGTTCAAAATCACATGAATTATTTAAAACAACACTGCAGGACAGTCTCAAATAAATACAGAAAAACATCTAAATTAAGCTTTGCTATATTTCTGACTGTGTCTAAGAGAATTACTGTACCCTAATAACTTACTTCAGAGCAAGGCAGATGTGGTGAGTGGATCTTGATGTTGTCAGGTCAAAGACAAAATACCGGACACTCTCTCTGTCAGAGAGTTCTTAAATTAATATCTCAAATATTGCTACTGGGATACCTTACACAATAACATAATTTCTTGTCATCTGACTCTACCACAGGTGAAAACCCCACTGATGTAGCTGGCACTATTTAGCATCTCCTTGTGAAAATACATAGACAAGGGCTTTTCTTAGATCTAAAGCAGATCCTGGAAGTCATAAAACAAGAAAACACTTCCAAAACAATACAGAGAACCTCTAGTTCTATACATTGTGTCTGTTACTGCACCGAAAGATAACATCCTTTTGTTATGTGGCCATAAAGTCATTTAATTTCAGCTATTTTTTCTGAAGTTAATCTCTTGTGTTCCAGTTTCCATTGTTAAAATATTTACATCTAAACAGTTACAATAGTGCAGGTGCATTCTGTTCTTTTCCTGTTGGGCACACTGTGGTTAAATCTTTAAACAGCACTTTGTAAAATACCTCTTCAGCACACGTCTGCACACTCTTATATCTTATATGACATACAGTTCTAATACACTTATAACATGAGCATATGAATCATGTTGCTATTCACAAATGACATATAATTATTTACAAAATTCCAGATAGCTGGGCTGGTAGTACCCCCTCCCCCCAAGTTAGTTTTTCAAGTGAACCTTGAGAAAACTGCTTGAGAGGAATGATCCTATCTGAGAATACATTACCCCATTCCTGTCTTGAGAGCCCGTCTGTGTTGGCATTGCTAAACCCACTGTGGTGCTGCACTGTCCTATCAAATGCCTGCAACCCTAGCCTCCAGCATAGTAATCAGGGATTTTGCTGGCTGGCTCCCTGTAGCCATGGATTCCCCTCAGACGTCTCCTGCCTTGTACTGGAAATACTTAGCACCAGGGCCTCCCTATCCTGGTAAAGTTTCATCATGTTAACATGGTACAGTTTGTGCCCCTGCCTAGCAGTACTCCTATGTACTTAATATCCCTGACCTTCCTTACCACACTGAAGGGTCCCTCCCAGGCTGCCTGCAGTTTGTTGTGTCTCACAGGAATGGGAACTATTACCTGCTGCCCTACAGAATACTCTCTAGCTCGAGCATTCCTATTACACCAGACCTTTTTCTGCTGTGTGCTTCTGCCAGGTTCTCCTTAGCCAAACCCATAAGTTCCCTCAGCCCTGTCCTGAGGTTTAGGACATATGCCACAACAGACTCCTTGTGGGATTCACATTCACCCTCCCACTCATCACAAATTAAACCTAGAGGATCCCCTCACCTTATGCCCATACAGTAACTTAAAGGGTGAAAAACCTGTGGATTCCTGTGGCACCTCTCTGTAAGCAAACAACAGATGGGGCAACTATTTGTCCCACTCCCTCTTAAACTGGTCTACAAATGCCTGTGGCATTATCTTTAGTGTACAATTTAACCTCTCTACCAGACCATTAGTCTGGGGATGGTAGGGGTGGTCTTTAAGTGCTTCATCCCACAGTGCTTCCACAGACAAGCAAGCAGGTCTGACATGAAATTGTCTCCTCTTTCAGTCAGTACTTCTTTTGGGAAACCTACCCTGCTGAAAATCTCTAACAAAGCATTTGTCACCTTTTCTGCCTCGATGTAGGACAGAGCCACCACCTCAGGGTATCTGGTAGCATAATCTAGTACCAATAGGATATACTTCTTCCCTGTGGAACTTGGGGTACTAAGAGGCCCCACAATATCCATAGCTACCCTCTGAAATGACTCCTCAATCACAGGCAAAGGCATCAAAGGAGCCTTGACTTTGTCTCCTGTCTTGCCTACCTTTTGGCACTGCTTAGATGTCCTGCAGTACCCTGTTACATCCCCAGAAATCCCAGGCCAATAAAAGTTCTGCATAATATGTCTCTTTGTACACTTTATGCCCATATGACCTGCAAAGGGAATGTCATGGGCTATGGCTAGAAGTGCCAGACAGTAGGATCTGGGCACTACCAACTGCTGTATTCTCTAACCCTCTAGCCCTCCCTCAGGGGTCCACTCTCTATACAGTAATTCTTTGTCCCAGTATATAGATTCTTCCCTTCCTTGAGAATCAGGTGCCTCACTAGCTACCTCCCTCAGGCCTTGTAATGTAGGATCTGAGAGCTTAGCTTGTCTCAACTCTCTCTTTGTAACCTTTCCCAGCTCCACTACAACAGGAATTCTGGTATTCTCTGACAGTGGTACCTCACTGTCAGCCTGGGTACTACTACTACTAATATCTGCTCTTGCAGTCGCTCTGTCCAAGGGAACATCAGTACCCATCAGCAGTTGTGGCTCACCTTCAGTCTCACTGCTACAGGGTAGTTCCCTCCCTGAAGTGACCACCTCATTAGTCCTGGCTGCAAGTATGGCATCTGTCTGGGTCCCTCCAGGCTACCAACCCCACATGGTTGTCTCCAAGCCTGACTGCATGTAACTGCATGCACACAAGGTACTGCATTATTAAAATCATTCCCTTTCAGGACATCTGTAAGGATATTCTCAAACACACCTACTTGCTTGTTCCTTTTTCACGCTCCCAGTCAATGTGAACCCTAGCCCTAGGTATTTGGAATGGGGTCCCTCCCAAAACTCTGACTGTAGTAGAGTGCCCAAGCAAGAAGTGCTCCTCTTTAACTACTGCAAGCTTCACAATGGTTAGATCAGAGACCGTGTCTCTCTTAGCTGTGGCCTGTTTCCTATCTACTAAGATAGGATATAACCTCTTGTGGTAGCGTGGTACCCTTGTTGTATCCAGAAAACTTACTGCTGGCATTCTGTCATTCCAACTTACTTGTTCTCCCACCTTTTGATCCCCACCTTGCCTCCGTGGGCATCTATATGCTGCATGGCCCCAGTAGTTCCATTTAAAACATTTAACCCTTGCTCCTGGTCGTGTACCTGGACTAGTGGCTTCTCCTGCGACGGGCAGACTCTGTTGGGGTGGTTTAGGCTGCCCACCATGGGTTCCTATAGACCAATGAGCAGCACAAAGTATCCTTTCCTCTACAGTGATGCCCTGCTTGCTAGGTATATATCTCCCTTTTTCCCCAGCTCATCTGCAGTATTACATTCCCTATCTGCTAACCAGATTCTCATGTCCTCAGGCAAAGTGGTAAGGGTTTGTCCCTCACCAAAAGGTCTACCAGGCCTTCAAAAGTAGTGATCTGACACCCATTCACTCAGCTATGAAAATAAAGTGCTTAACTCAGCAATATATTCACACACACTTTCATCTGCTTTGTGTCTATGCTCACAAAACCATTTTCTATAAGCTTCAGGTGTTAACTTAAAACACTCTAACAAACAATTTTTAAATGTATTATAATTTAAGCAATCACTATCAGACAATTTAGAAATGGCAGTTACAGCTTTACCATGGAGTAAAGGGGTCAGGAACTGTACCCAGAGCCCTTGGTCAACATTATACTATTTACATACCCTTTCAAACAGATGAATAAAACTGTCAAAACTATCACCCTCTGTAAACTGTGGAAGAAATGTACTGACCTTTGTTGCTTCTGAGGTTCGGTTACTCCCTTCCCCATTACCTCCATGACCCTGGTGAAGAATCAGCATCTCCTTTTCGTGCTGCTTCTGCCTCTCATTTTCCTCAGCTTTCAGACATCTTAGTTTCTCATTTCCTTCAGTCTCCGGGCATCTCAGTCTCTCTGTTGATTCTATTTCCAAATGTTTGGCCTCCAGTTCAAGTCTTTTTAATTCTGGATGGATTTTTAAGTTCTCTGTGGAAAGGTTGAAATGTCCATTTTCTGAGAGTTGTACATCCCCAAGGCCAGTCTGGTTTGTCCTCCTGGTTGCTGGTCTGTGATGCAGCTGTGACTAAGGCTGGAATCATCTCTGCTTTAGTCACGTTGCCATGCACCAGTCCTTTGTCTTGGCACATCTAAGCCAAATGGTTCCTTGTCAGCTTCCCATACTCTTCTGCCGACATCCTTGCCTGCTTTCCTTGATTAACAAAGCTAACAAGAAAAAATAAAACTACTGTGATATGAAACGCTGAATGCTTACTGTGTAACTGACTGAGAGTACAAACTCCTTCTTTAGTGACCACTATTTACAGGCTACAGGAATTCAATATCCACACCACTGAATCATAATATGTGGATATCCCACCACTGCCAACCAATAAATGTGACACCCCACCACTGGACCAATAATAAAGGAGCTTCAATCCTCACCACCAGCAACAGTGGGGGAAATACATTGGGAGCATGACAAGTTACACACACACAGTATATCCAAATGCAGTTCTCTGCATCAAGTGTTGTTGTGTCTTTCGGCTTTTCCCGGTTAGGGGTCGCCACAGCGGAACTCCGGTCCGCTAATGATTGGCAGCAGATTTTTTACGTACCGAGCTGCCAGCCCTGACACACAACCTTCAATGAAGGTACGCCCATGCACACATGTCTCCACACAGAAGACGCTCTAGCTGAGAGTTGAACCGGACAACGTCTTACTATGAGGCGACAACACTACCGCAGCATCACCACCGCGGATGCATCAAGTGTAATTTCCCTTAAGAGCACACAGAGACCACAGTCAGTCTGGGGCTCATTTCTCCCTCTTTCCCCAGATCCCCAGTAAGACTCCCTACTGACACAACTATAGAGTTGAGATTTCAGCTGAGTGACCAAACCAAGATCTCCAGCACCCTCTCTGTCCAACCAGTGCTTTATGTCCCTGCCCAAGTAGCTGACACACACACACACACACACACACACACACACACACACACACACACACTTTTTGAGGACTGGTTTATACATACACCTGGGAAAGGCTTTCGCGGGTTTACTAGCTATGCCCTCTTCTGCCCAGACTATAAGGTAGTTCCCCTGCCACCAGTCAGTCCATATCAGCTACTTTAAGGCCCTTAACAAAGGTGTCCAATCTTACTGGGTAATGTTACCGTTAATACAAATGGTAGTTTGACCAAGAGCAAGCCTTTTAGGAGTGACCTACACAGTGTGACCAAATAAATATGCAAGTATTCTCAGAAGTTAAATATGTCTCACAAATTTTGGCCACAATGAAAGGTTTAAATATACTTAATAATAATAAAAGAACAAGAAAACACTCGGTATATAATCACAGTAACATCAGAGTTCAAAATCACAGGAAATATTTAAAACAACGCTGCAGGACAGTCTCAAATAAATAAAGAAAAAACATTTAAATTAAGCTTTGCTACATTCCTGACAGTATCTTAGAGAATTACTGTAACCTAAGAACTTACTTCAGAGCAAGGCAGATGTGGTGAGTGGATCCTGATGTTGTCAGGTCAAAGACAAAATACAGAATACTCTGTCATGGAGTTCTTAAATTAATATCTCAAATATTACTGCTGGGATAGCTTGCAGAATGACATAATTTCTTGTCATCTGACTCTATCCCAGGTGAAAACCCCCAATGATGCAGCTGGTACCATTTAGCATCTATCTGTGAAAATACATAGACAAGGGTTTTTGTTAGCTCTAAGGCAGATCCTGAAAGTCATAAAACAATAAAACACTTCCAAAGCAATACAGAGAACCTCTAGTTCTAGACATTGTGTCTGTTACTGCACTGAAACTGAAAGATAATATCCTTTTATTAAATGGCCATGAAGTAATTTCATTTCAGCTATTTTTCTGAAGTTAGCCTCTTATGTTCCATTGTTAAAATACATACATCTAAACAGTTACGACAGAGCAGGTACATTTCTGTTCCTTTCTAGTAGGGTACACTGTGTTACATCTTTAAACAGCACTTTGTAAAATACCTCTTCAGCACTCTTCTGCACAAACCATCTTATATGACATATAGTTCTAATTCATTTGTAACACAAGCACATGAATCATGTTGATATTCACAAATGACATGTAATTATTTGCAAAATTCTAGAGAGCTGGGCTGGCAGTATTTCCTTTCATGACACCTATAACAGAATTAAGAAGTGAGGCCTGCCCTGCTGACTGTGTATCAAGGAAGGATTTCTGGCAGCTTTGCCAAACAAGAAGGCAACAACTAACAAGCCATCAAACACTGCTGGAGAAGGTCTAATGAGGATGGTTACATAGTGCACTACCCATAAATCAGCATCTGCCAAACCAAAGCATCACTCTGAAAATGCATGTTCTACCTGCTCGGTGGTAAGAGTACAACAAAACTGTTCTGCAGCTAAGAATCTGTAAAAGATACTGAGCTTAGTACAGCCAAAAATAGCTCCATGTAGTAGTATTCAACAAAAGAATGAAAAAATAAGACCTAGACAGCAAGTGCCACTGTCATAATATAATTTCTGCTGACAGCATCAATCAGGGATTGAAATCTACAGGAGGAGGTCTAATAACCGACATTTATTTGTTTGTTTGTTAGCTTGATTGTTTATTTATTTGTGTATTGGAATTTGTTTAATGGGTTAAAGCACTCAACACATCTGACCAACATAAGTCTTAGCCCAGGATCAAAAATTGACCAGACATACAAAAGAGGCGAGAGTACATAGGTTAGTACTAGGCTAACTGCCCTTGCGAGCCATTTTAAGCCTAGCCAGTTATCCCCTGTGAGATTCAAACCCTGTACCTTGAGTTTGTAAAGCAAACACCTTTAACCATTAGGCCACCCCCACATAACATTTAAATGACTGTAAAAAAGTACAATAGTGGAATAATGTTTTGGATATATAGTAAATGCAATGTTATTAATTTACAATATGTACACAGACCAGGTGCAACACTTAATCATACTCCACTGTCCAGATTTTTGTAGAATGTCCAGATTTTTGCCTCATATTACTGGTCTGTTCTTCATAAAATGTGTGATTTTCTGGCAAATCACTGGGATGATCTGAGGACTGAAGTCACTAAATAATGTCATACATTTGAGTTTCAGACTTCAAATCCTTCAGAAAATTTATGTTAACACACACCCTGTTACTGTAGCAACTTTCTAAGTTTATGAGCAATATTTAAAATCTGTCCTTATTTTTGGGCCTTGCCCCCCCCCCCCATTTTGTTATGCTTTCTCCAGATTTCTTGCACTAAGCAGTTGAGAGGTGAGCACTTAATTATGAAAAAAATTCACTTCATCACAAAATGTTAAGACTGACAACTAGTTTACTAGTACCCCTTCTCACCTTAAGCAGTATACAAAAAGATATAATCCGCATAACCCTACAGCTCAGCTAGAGTTTGCATAACTTAAAACTTGTGCTAAAGTAATAAGGCAAGAAACCATTAGGTAAAGGTCTCATAAAAGGCTAACAGCAATGCACTTCCTTTTCTATAATGAAGGCATCATAATTATCTGCACTATTCTTTACTGAAAGTGGTGGTGCTGCGGTAGCGTTGTCGCCTCACAGTCAGACGCTGTCCGGTTTGATTCTCAGCTAGAGTTTCTTCTGCGTGGAGACATGCGTGAATGGGCGTACCTTTGTTGAATGTTGTGCATCAGGGCTGGTAACTCGGCACATAAAAATCAACTACCAATCATTAGCGGACCGGAGTTCCGCTGTGGTGACCCCTAACTGGGAAAAGCCAAAAGACACAACATTCTTTACTGAAAGCAATACAACTTATTTCCTTTATTGAAAACTAACTGAAGGGAAGCAACAGATAGGTTATGTGGATCCATTAAGATTAGACTGAAAAGCAGAACTGCATCATTATGGCAAGTCTCATCTCAAAATGTGTCAACTGGAAATTAATTTATACAGGAGCCACATAAACACCTATACTGTAAAGAAACACAAAGACTGGCTCACTGCTGGCTTCATGGTACAGAGGGACGGAGCTCTGACTGTGACCAGGTAATCTGAGTTCCATTAGCAAGTTTGGCGCCTGAGCAGTTATGAGAGGGGATGGAAACTGAATCAGTACTTTACTGGCTCACCAATATGAGAGGGGAAAGAGAAGTATTTTTCTGTCCCGGGTTAGAGCTCTCAGTGGTGAAACTGAGGGTAACTATCCTAGCTTCACAATAAAGGGACATGATCAACAAACATTCTTGTTCATAATGGCCTTCTATCACTGCATGTTGGGCATGGGGTAGGGCATGGGTAGGGCATAATCTGTACAGAAGGAAAGTATGATACTATATTTGAATGCCTCAGCTTATCTCTGACTATGGGACAAATACTGGATCTGGTTTTGACTCTCAGCATCCAAGATCAGGAAGAGGCACTAATGCCAGCTTTAACAAGCAATAACACATATTAACAATTACACATTTAGTGTGTATTACAGTAGCTAATACAGATGATAATAAGCATACAGTGCACAAAACAAATACAAGGATGTAATTACACGTATCGGCAGACTACTGATAAGTACTTGATGACACACTTGATGGTATACGCACAGCTTAATGAAAATTGCAGAGTTCACTCAGTACACACAAATGTCTGAATCAGAGCGTCAGGTAATGTGCATACAATTTCTTATTGTAACAGTTTTTTTTCAGAAGCTCTGGTGTCAGTAACATAATATTGTACCATCCGTTTGCTTTGGTTTCCCCAAATTTTAACGCACACCCTAGAGTTCGGCACAGCTCTGCTTTGTCTCACCCCTCCTATTTCTCATTTCTTACTATAAAGTCACATATTTCCTCCTATGAACACTATAAAACAACCAAATGCCATTCTTTATCCACACTAAAAGTTGTGCTTTCAGCTGTTCAGTTTGGCAGAACATAATTAAACATATCTGCTCGGTGGTATCCATCCAAGTTTCAAAACAACAGCATCAAAATCAAACAGCAATGTGTTTACATGTACACCAGCTTTATCTATAATTTGTTGATTTCCTAAAATTACTACATTGTTGTTGTATCTTTCGGTTTTTCCCGGTTAGGGGTTGCCACAACGGAACTCCGGTCCACTAATGATTGGCAATAGATTTTTACGTACTGACTTGCCAGGCCTGACGCACAACCTTCAACGAAGGTACGCCCATTCACGCATGTCTCCACACAGAAGCCGCTTTAGCTGAGAATCGAACAGGACAACATCTTGCTGCGGTAGCGTTGTCACCTCACAGTAAGACGTTGTCCTGTACTTAAAATATCTAATACACATGCTTCAAAATGCACATCCACCACCATGGGCCAGCAAAATGTTTGGTATTAATACTCATACAATGTAAAAAATATTAAAACTCTGACTGAAAACCATAGTATACTTGGAGCTAAGTGGAAGCAAATCAGAGAAAGAGTGAAAATTTTAAGGAAAATGTATAAAATTCAGTACTGGCTAGATATTCTTTAACTAATAAATAATCTGTAGTCAAGCTGCATTACAAGGAAGCCAAACAAATTTCACAACAAAAATAAAACCTCTCCAATCCTTCTCTGAAGTATTTTCTGATACTCCATATTATAACAGTATAAAGATCCAGGAATTAACATATTGAGAGAAATGACAGTACCCTGGTTGTAAAACAGCATTCACAAAGTAAATAACATATAGAGGTAAGAGATGTGAAATTTTATGTGTTTGTTTTAATCAAGTAGGACCCACTAAGCAAAAGAGTTTCTTTTCAGTAGTGAGACGCAATAATTGTTTTGTTACATGACTAGCTCAAAGTGTAGTAATATGCTTATGGAAATGATGGAAATCAAACTCAGACCATCAAATGTAGTTTGTCTGTAGCTCACTCCCTTAATCCATTGAGACATACAAAAAATTACTGCAAAATGTTCCCTTCTGGTGGGGGCATCAAGAATTTTTCCTGTTGCTGAAATAACGGTGGATCATTTTTGAAAAGTTTCTGGCCATGGACTGTGGTCTTACTTTGTATTTTGTTCAGAAAACTGCCTCAGTTATAACCGGGTTATGGTAATACGAAAAAGCCAACAGGCTACATAAGCCAATAAGTCCTTTGAAATACCGCCTTGTACATTCTGAAAAACTGATTCACATTCAGGTGGCCTTGAGTGTATGCCAAATACTCCCTTTTCTCCATTCCCACATTATGCCTCCATGGTTCCAGCACTGAATATAATCAAACTTTTAGTGCATAAAAAAGACTACAAGCAAAATGCAGATGTTTTCTCAGAGAAGGAGCCAGAATCCTAAAAACAATTATACTGAGTCATGATAACTCTGCATCAGTCAGAATTCTCAAAAATCTTTCTTTGTTTACTATAACAATTTTATTTTTTTAATGCACAAATTCTGCTACTTTGTGTTTTTGCCAGGTTGTGCTGAAAAAGATATCTTGTAGGGTGGTCTGCCTTACTTGTTGAAATAAAAAATAAGTTTGAAGACAAGCATTTGTGCATACCAAAGGTTTTGATGAATGTTTTATGAGAACACAGTTACTTATGTGCAGTTGGCAAACCTATCTTATATCCAATGGGCTCATGAATCTTCTTGAATCTGAGTTTTATGCTCATCATAATACTGACACTGCTCTTCATAGGCTCATAGGAAATCACAGGAGATTACTACACTACCAACCCAGAGGTCATTTCAAGCCTAGCCTTTTCATCCTAACAGAAGTGCTAGTCAATACCCAAGACTGCATTTAGTGATGACTGCCCATGTCCATGAAGGTTGTGGGCCCCATCCACTCATCCAGTTTCCTCTTGAACAGTGTCATAGAGGTGCTCTGTTTCATATGAACTGGTAGTCTATTCTAAAGTCACGGCAGTCGATGGGAAACAAATCTGTTCTTATGTGAGTAGACAATGATCTCCTTATCGCTTGTGAACACTGGTACTTCTCAGTACTGGTCCTCCTGGATCTTCAACTGCAATTGTTACCACAGCATTTTGAGTGAGCATTTCATCTCCTTCATGGTGTCACAATGGTTTAACTCTTACCTCCCCTGGCGATACTCAGAATGTTTTTTCCTGCTATTTATACATAATCTAAATATTCTCTTAACTACAGAGTACCGAAGGGGTCCATTTTAGTTCCTCTTTTGTTTACTGTATATACACTGTCTCTGACAGACCTTATTAGAGATGTACCACATGATTGCGGTACTGTTTGTAACAACATGAGAGGTCCTGGAGACCAAAGATGATTCAGACAGTTGAGTGTAATGATCAGGGCAAGCATCCCATTTATATTTATGTGCTTGCATCTGTCCTTGGAGTTCCACACATCTTGCACTTTTATCCTTCCTGAAACTGCTCCCCTAGCAAAGTCTGAAATGTCTGCAGTTATTGACTGCTTTGGAGTAGGAAGAAAGGGGGAGCTGGATTTAGGGATATTTCCCCTCTGCACCATGAGATCTCTCTTTTGAAAAACCCAGTACCAGAATCTGAAAAGACAAAGGATGTTGGTGCTGAGACCAAACAGACTTCAGATACTATTAAATCTTCTCGTGTGAAGTTTTGCCAGGGGTATCAAGAGAATCATAGATGCCATGAGACCGAAAATCCTGCAGTATTCTCTTGAAGTGACCAAAGTCTGAGGGGAAAACCTTAGAAATAAATCTAGAGCTATTTTTCCTATGGACGAAAAGATTTTTGAACTGTGGTGTCTAGCACCCCCAGGAATACAATCCTATGTGAAGGAGTCAGAAAAGACATTTGAATGTTCTCTTGGAATCTCAGCTTGTGTAAGACATCTCTCACCCAAGACAGTGAGATCCCTGAAACTTTGAAAACACTCTGCAAAGATAAGCAAGTCCTGTAAATATGGAAAATGTGGATACCCTGTAGCCTGCAATGAGATATAACCGCAGCTGGTCACCTTGGGAACATCTTGGTGCAGTGGATAGGCCAAAGGGTAAGGCAGAGAACTGATAATATGTTCCAGACACAGAAAACCTTAAGAAATGCCTGAAGTCTGGATGCGATGATAAACATATTTTAAGTCTAGTATTACCAGGAAACTTGAAATAGGGAGAAGTGGATTGTGAAGTGACATGATTTTTTAAATTTGACACTATCACAAACAAGTTTAGGAAAGAAAGATTTAGATCTGGTCTCCAAACATTTTTTTTCTTCGGCACTAAAAATATCCTTGAATAAAAACCTTTTCTAACCTGAGAAGGGAGAACTAGTTATATCACTCCCAGGGACAACATATGATGAAGGACAGGCAGAGATAAATGAATGTGGTCTACTGGATGACAAACTACCCCCCTGAAAAGAAAGGATTTCCTTCCACTGCCATTTGTAACCTTGATGAATGATTTTCAGAACCCATTTGTCTGAAACTCTCTACTGCCAAACAGAATGGCGATGTAGACTTTCTGGAAGGGAAAAGGGACTGCCAGGGTGAAACATGGTCCCTTAAACAGTCATTCTCACTTGTTGGACTGTCGTTGGTTTTGGGGGTGGTTCCTGAATTCTTTTTGGAAAGCCCTTGCCATTTCTTCTTAAACGTCTGTTTACCTGCATTTTGTTGAGACTGTTTATTTTGTTTTTTGCCAAAATTGGATGAGGCGTTAAGAGACTCCCTTAGAAAATTAGGAAAAGGAGGGATGAAAAATCGAAATTCCCTGTATCAGCTTTCCCCTTTCATTACACTTATTGATCACCTCTGTAACAAAGGAACCAAAAACTAAATTTCTATCCAAAGGAAAATTACAATCTCAATTTTTACATCCCTTGAGAGGCTCTCAGAACGAGTCAGGCACACCTCCCCAAAACAGTACTTGTGACCAGAGACCTGAAAGAAGCATCAACTGAGTGGGTCCCTATCATTACATCGAATGATCACATCATCGAATTTCAAACAGCATTTTATCGAACATGCCATTTGTCAAACAGTTCTGACTGAGATTGCATTATGGTAGGGGTCAAGAAATGTGCCCTCTGCCCACTGTAGTTCAATCTCGGAGCTGGTATATATAATTAGCGGGAGGTGTGGGGGGGTTCAGTGAACGGCATTTCCAATGAAATGCTGTTCAACAATGTGATCCTTTGATGATTTAATATAGACCCAACTGAGTCAAACACACACTCTGTAAACAATGAATAGTGATGTCTACAATGGTAGAAATTAGATTATTTAAACCAGATTTTAAAGTATGCCTCATACCATCACAGTTAGTCAGAATAAACTTTAAAATAGCTTGACAATTCAAAGTTCTGAAAATCAAAGCTACACATGCATACATTTTTCCCCATACTTATCAATTATCTTCCCATCCCTGTCAGAAATAGTAGGAGTGGAATTAACTAAATGTTAGCAGCAGTAGGCTTAACTAAAGTTATTGCTGCTGGGTCAGGTTTGAGAAGAGTGCATACAAAATTTAACGAACAAAAAACTTTATATATTCTATCTGCCTTTTTAAGGGCAGCACACTGGATATCAATAAAATTACAGGCAGTGAGACACACATCCTCCAATAAAAAAAATGGAAAAATAGCCAAAAAACAATTAAATAAGAAGAATGGCAAGAGGAGATGACCGCAAGAAGCAATGTAGTCCACAAAAATAGCGTATAAAACCTTTAATCACCGCTTTCAACTGACTTCCTCAGAATACAGCAACAGTACAAAAAACACACCCTTAAATACACTTTCAAATTGATTAACACCAATCAGTTGTCAATTAAAAAATCAATTAAATGTTAAACACTATTAATTTAAAAAGAAAGACAAATCATAATGTTTGTCAATACATAGCTTACGGTATTTTAAAAAGCATTTTACATTGATGGTTTCGTTTAAACCTGGTGGTTTATCAGCAATTAATTTGATCTGCCAAAGTGTTTCCCTTTGTTCAAGATAATTCTTGAAGTCCCCAGCCCTCAAATCTTGTTTACAAACCTCTAACACTGAGAATACAAATTTTTTAAAATTAGAACATGTGATGGAATGTTTAAACAAAGCATTATTATGATCTTTTTTCTTTATATTGTATATATGTTCTTTAATGCGTGTCCCCAAGTTCCTGGTGGTCATGCCACTTGCCATTCTTCTTACACATCCTCCAATGCTGAAGGAACTGGAGGAACTGGTGAAGGTTCTGGAAATTCCTTTTGTTAAAGCTCACAGAATTTTCTTACAGACTGAGAAACCTTAGTGTTCTCCCACTGAAAACACTGGCACATTCTAGAAATAGTCTCGAGAGAAAGAGAAACCTCGTCAGGAAGAATAAGAAACTGAGCTCTCCAGAGTATGAATCAGAAATTTGAGGGGGGAAAACCCTGCATCTGTACCTTATCATCATCTTCCATCCAGACTCAGAATCTTAAATCTCTTCCAGAAGAGATGTAGCCCTCCATCTTTTACCAGATGCCATCTTATAAGAAGGATCAATAACTTGAATTATCGCTAGACCCAGTAAACTAGTCTTGTCTAAGGAAATTTGAGGAGAAGTCGATACATGTTTAGGTTTCTGCTTCTTTTTGACAGGAAAAATTGGGCCAACAGTGTTATTAATGGCAGAAGCAGCTTTCCAAGGAATGGGCACAATATTCTGACAAGACAGGGATGTCTTCCCTGTTCCATCTCCCAGAACCAACAGTGTCTCTGCCATGCCCACTGAGTGGACCCTAATAGCCGCACAGGACGTGGTTATCCTCTAGTCCATTGTGGCTGTATGTGCTACACCACAGGGATCTGGGGAAAAAGATGAGTGGTCTGAGGAACAAGCTATGGACACAGCAGAGTCACCCACCTGCAGCAAACTGCTAGCCTGCGGTGGTGGCAAAGGCTATTTCATTAACTTTTCTTTTTGTGGCAGGAAGAAGACCTGACTGTGGGACCAGTAGTTTGTTCCATGTTCAAGTCAAAAGTAGTGTCTCTTTCCTGGGGAAAACAAGCAGAAAAAGACAATAAAAATGTATGTGTTTAAAAGTCCACTTTTTCACATAAAAAACACAATAATAAGCACTTTAAAACACTTTGTCATCCCCTAAAAGTACAATAAACACAATTTCAGCACAGAAAAATGGTTTTGAATTACTTCAAACAACTTTTAAACTGGGAGGAAAAGTGTACTCCCATTTAAAAGTATAGGTAAGTCTTGTGACAGTCCATTAAAACACAAAACTCCTAGCTTAATAATAATTTTCCTAATAAAACAAATAATGTTTTTAATGTGGAAGGCTTTTTCCCCAAAGGGAACTTACCTGCCCAGCAAAGGAACAGCACAAGCCAATCGCCAGTCCTTGAAAGCCTGCAGATAAACCCTCTCTTCAACAGCAAGAAAGCTCTGAAAGGCATGGCACCCAAACCTGTTTTTTTAATCAGCTCAGCTCAAGATGACTGATGCTTTGTGTGAGTGCAAGGTGCCCTTACATTTTGGAAGCTGCCCATCTGTTATATCCTAAGCAGAATATAACCCATATAGCTAATGCTATTGCAGCAGTGATCAATATGATGAACATCAGATAAGATGTATTTGTCAACTCAGAAAAGTAGTACAGAAACAATTTAAAGTTTGTTGGCAGCAGGCCATACATACAGCAGAGCAAGTTCAGATTTGTTTCAGTTCAAAGAAGCTATGTATTTTACATGTGCAGATTATTATTCCAAGTTCCTTATCACAGTCAAATGAAAAGAAACAATAAGTTCATGTTGTCTGCCTAGTTCCTGCCCGGTTCAACCTCTGGATTATCGAATCCAACTCAGATCCAACGTCAGCCTTCTCTCATAGACTTCGACTTCAGAGCTCTGCCTCCTCTACCAATAATACACTGCTCCCTCATCCACCTCAGACTGACTTTGCCCCTCATACTGGTCTTAGAACAGAACAACTCCAGGAACTTAATAAGGGACCCAAAGGGAGGGGGGTCACCCTGAAGGTCCAGGTGCTCAATCACATGGAAAGCAGATCATCTGGAGGGACATAAGCGGGAAGGAAGGCTGAACCCTACAGAAACACACAACACACACCTATCATTACGGTATGTACATAACTTTTGTATCTAAAGTTGTCTTTTTCACCCAGCTCAACCTGTGGGACAGAGTCTCCAGTCATGTAACATACCAGAGAGGCCCTAACAGAGAACATTTGGCAGAATAGTGGAACCAAAAGAGGTCCTGGAGCTTGACTGTACATTTAATTTGTAATGGAACACAAAAGTATGAGTGCTAGCTCAAGTAGCAGTGGCACAAATGTCATCAATAGAGGCTCTAGAGAAAAAAAGCAGTAGAGGCAACCACTGCCCTGGTAGAATGCTCTTTGGGTTTTGTGGTTTTCCTCTCAAGTTGTACATGAAGAAAATGCAATTAGAAAGCCATGTAGATAAGGTTGCTTTAGACACTGGCCTGCCCAGACTAGCCTTGGAAAAGGAAACAAACAGCTGCTTTGTTTTTCTAAATGATTTGGTTCTGTTCAAGTAAAATCTCAGTTGTCTAAGAACGTCCAGACAATGCAGCAAATATTCACCCATATTACTAATGTTCTAAAAGGACACAAGCAAATGAATAAGCTGGTTCAAAGTAGACTCCAAGCCCACCTTGGGCAAAAAAGTCCTGACAGTAACCCTGTCCTCATGAAAAATCAAATAAGCAGGGACAGAAGATAATGAATCCGGCTCACAGACCCATCCCACAGATGTAATAGCACCAGGAAAAATATTTTTCAAGATAGCAACTTCAAGTTAATGGTGGATGAAGGCTCAAAATGTAGGCTAGCTAGTACTTGTAGCAAATCCCAAAGAAGGAAAGTATCCCAAATTGGAGGATGTATCAAGAATGTACCACCCTTCAAGAAAGACAATGTCAGGGCAGCAACAGGAGTGCTAGCTCTGCTGATGTGAAATTTAGAAATAGTAGCAAGATGAAACTTAATAGCTCAAACCAGATTGAAACAGATCAGCAGGGAAATCCAGAATAGCATTGAATGGGGCTGAAAAGGGGTCTAGATACTTAGACAAAGCCCACATCGTAAAGAATTTCCATTTACCAGCATATATCTACAGTGCAGAAGGTCTCTGAGAAGAAGATAAAATATTGATCACTCTGTCATTGATTCATGGACATCAATGGAACTGGAGAAACCATGCTGTTAACCTGAGGGTATAAAAGTTGGGTGGAGAAATCCCCGCAGCATGTTAAACTGACTCAGAATGGGGATCCAGCATCCAAGTTGGATGCTGGAGGTGAGGTTACAGGAAAGGGAAACAGACTTGGGGCCAGAACAGGGCGATGAGAATTACACTAACTCCACCATGGTCTGTTTTCAGAAGAAATGTTGCTATGAGAGGAGTTGGTGGGTAAGTGTATGGGAGACCCAGGGGCCAAGCATACAGAACAGCATCCTTTGGCAACTGTCGCTTGGGAGGAACCAGCATGTAAAAACTGCTGCACTTTGTGATGGACAGGATGGCAAACAGATCACAGCAAGTGGTGCCGCAGCACTGGAAAATCCGAGCTTCTACTTCTGGATTCAGAGACCACTTATGAGGAAGGAGGATGTTCCTGCTGAACCTATCCAGTAAGATGTTGGACTTCCCCTGGAATGTGCACTGCAATCTGAAAACCTTGAGAGGAGATCACCAATTGACAAAGATGGTAAGACTGAGTTTCACCCTGTTTGTTCAGGTACCATACCAGAGACACATTATCCATCTGAACCAAGATCACACCCTTAGGGATAAAGTTGTGTAAGGCCTGTAAAGCTACGAAGACTGCTGTTATCTCTAAAACATGTGGAGATTGGCCTTGAAGGCCGACCACATTCCCTGGACTGTCTTCCCTTCAAAATCCCCCCTAAAGAACAGACATCTATAGTACCCATGGCCTGAGGCTAAGGAAGAAAAAAGGTCGCCTGGCAGTGACAACCACCAACTGATCGGCACCCCACAACTGTTTGTTATAGCAAGTGGAAAACAGATGGGATCTACTAAGTAAGACCACTGAGCTGCTAATGTCCAGTGCAGGATCCTCATATGGTACCTTGCTAAGGGTACCAGGCAATTAAGTGCTGCCATCTATCCCAAGAATGGAAGCTGGACGTTTGTGATACAAAAGCAGAAGAGATGCTTCTGCTCAAAGAGACCTTAACCTGTGGATTGGAAGTTTTGCTATATGAGAAACTGTATCCAAATGGTAGCCTATGAACTCTAACACTTAAATGAGCTCTAAACTGGACTTTTCATAGTTCACCATGATGCCTAAGGACAGACACAACTGGAGTAAGAAGTCCCAAGCTTTGACTAGAGATACTGTTGTGGAGGATGTAAGGAGCCAATCATCCAGGAACGGGAAGATCTAGAATCCTTGCAGCTTCAGCCAGGCTGCCATGACTGCCATGCACTTGGTGAACACCTGGGGGAGACTTTGGTAAGACCAAAGGGCAGCGCTCCAAACTGATGATCAACTCCCAGCTAAAAATGCATTAATCTCCTGGACTGACTTGCAATCTTTATATGACGGTAGGCATCCTTGAGATTTATTGAGCACATCCTTCATCCTTTCTCAAAAGAGATAAAACTGTCTGTCTGTTTGACAGAATGGTTCAACTAGTTTAGATTCACAATTGGTTTTGGTCCTTTTTTTTGGCACCAAAATGCATGTGGAATAGACCCTGGATCCTCTTTGGTCCAGTGGGACCTCTTGTATGACTCGGTTGGTTAGCAGTTTTTGAATCTCAACTATCGTATCTCTTCACTGACAAGGTGTAACACTTGAGAAAGACTTTCGTGACTCTCACAGTGCAAACAAAAATCAAAAATGGAACTGTATAACCTCTGGATGTGACACTGATGTGTCCGAAGTGATGGCCTCCCGAGCTTTGGAGTGGACAGCCAAGTGACTACCGACTGCCTCCAGAGAATGTCAGTTAGCCAACTCTTCAGGAATGCTGAAAAGGCCTCCCAAGAGAATGCTCTGTTGCGGACCAGCCCTGCCATGTGGACAGCATCCATTATGGTTGCCCCCCTGCTGTGAGGGGAACCTTTACCAGGACTGTCTTGGAAAAACTGCTACAACTTGCAAAAGAAGAGACACTTGCCACCCCTCACCCCATTCTGATTCCTAGCAAAGGATCCTTGGTGCTTGGCAAAGACCCCTTCAACAGCAGATAGAATCTGTTTGTCTTGCTTGCTCCAAGTTAATGTATCCTTGACCTTTACACCAAAAAGGGAAGAACTGTTGAATGGTATGGTAACAAAGGACGCCTTATACATGCTGGCACAGTAACTCCAGGAGACTGCCTAAAGAAGCATCATCACAGAGGGACTTGGGGAACCCTTCTCTTCACCGAGGCTAGTATCCTCAGTGAGAAATTCCTCAAGAAAATCCATGTGCTTCCTCTTGCAACAGCTCTGCCCATGTCCCTCCAGAATGGAAGAATATGAGGGGGGGGGGGCAAGAAGAGGTGGGGATCCTGGAGGAAGGGACATCTGGAGGCCAGGAGGTGTGGGCTGAGCCAGCTGAAATACATCTGCAGGTCCAGATATTGAAGATGAGGGAGGATGATCAGTTGCCGCCAACCACTCCATCTCTGATCTGGAGAAAATCTATGGCATTGAAAGCAGAAGCTGAGGCTGGACACCCAGAACCAATATTCCTGAGACCTGAAGACCTGAATAAGACACCTGTTTCCACAGTTGACCTGCCTTGCTCCAATGCTGAGACTAGAGCTGAATTGTCAAGCACTGAGGCAGTGAGAGGCAGGCAAAACTCTGAAACTTAAGAGAATCAAACCTGACCACAGGACTACAGCCCCAAATTCTCAGCTCCGACGCACCCCTGGTGCAGACAGCACTTGGATCAAGAAAGCCAAAGAAGGGGTAGGTGCTTGAAGCAGTCAGGCTGCCAGAAATGACCTCGGCCATGGCAAAGCAAAGGGCCCAAGTGAGGAATAGCAAATGATGGAGTCGAACCCTCTGGCACTGGAGCCAAGGCAGCAGAAAGAAGCTCTAGCTGTAGCTGGGCTTGCAAGAAGGAGCGCACCAGCTGCTCCAAATCCAAAGACTTCCATCTCCCACAGACTGGGCAGACTGAGCCAATGGGGTCACTGAAGAAGTCTTTTACACCATTCTAGTGGTGCTGGGATCCAACAACTGAATTCAAAACAGAGAAATTTGGATTTGGGGTAATAATAGGATGACTCAGGCAAGAATTCCCTCAGCGTGATGAGAGTAAAAAGGCAGTCTGCCCTAAGCTGACCCATCTTTGGCTAGAAAGGGGCTGGGGCTACTAATAATAGGGGATACTGAATTTCCCCGATGTTGGTACGGCAGGTGATAGGACCTGGGACAAGGCCGACCTTAGCACCAGAGGAGCTAGAGGAGCCAATGATTGGTGGACCTTCAGGTCTGGTGGGTCAGAAGCTACAGGAGCCGCTCATTTGCAATTCCTTCTGTTCTTGAACTGAGCTTTTAGATCCTTTTCTCTGCCCTGACCCCGGTCACCCTTGTTAAGCTTCTTTCTAAGTGATGGGCAAGGGTAAGAAGTAGGAGCCACTGTTGGGGGAAGCAAGCCTTTCAACACTAGCTTTGCTAGGTACTTGTTAAGAGCCCAAGCCTGAACCCAGAACAAATACAGTACTCAACGTCACAATGGGATGTGTCGATGCAGTTGACACACTGATCATGTGCATCCTGAGCCACAGGCTACACAATTCTAGAAACCTTCATCCTTCTCCTTTTCCTTGTCCATAACAATGAAAGCTGGGGTTGGAAAAGAAAAATTACACAACAACCACACAACAGTATCAGAAAGATAAAATAACTACTACCTATCAACCTAACAGCCTAAGTAGGAAAACACAGACAAAAAATACTTTTAAAGAAAACCAATTATTATTTATTTTTGGAAGGACAGTAAACAGGGCAGGAGTACCACAAGGAACAAAGTAACATAAGTACATTAGAAGAATGCAAACTAGCCTAACAGCCCAACACTACCAGCTACTATCACAGCTAAATAACAGGAAAAAGCACCTTAAGGGAAGAGGAAAAGTGCAAACAGCCTACAAAAAAAAGGATACACAGATGGAGGTCATAAATCTCATTGCAGTCTTTCAAGAAGGCAAACGAGATCTGAGGAGCAGTTTATTATGAGTAGAGGAGGCAGCGCTCTGAAAATAAAGACTCTGAGAGAAGGCTGAATCCAGGCATTAAAAAAAATTAATCAAATGTATTAATAGTGCATATAAATCTACATTCTGTAGATAGCTATATCTGGTGTTATCATATCTGATAACTGTCCCCATCACAAAAGTTAGTAATTCAGAGGATATGTGCTTGAGTTGAAATTTAAACATATGATGTCCTGTCCATACTGTCTAGTCCAAAGGACAAGTAAAAACAATTATCCAAACAGCGAAAAAGCCCACAATAAAGAGCTATTACAAATGTTGTGGACAGTCATTTCTCAATTTTGAAAAACAGATACTTCATCACAGGAACTTAGTCTCCACCCAGCTCAACTTTTAATTGCAGAAGGTTGAAAAGCAAATTACCCATTTCAGGACACTGTTAACACTTCAAAATCAATAGGAGAAGAAATTGGGAGAGAAATCAGCACAGACATAAATACTACTACCATGACAGAAACTACAGAACACTGTCATGGATGCAGTAGCTTGGTAAAGATAAAGACTACAAAAGCCAAGATAAAATGTGTAACCTGAAACCACAGTTCTTAGTAAAGCAGTCAAACTACGATCTTATATGATGTTTGCAGAACAATGAAAGCTGTACAAATGTCTGCAAGGAAAGTTGTAAAGTGGTAAGAATTTTCAAAAAGTACAATCAAATGGCTAGAATGAATAATCCTAGCAAATATTCTAGAGTTAGAAGACCACTTTATAAACCATACTGATATACAGATAGTCAAGTGTTGATCATAACACTTCTTGTGGGTCGCCACAGCGGATCACCTGTCCGCTCATGATCATAATACTGAAAATAGAAAATCCACATTTGTAATGTTTTATAAATTCTAGATATTAATTTAAAAACCACATGCCATTCTTAGCGTAAATATAAGATAATACTTTAAAACTGCCACTGTAATACAAGCCCAGGGATTCAGAAAGAACCCCACTGCTAACAGTATGAGCTGCGACCAAAAGTGGCTGTTTACAAGATGTGGAAAAATGTGATTCAGAGACATGTTAGCTGCAATGAGAAAAGACCTCATTATCAGCTAGTCTGCATGTTTCTGAATTAACTATAACTATACTTTGAGTGCAAACCAGCACTTCCCTTCATCATTTAAAACTGGTGACCCATGCATTGCATTGGCATAGGCACTCCCTCATTCACATACACAAATGCACACACACCAACATACCTCTTATCTGTCCTTTAGCTGGCAGAATGCCCCTGACAGCTCTTCTTATTTTTTGTTATTGCCTATATAAAAAAACAGATTTGTACAGTCAGTCAGTGTTACCATACATTTGAGTTTTATTCTCCTTGGTGTTCGTAAACTGCATTGTGATGATGACCTATTGTTCTAGTAAATTTTTAAGTGGATTCATATTTAAAAAAATTCTCTCTGGTTTCATCTAGTGTTCCTCCAAAGCTTTATCCCGAATCCTCACCCCAAATGGACACACAGCCAACTCCTCTCAACTGCTATATCTGCTTTACAGAATGCTCCTGCTGTTGCCTGTTCCATGGCCCTTGTAATTCATGAGTTGTAACAATCATTGAATAATTCTAAGAGATTAGAGGTTCATACTTCGTATTGTGTAAAAAAAGACTCTCTGCATTATCTAGTCAGTTAGCATAATGGGTTAATGTTACTGCTGCTTTCTATGTCAACTGTCAAGGGTGCAAGGTTTGAAATCTTTCCACCCTTTTACTTTAAATTTTTAGTTACAAAAGGCTTAGTTAATATTTTATAAGATCCCTGGTGTCTAATGGTGGTGCAGAAACATTATATCCACTTTGTGAGATATTAGGCTACAGGGTTTGAATCTTGTCAAGTGCCTTTACAGCATGCTATAAAGTGTATTCTCTTGTTCTAGTGCTTCACCCCCTGCCCCACATCTTTCCTTCTGAAACACTTTGTTATTTTATTTTTCTAAATATCTTTAGGGCACACTGTAAAGTTATCCCTGGTATCTAGTTGGTATCTAGTGTTCTCCCCACCCAATGTTGCAGGAAGCATGACACCTCTCAACACACAAAATCATAAGCACGCGCGTGCGCACACACACACATACACACACACACACACACACACACACACACACACACACACACACACACACACACACACAAAGTCCCCCCATTGCATTCTAGGACACACACACAGACACACACACACACACACACACACACACACACACACACACACACACACACACACACACACACACACACCTACCTACCCTACTTGCTAAATAATCTCGCTACTGCGACTTTCCAGGCAGACACACAGTCATACCTAAAGTCCCACACATAGACAAATGCACGCTCTTCCCAACACTACTTGTCCATGCAACTCCCCAGCACTTACCTCTAAAGCAATGGGTGAATACAAGCTTATGGCCATGTTCATTAACCTGGGTAGCTGATGTACCTTACGCAGCCAAGCGATTCTCTAAACCGCTGTTGCATAAATGTCTTGCCACAGACATCTTTGGGGGAGAGCACATAATTAACATGGGTCACAAGTTGACCGCAGCAGAGGAATAATGTCCATATTAAGATGTTAAGCAATCTAAGTACCACTGCCATCTCCAAAATGTTTCTAAGAGATGTTCACAGCAGCCCTCCCCTTCTTCATCTTTTTTCTTATCTGTAAGAGACATATCAGAGCCCCTATGAAGATCTATAGCCCCTTCCCTCCAGCAATGCATTCCAGGGTGTAGCTATTCTATTCCCTTTTTCCACTCCAGATGTCATCTGTATTTCACCATCACTTCCATGTACAAACCTCCCCATCTGGGCCTTTCTTCACATTCTCTGTCACAGATTTCCTTTATCATCCTGGTCCTTTGGTGCAGTACTGTTTCTGCCACAAAGGTTCAAGGTCCAAGTTAGTTACAGCTTCCATTTACTGTCTGTCTGCACAATATATGTATGCTTTTCCCTCGTCCTAGTGGGTTTTCCCAGGGTACCTTGTGTTCCTCCCATTATTCACAGATGTGCTGGTTAACTGTCAACTCAAAAAAAGCAACTCTACTGTGCAAACATGTTTTACCTTAATTTTGTGAGTAAGTATATGACTGAAAAAGGTCTGCAATAATAAATCCATTTATCCTGATTACAGATAATGCTTTATCAGCAGTCTATATAACAGGAGGATTATTCTACAATGCCCTCTAAACGCCAAACTTTGCCACCAATTCAGCTACATCATTGATTCCTATCCCAGTGACATATGTGTTCATTTTTCCATTAACCTCTTATATGGTGTAATGCTGAAGGAAATGCTGAACTCCAGGTATTCCACATCCATAGGGTAACCCTTGTTAATTATATTGGTAACACAGTCTGGGTAAAAAAGCAAGCTGGGACAGCAGGACTTCTGCTGAGTGAATCCATACTATTGTTCATGTGTATAACTATTCACATTCAGGGACATTACCCTTGTGCAAGCAGAACACCATCACCAAACTCCAATTTTCTGACATCAGACTGGTTTCCAAGAATAAAATGTACAATTCTGCCTGTGAGTAATGCAACACATCTGCCTGTCGCTTCATTAAGTGGATGGAAAATGTGAGGCAACTGTTCTTTAAGCTACACCATCTTTAAGTCTCCTGATCTCCGGCTATTCTCTCTAGCTACTTTCGTGTCTATACATATCTTTGTCCACTTTTGGCTCTCATGTTGGTACCATCCCTCCCTTTTATGAGTAAACATAGTCATAAATAAACTGTTTACTGTATTATCCTGATCTCATAACACTAAATATTGCCTTCCTTCTCTAATAAACCAAGATTGGACATGTGATCTATGTGAAATTTTCTTATGTTTACCCTTAAGTCCTCTGGCCAACTCTTTTCTAGGATTGCCTTAGCCTGACAGATGACTCTACCTTCCTGACTACTGACTTCTTCAAGAAACTTCTTTCTCCACCTGCTCCCTCTCCCCACCTTCCATCTTCCTGCATCCATTCCTTATTCCTTTGCAGTCCCATCCTAATTCTTTGCTCACGCTGGCTACCTCCCTTTTCCACAGCTGTCATTTTATTTTCACTTTAATTCTTTATTCGGTGGCTCATTTTTTTAATGTACCTACAGTTCCTCCAAAATCTCTTCTTCTCAGACCTCTGCATTTTCCACCATGCTGAAATCTATTATCCTGCAGTCTCAAATCAGCATCCTGGTTGTCATTTCAACGTATGACCCATGGATTTTAGATTACAGAATGGCACGGTCACTTTTGACTATCATTCCTTTACCTCTGTTTCCTGATTTTCTCCTTGATTATGAGGGCCAGGATGAGGATTTCAGTACTCGATGTGTTCATCTTCTCTTCAAACCAAAAATGCTCACAAAGAATACGTTACTCCAGTCTCTTTATTGTTAAGCGCTTTCTTCCCCAGTATACATCTCGGGGACTTCCTCAGAAGAAGAAACAGAAGAAATTACATTGCTCCAAGTCAACACCCTTTATATACAATGAAACAATCAATTAATCAATTATTCTCCCACAATTTTAAACACATAGACACTAAAAATCTTTGTACTTTAAATATTCACACAAAAAACATTAGAAAATGTTGATTTTTACATTATTAAAAATAATATATTATACGAAATACAATAAAATTCAGATGTTTAAAGCTCTTTTTCTTAGAACAGGAACCAGGGTAATATGGTCGTTTAACCCTGGTTCAGCAGTGGCATTTAATCTAATAATCCAATAAAACTCTCTAAGATCAACCTGAAGCTCCCACCAACCACCTCTAAAATTCATTGGGGCAATTTCTAAAATGCCAAACTTAAATCTTGTATCTCCCTCACATATTAGTGTGTGCCTATACAATGCATAATTTATATTCCCCTTAATAATGGTATAAAGGTGTTCATATATTCTGGTCTTAAAATTCCTTTCCATTTTGCCAATAATAATAGTAATATTAACATGTTTGGCAAACTGAAATATATAAAACACCTCTCGTATTACAATTACCCTTGTGTAGAGGAATGCCCCTACCATGCACAGCTATCAGAGCCATGTCGCTATCTAAGATGTAGGGGCATTGATTGCAACTACCACATTTAGTAGTTCCTTTGATAAACATAGTCTTGTTAATGAAAGTGTGCTCTGTCACATATTTAAAATTTCTCCCAGCTTTGTATATAAAGCTTGGTGTCTCACCAAATATGTGAAAAATATCAAAGTTTCCTTTGAATATATGCCAATTCTTCTTTATAATGTCTCTCAATGCACGTTCACCTGAACCATAACCCCTTTGTACATTTGTAGATAGAATTCTTAAGGACATGATAGGTTTAGTGGACTATTTGTTAAAGGACTCTTGGGACTTTCTGTCTAAATTTAATGAGTCTTGCTAAAACGATAGCGTTATTTTTTCCACTGTTGATATAGTGGACTTATTCACTTCCATCCCTCACAAGGAGGGTTTGGATTTATTCTATGAAGCAGTTAGAGAACTCACTACATGAATTTCTGATGGTTGTTAATGACCACATTCTGTCCAATAATTATTTCACATTTGAGGGCGAATACTATAGGCAAACTACGCCAATTTGGTTTTATATGCATGGGAAAAGAAACACATCTTCACAAGTGCTTTTAAACCTTTATGATGTACATACTATCGCTCTCTGGATGATGTGTTTATTTTATGGAATGATTCAAATGTGGACCTTGATGGGGTTTTGGACCACATCAATCAGATATGTGCACTTTTTAAATTTACAGCCAAACATTCTAGTGAGAAAATAGAGTATTTGGATGTGATTATTTCTAAGGACACATCCAACAAAAAAATTGCCTCTAGAATATTTTGGAAAGACACCTTCTCCAACAGCTACCTTGATTTTCAGAGTAGTCATCCCTTTCTTATGAACAGAAACATCTATAAGGGGCAGTTGGTAAGGGCTGCGAGAATGTGTTCTACATACGACACCTTCTTGGAAGAAGTTTCTAACATAACAGAAATGTTTAGGGTAAGGGGATACCCCAAAGGACTTCTTGAAGAAGTAATAAAAGGAATGATGGAAGGATGGGGTTCAAAATATAAGCCTTTATCGGGAAGTGGTGTGACCATTCAAACAAAGGTACTCAACATACTCATAGGGTCAATTTTGACACTAGTATGGTCATCCCTTATGGTTCAGGTGAACGTGCATTGAGAGACATTATAAAGAAGAATTGGCATATATTCAAAGGAAACTTTGATATTTTTCACACATTTGGTGAGACACCAAGCTTTATATACAAAGCTGGGAGAAATTTTAAATATTTAACAGAGCACACTTCCATTAACAAGACTATGTTTATCAAAGGAACTACTAAATGTGGTAGTTGCAATCAATGCCCCTACATCTTAGATAGCGATGTGGCCCTGATAGCCGGGCATGGTAGAGGCATTCCTCTACACAAGGGTAATTGAAATATGAGAGGTGTTACATATATTTCAGTTTGCCAAACATGTTCATATTACTACATTGTCAAAACGGAAAGGAATTTTAAGACCAGAATATATGAACACCTTTATGCCATTAATAAGGGGAATGTAAATAATGCATTGTATAGGCACACACTAGTATGTGAGGGAGATGCACGATTTAAGTTTAACATTTTAGAAATTGTCCCAAGGAATTTTAGAGATGGTTGGTGGGAGCTTCAGGTTGATTTTAGAGAGTTTTATTGGATTATTAGATTAAATGCCACTGCTGAAAAAGGGTTAAACAACCATATTTCCTTGGTTCCTGTTCTAAGAAAAAGAGCTTTAAACATCTGAATTTTTATTGTATTTCGTATAATGTATTATTTTTAATGTAAAATTCAACATTTTCTAAAGTTTTTGTGTGTATATTTAAAGTACAAAGGTTTTTAGTGTTTTAGTGTATATTTCTTTAAAATTGTGGGAGAATAATTGATTAATTGATTGTTTCATTGTATATAAAGGGTGTTGGCTTGGAGCAATGTAATTTCTTCTGTTTCTTGTTCTGAGGAAGTCCCCGAGGTGTATACTGGGGAAGAAAGCGCTTAACAATAAAGAGACTGGAGTAACGTATTCTTTATGAGCATTTTGCTTCATGTGTTGGGCTTATGGTGCAGCTACTTGCTCATATTGGCACCTTTGAAGTTTTATTAGTAGTTTTTTGGTGCCTTATCAAACGGATTTGTTGTTGTTATTGGACTTATAAATTAGCATGGTACAGTTACTTGACATCAACCGCTCATTCCTCTGATGCCTCATTAACAGAAAAGTACCAAAAAAGGCACTTGCATTTTGTGGGTTTATCAAAATAACAATTAAATAGTCTACAGATTGGCCTGGCTCTGTGCCATAAATGGAGCTCTGACTGAGACCCAAATGGCCTGAAATTGATGGGAGGGTCAATCTCTGAAGGAGGTGGTAAAGTGGAGTGGGAAGGAGAGGTATACTGCCAGTTCACCCAAAGAAATGTCTTTAATTTGTCACGCCTCTGTTGGTGCTGGAGAGTATGCTATGATCAAAAGACAGATTGCTTTCATGAAACCGGCTTTAGAAAGTAGGGCCAGAACTGACAGACACTAAGTGCAGTGATGTGCTAACATCAGCAGCACCTCCACCCAGTTAAGGCATTAAAAAAGATTTGTTTGAGTACACAACTTCACACATGGTAATGCAAGAGGCTCCGCTCTGCGTTTTCCCATTCCCTTCCTATTCTTTTCTACTACAAAGTGATTCCAGACCCAGGAGACACATCACACGTGTGTGCGCGCAGACACACACACACGCGCGCACGCACGCAAAGGTTAGAAACAATGGGAGCAGAAATGGGGGAGGGGGTAAAAATGGCCTATGCAGGACATAACAGACATACACATGACTTCCCAAACAAAATTAGTGGCAATTTTTGCATTGTAAATTTATCTATCATCTATCCCATATCTTTGAAATGTGTGAGGAAACTGAAGTTCCTGCTAAAACACATATAATGAAAAGGAATCTCCACAGAGGAGGCACCATAGCAAGAAACTAAAGACAATAGCCAAGTGGTTGTAAAGCAGTAACACTAACCTCTGCATTACAGTGCTGTCCATGACTATATTTGCTGCTGGCAGTGTAGCAAGGGTGGAGTGAAGGGGGCAACCACCCCAGGTACAAAGTATTACAGTGTGTGATCCAAGATTTCCTGCAGCTTTTCTATGTACTGAAATGGTATAAAAGGCAGTTCAGTGTTCCTTTTATTTCTTTTATTTTATTTATTTATTTATTTATTGTTTTTTGCTTGTCAACTGAAGAGATGTGAAGGGCATGTATGATTTGTAGGAAGCCAAATGGTACAAAGGAGGGGGTTCAGATTGGCTGCTGTATAAGCTGATGAACCAATTAGCTTTCTACAATATGCCAAAGTCCCTTCTTTTTTTGCTCTTCAGTTGAAGAGTTGTGGGGGGGGGGGGGGGGTAGATTGGCTGCTGTAGAAAACCAAAGCTTTTTACTTGAGGAACAAGGAAACAAGAAGATGGTGTGACATTTTGGAGACCAGCGCCGAGCTACTAATTTCTACAAATGTGTAAAACTGTTCTGACTCCATACCCCTAACCCTCTTAAAATACTGGACTTTATTATCTTATTTGTTCTACCCAATCAACAAGCCAAATCAATTTAAAAATAAATGCTTAATGAAAATGCAAAGTGCATTCTTACAATTCATCTAATTCTGAGACTAAAATGCATACTGTGAACCCAAACCATATCACATGAAAACCGGACAGTACCTGATTTTAGCAGACTGTATGAATTCAAAAGACTTTCTGTGGCATAATTACCACATTTATGCTTTTTTGCATCTTACTCTGTCCGTCCCTCAACATTTCTCATTCTGTATGTTTCTATCTTGCTGAAAAGTTCTACATGATGACACATTCTGTTACTTATCATCTTAGCAACAAGACAGACCCAAAAAGCTTGACCAGTCTTTACACATGCTGAAATGCAACTAGGAAACCAGTGATGTGTTACAACTTGTATACCATTCCCTGCATGCTGTTCAGAGTACAGTTCTGCATGTGCAATACATGAACACAACATTCATTCCCCAAATAATCATCCAAATAATCATCCAGTGTGCAACAATTAAGATGTACCATGTGCCTCCTTCCTTATATTTTGACAAGCAGGATAAGACAAAAAACTCAGTAACACTACACACCTGCAATAAGAATTCTGACCACCCGTACTTCTATGCTCCTTCTATAACTGATTACCAGTCTTTCTCAACACTAATAGTGATGCAAGTGGTAGAGCAGGTTGTTAGCAACGCAGTCAAAAGAATGTTGAGGACAATGTTTTGTGTGTGTGTGTGTGTGTGTGTGTGTGTGTGTGTGTGTGTGTGTGTGTGTGTGTGTGTGTGTGTGTAGGGTTAAATTAAAGAAGGAATTAATGAAATCCCACTTCTTGTAGAGTTAGCAAAAAGTAATAGGTGTCTGCTTACATGTTTTTTCTATTACGCTGTCTCCTACACCTTCTTTGTATTTCAGAAAACTCCCAGACAAGGATTCTCAACTTGACCCCCAAACAACTCAATCCAAAAGGCAAAATTATTACAAGAAAGATGGTTGCCTCCAAACCCACTGTGCAACAAAAGCCATAAAATCCCAATAGACACTGTAGTGCATTATGATACCCTGCTATGCATTAATATTTTAATAGGTGAAAATAATCTTACCAAGACCAGAAAGTAGCACTGTGTGCTCGCGCGTGTGTGTGTGTGTGTGTGTGTGTGTGTGTGTGTGTGTGTGTGTGCGTATGCACCTGAAAGTCAGCACACATTTATAAATGTCAGACCACGAAAAAGGTGCTGCAAAGCATTTCTACAAAAGTATATCAGAATATTCAGTCAAATATTATGAGCAATACCAGGCATGGTTAAGGCAGCAAGTAGGTATATGTTTTAAAAAATATATTTATTTTGTGCAATGAAATGTGTTGGAATTTCAGTTAAAACATAACTCTTGGCATACGTAAACCTGCTTGACTAAATTACTTTCTTTTTGCAACACTAAAGAAGACACACTGCCCAGAAACATGAACTTTCTGGGTTGGTGGATAGGGTTAAATACTGGAAGATAGTGTTCAATTAAAAAAAAAACACATCCTGTTGAACCCCTTAGGCAACTTCTGTGAAAACTTTTCTGACCAAAACTCAAAGCTCTGGCATGGAGGCATCGTGAAAAGCCTTTTAGGAATTTTCTCACTCTGAGAAGGCAGTGTGGTATTTTTACACACTTTACCACAGTACTATAATCTTGATAAAGTGAATGTGGTGTTTTGACTAAATCCCTTCCGCTTCTCCTGTACACATACATATCCTATCTTTTAACTAACTGAAATCATACTTCTTCAGTTTGAGCAATTGCAATGGTTTCTGACTAACCTTCAGTACCATTTCTCACAAACCGTACTCTCACTGTATCTTCTGACAAATTAGAAAAATATGGCTTTTTGTCGTAATATTGTTTTGGCCTTTTGATTTCCTCTCAACAGTTGTACCACATTACTCTTATAATTTGGAATTAGTAAAAAAGTAGCATCAGACAAAGTGTTTCTAAGCCTTCTACTCACAAGTAAATCTGCTGGCAAAAGTGCTTCTTGCTAGAACCAGAGTGTTTCTCTTTTCCAACTCTACCAATTAACAGTCTGATTTATCAGAATGAACACATCTATTCATCTGTTCTTGACTGCTTATATCATTGTTCATGCATGATTACTGTTCTGCAGGAATCTCTAACTAATTGTGATATGTTTATATTTTCAGTCTTTAGCAAACCATTTAAAATATTGAGTACTAGGCTGTGGACTACTGCCTAAAGTGGAAGTTTATGAAATTCAATATTTAGCAAAACTACTTCTCAAAACTGCAGTCACTGCCTTTGAAATTAGCTACTTCTAGGAACTTGAAGGTACTAGTCAATGCAAATAAAATACTGTTCATCAGAACCATAACTATGGTATGGTGGAGAGCGGAGATGGGCACAAGTTATCACAGGGCACAATGGGCAGGGACAGGTGCTGTAGATACAGGAGTGTAGTACCTGTACTGAATTTACGAAGCAATGAGGACACTGTGGCTTCAATAATGAATGTCAAAACTGAACATGCGGTCAGTGATGAAGCGCTGAAGTGATCAGTATGTGGTGATTAACTGTACCAAACTGCTTGCTACAGTTTCTACAGTTTCAAACCAGAGGCACTTTTTTTTGCTCAACTTTGAAAGGGGGGGGGGGGCTAATGACCTAGCTGCAGTTCTTCTGTTAGGGGGGCCCAAATGACCTAGCTGCAGTTCTTCTGTTAATCTATGAACTACAAATCTGTTCCATTCCAACCCCATTTCAAGGCAAGGCTGGTATATCATGCAAAAGAAGCTCTCCTTCAGGATTCAGGTTATGGAACTTGCTCCTTAACTGACAGTCTGACAATTCTGCAGTATTTTCTTTGTCTGTTCGGACGTCTTGTGCCAAAATAGAATAGCTTGAGCTTTCTCTTTATACTTAACTATATCCAAGTGTTATTCACAACATTTCTCCAGCATGCTCTCTTATAATCTGTCTGGGTAAAATCACTTCAGCAGAGCAGAACATAAAGACATTCAACACAACTTACTTTAGTATGGACAAAATACCCTGATATCTAGATGAATGCAAGGTTATCTTGGCTGGCTAATGCTTCATGTAATTTTCTTGATTAGCACCATTTATTTGTCTTCCAGAATACATTTCTTAAGCTCAAGCAACTTGATATTTGCAGAATAACTCATAACACTTAAATTTTACAGCTAAAGGCTTTTTTTGCTTTATTTACAAGATCAGTCAAATTAATTTTTTCCCCTGGTCTAAACTGAAATGTGAACTCAAACTTTTGCAGATTTAGCAACATCTTTTGCAGTCTTCGTAATGATTTGTAAAGTGTTTTCATGAACATACACAATGTTTTTAAGCTAGCTTGACAAAAACTGATTTATCGTATCTCTCTCTCTCTCTCTCTCTATATATATATATATATATCTATACACATTCGCACACACACACACACACACACACACACACACATACATATATATATATATGCATATGCGCGCGCACACACACACATACACACACACACACACACACACACACACACACACACACACACACACATACACACACACACACACACACACACACCAAATGTTTTTTAGATGTCTCTTTTCATCAAAATGCACTTCTATCAAACAATGCCAGCATTTCAGTGCAGAGTGAAGAGAGGGATTTCACTCTTTCCCAACTGTTGTGTGATCTCAGAGTTTGTATATATAGGTAGAGGTGGTGTCGGGGCTGCAGGGGGATGCCTGCCCCTACAAAAAGCACTTTTTTAAAATTTTTGATCTTGTACATTTTAAAGTTTGTACTCAATATTGTGAACATGTAGTGGGTCGACAATGTACTGGAATATAATTATAAAATATATATATATATATATATATATATATATATATATATATATATATATATATATATATGTGTGTGTGTGTGTGTACACACACACACATATAATTTACAGATACAGCCATATATATATATATATATATATATATATATATATATATATACACACACACACACACACACACACATATATATATATATATATATATATATATATATATATATATGCAGTTCTAAACATCTAAACAAGTAAATATCAACAGCCAGAAGGCTTAACTGCAGACCTATGTAAAGAAGGCCTCCTAGGAGTGGCTGAAGTCTTAGCTCTAGGAGTGTTCTGCGCCCTCATGCCTGTCTCTCGAGGATGCTGAAAATGCATCGGAGCTGTAGCGGACTGAGGCCTCATTGCCAAGTCTCCAGGTGGTGCATGCCCTCCGGATGCCAAGGTCTGTTAAGCAGTCTTGGACCCAACAAACAAACTGTTGTCGAAGTGGATGGGAGAGATGGTGTGTTGGACTCTGAAAGGGTCTTGACAGAGGCCTGAGTCATCAGTTTTCGAAGTGAAAGGGGCTGCGTAGGCACCTCACCTTGTTCAAGAATTACAAGCCTGGAAGGAGAGTCAGGAAGAGATGGATTGTCTTCTGAAGTCCGACATTTTTGTTTCTTATCTTTCTTGCGCTTAGGCTGATCAGATTTGGTACAACTGACGGACGCCATAAGTAATGGTTGAAAAGATTGTTGGCTAAGAAACTTTGCAAGAAATTCAGCACTACACCTGATAGTTCTAGTATTAAAACGTGCACAAAAGCGACAGTTAGCAACGTCGTGATCAGGGCCTAGGCAAGTAACACAAAAGGAATGAAAGTCTCTGTGTGGGATCTGCTTTCCAGAATGGAGACAGTTATTGACTTTATCTGACATAAGCAAGGAAAGAAAAAGTTCCTCAATTGGGTACTTTTCTGTCCGAGGACACTTCTCTCTGGTATGGCACTTGAATGCTGCTTCGGTGCTACCGGTATTCCATGGCAAGAAAAGACTGGTGTTTTGATGCAGGAGGGCTAGCTTTATACCTGAGTGTACTGACATCTGTCTGGGCGTCCGCCAGCCTGGGAGCAGGAAAGATTTTTCTCTGGTATTTGGGCCAACCGAGGGCTTTCAGGACAGGAAATCCCATTAGTCAGGACTGAAACAGTGAAACACGAAGAACATCTATCACAGCAGACATTATCCCCAAGGCTTGCAGAATCAACCAAGCTGATAGAAAAGAATTCTGAATTAACTTTTTGACTTGAAATCGGATAGTTTGCACCCTTGGCAAGGGAAGAGAGGCAGTCACAAATACTGTGTTGAACAAGGCCCCTATGAACTGTAATGTCTGAGATGGTTCTAGCTGAGATTTGTTGTGGTTTATGGTAATTCTTAGATGAGAGCAACTCTGGAGTACAAAGTCTCTTGCTTTTATCAGAAGATGCCTGGTTGGAGTGGTTATGAGCCAACCGTCCAAGTATGGAAATACTCAGAATCCTTGTAGTCTCAAGTGAGCTGCTACTACTGCCATGCATTTGGTGAACATCCTGGGGGCTGTGGTGAGGCCAAAGGGCAGGCAGTGGTCTGAATTGGTAATTACTGGCTCCCAGACGGAAGTGTAGGTATCTCCTGGATCGTCTCTTCATTTTATGTGATAGTACGCATCCTGAAGATCTATTGAGCACATCCAGTTGTCCTTGTGCAGGAAAGGTAAACTGGACTGAATTGTGGCCATCCAGAACATTGCATATTGAACTGATTTGTTCATATTACTGAGATCCAAAATTGGTTTCCAGTCCCTTGTTCTCTTTGGCAATAAAAAGAATCTTGAGTAAGTTCCCGACTGTCTGGTCTGGAGGTCCTACTGGATAACTCTTTTTTCTAGCAGCTTTTTTAACTCTAGAGCTGCTGTTTTCCTCTAACTGGGTGGAACATCAGGAATTTTGTTTAATACTGAAGGAGGGGGTAGGGAAAAGGGAATTATATAACCTCTGTAAATAATCCTCTGTCTAGCCAGGCTCTCTGGTGCAGGGACAGACAACCCCCGACTGCCTCCAGAGGTGGACAATTGGGCCTGCTTTCAGGAGCATTGATAAGTCTGTCAGAGAAGAAATCTCTAAACTCCTGGTTCTGCTGGCCTCCTCTGCCATGTGGGCTGCGTCTTCCATTAGAGTTATCCCCTCTGCCCTGCAGGAACTATCTCCACATGGATCTTGGAAAGGACTCTGGGGCTTTCTGAACCACATTTTTCGACACCTTACTGATTCCTACTGAAGGGTCTTTGAGGAGTCGAAAAACATACGTCCGCTCCAGAGAGGGTCCTACCATCTTGCTCACACCTGGAGAGTGTGTTCTTTACCTTAGGGCCAAACAAAGAACTTCCATCCAAGGGAGCATTGATGAAGGAGAACTTGAAGGGCTCCGCAAAATCACACAGGCGCATCCAGGCATGTCTCCTAATGGAAATGTTTGAACCTGCCACCCTTGCGGTACCTTCAACTGCATGTGAAATGAGCCTTATGGAGGCATTTGTAAGCAACTGTAGGGTCGCCAAATGTGAGGCAACAGAGCTCTGTGACTCAGAAGTACTGGTCCCAAAGAGAGATTTGGAGAGTTCTTTAATCAAATCCCTCTGCAATCTAGTGATGTGTGCCACATAATTCAGCGGCATAAGTGCAAAGGTTGCTGAAGCATATACATGCTTCCCAAATCTGTCCAATGCCCTGAACTCCCTGTTAGGGGAATTGACAGATGAACTGTGTTGTGCAAGTTTTTTCTTTGTGGCCGCCACTACAACCATGGCATCTACTGATACTCCCTTGCTCTAAAACTCTCTTCCTTTCGATGGTGCCAGAGTCTTATCTGGTCTCTTGGGGATCAGCTCAACAGAGTCAGGTTTCTTCTATGCCCACCTAGAAATTAAATCAATGAGCTCTTCGGTGGGCGGAGTAACCCAAGAAGTAGATAGGCCAGACCCAAAGGCTTCCAGGAACACCAATTCCTCTTGGGAAGTGTTATCGGTAGAACAATCATCCCTTTGCTTGAGGATTTCCAGGATATCTCCAAAGGAAACGTCATCAGGTGGTGATCTTGTGGACCCTTCCCCCTCATCAAAATCAGTATCTTCAGTGACTGACTCTTGAGGAGAGTGTAAGTGCCTCCTTTTGCACTTTCTCTTCCTAGGGACTTCTTTGGTGGGATGTTCCTGAGAACTATTGGAAGAAATAAATATGCCCTACTGGGTAGCCTGGAAACTTTGAGCTGGCTGTCTCTGTTTAATAGAGTGATAAGGCGCAAGGCACAAAGATGTATGGTAACCAGATCACAGATCCGAGGGGTGGGGTGGAACCATCCATCCTACAGAAGCAGAGAATGCTCTCTCCACCACCTCAAAGCCAGAGTGCTTCAGGGAGAAGGAGGCTGATGCAGCCGAGAAGATATACTTTCAGGCCATCATTTCCCTCTGACCCGAAGGCAGTCCACCCAAGGCAGAAGTCAGGGCCGCACTGTGCAATGCAGAGGCTCCAAAGGGCAGAGATGGCTCCGACAGTTTCAGAGCTGACACTAACACCTTAGATCTGAAAACGATGCTACGGCTCTGAGAGTCATCCGGCTCCAACATGTTCAGAGATGGTGCACTCAGAGAACGAATCAGAGCCAAAGATATGACAATCTTCAGAACTGACACAAACGGTCCTGGAAGACTCAGATCCAAGGACTGTGAAACCATGGGTCAGATCGGAGAAGGAGCCGAGATGGGCGTTAATCTTTGGACCCGAAGGGGTAGGAGTTGGGAGTACTCCCATCTGAATATGTGCCCAGAGAAACTTCCCCATCATCCTACCTATATCAGCTTCTGTCAGGCTCCTGGAAGAACAAGAGGACAAGGCCACTGAAGGGGACCTGGAATGTTGGCATCTCTCCAAAAATGGGGATGGCAGTTGGGAAAGGACTGGGTCCAAAGAGGATGCATACATAGTCCGAAGTAAAGGTTTCAGATCTGAGGATATCAGATCCGATAAACCAGTTACTGGAGCCGAATACGGGTCTAGCATGTTATCCTTGGACCAGATGGAGAACCTTTTCCATTTATCCTGATATAGTCTTCTGGTGGATGGTTTATGAGAGGCCAGAATGATGTATCGAACAGGCGAGGAAAGATTAGCTTGCCTGGTGACTAATGGAAGTGGAGAAACCAAGTTGTCAGCTTGAGACTGGACAGATTTGGGTGACTCAACCCTTGGGGGTGAGTAATCAGATCTGGTAGAGGGTCCAGAATCCACAGCGGGTATATTAGGTGAGGCCGAAGGAAGTGGAATGAAACTTGTTGAGGCCAGAATGGAGCTATGAGGATCACCTTGCATCTCAACTGAAGAGCTTTCTTTAGAAATTGAGGAATCAGGGGGATGGGAGAATAAGCGTGAAGAAGTCCTGTGGGCCAATTGTGGATTAGAGCATCCCTTGGTGACTCCCCCTCCGGGGGAAGTAGGGCGAAATAGCTGCTGCATTTGTGGTGCAATGGGGAGGTAAAAAGGTTGCAGCAAGGCTGGCCCCAGTGGATGAAAATTTCTGTCGCCACCTCGGGGTTGAGAGACCACTTGTGAGGCATGAGGATGCATCTACTCAGTTTGTCTGCAATCACGTTGGAGCTCCCCGGGATATGTGTTGCTATCAGAAAGCGGTTGGAAGCTATCGCCCACTGCCAAATTCTCATGGCTTAATCGACATAGGGGGTAGGACTTTGTTCCTCCTTGCTTGTTGATATACCAGACCACTGACATATTGTCTGACTGAATCGCAATTGTCCCGGAAGGGAGAGCCAAATGAAAGGCCTGCAATGCTAGCAGCACAGCTCTCAGTTCCAAAACACTGATATGCAGGTGGTCCTCTGATGTGGACCATGTGCCTTGGACTGTCTTTCCCTGGAAATGGCCCCCCCACCCGATCAGGGAAGCATCCATGGTCACAATGGCTCTGTGCTGAGGGGATTGAAATGGGTGACTCCAAAGTTCTACATCTGGCCTCATCCACCAAAGAAGCTTCTGTTTGCAGGAGTTGGTTATTCAAGTCTGGAAATAGAGGGGGTGACAGTTTGGGAACCATTGACAAAGAAGGAGCCATTGCAGGATCCGCATATGTAGCTTTGCTAGAGGCACTATCAGGATTGAAGCTGCCATAGAGTCTAGGGCCTGAAGAACTTCCCCTGTTGAGACTTTTGTTTGAGAGAGTATCACTCGGAGCTGAAGCCTCAATCGGTGGAATCTGTGAATTGGGAGTGATACTAGACAGGACTGAGTATTGAACACTACTCCAATGAACTCCATTTGTTGTGTAGGAGTAAGATTTGATTTCTCCCAATGTATCGTTATTCCCAACAATTTTGCCAGAGAAATAGAGAGTAAAATGTAGTGCTTTTGCCAGAAGATGCTCGGTGGGGGCGGTGAGGAGCCAATCGTCCAGATATGGAAACACCCGGAATCCTTGTAGTCACAAGTGAGCTGTTACCATTGCCATGCATTTCATGAACACTCTGGGGACTGCAGAAAGACCGAACGGCAGGGCACGAAATTGATGACTGGCCCCTAGCTGGAAGCGAAGTAGACTTCTGGAGCGTTTGTCCATCTTGATGTGGTAATACTATCTATCGAGCATATCCAATCGCCATCTTTTAAAAAGGGGAGAATGGATTGAACTGTGACCTTCTGGAATTTGGTTTGGGTGACAGACTTGTTTAAGCTGCTGAGATCCAAAATGGGTCTCCATTCCCCTGTCTTTTTTGGCACCAAAAAGAATCTTGAGTAAAATCTAGATCCCCGCTGGTCTGGTGGGACTGGCTGGATGACTCTTTTTTTGAGACAGCTTTGTAATCTCTGAAGCTGCTTCTTCCCTTTGACTGGGTGGAACGTTGGGAAGTTTTCTTGGAAGGTTTGGCTGGTGATGATACTCTGCACCCAACGATTGGTGGTAAAAGATTGCCAGGCAGCTTGGTGCAGAGAGAAATGACCCCTGACTGCTTCCAGAGGTAAGCATTCGGGCTGTTCCTCAGGAGCGCTGGTAAGGCTGTCCAGAGAAGGAATCCTTGGAGCCTTGGTTACGAGTACGCCCTCTGCTTCTGTAGGGGAGTCTTCTGGAATTGTTACTCCTCTGCCTCTGGGGGTATCATCACCACATGTGGCATGGAAAGGACCCTGAAATTTTTTGTGCCACATTTTTCCACTCCTCTGATTCCTGGAGAAGGTACGTTGAGGATTGGAAAACCGTAGGCCTACGGCAGACAGGGTCTTTCTGTCTTGTTCGCACTTGGCTAGCGTGTCCTTCACTTTGGAGCCAAAAAGGGACGAAGCTTCAATGGCAGCATTCGGAAAGGAAGACTTGTAAGGGTTTGTGAGGTCACAAATGCGCATCCAGGCATGACGCCTCATGACAATGCCCGAACCCGCTGCTCTAGCCTCCCCTTTGCTCACATTTGAAAGACCTCTCATGGATGAGTTGGATATTGATTCCAGGGTTGCGAGCTGCGAAGCCACTTTGTCCCTGACCTCGTCAGACAACTGTCCTGCGAGTGTCCCAGAGAGTTCAAAGATCAAGTCCCTCTGGAGCCTCGTAAAATGGGCCAAATAGTTCAGAGACCGTATAGCAAAGGTCCCTGATGCAAAAACATGCTTCCCAAATCTGTCCACTGCCCAGGACTCCCTGTTGGGCAGACGGACAGTGGGACTTTCCTCACCCAAGTCCTTTTTCATTGCCGCCCCCACCACCACAGCATCGACTGATAACCCTATGGACCAATGCAGATTCTCCTCGGGAGGAGAAAGAATTTTGTCTGGTCTCCAAGGGATCGCCTCAATGGAATCAGGGTTCTTCCAAGCATGCTGCACAACGAGCTGGATGAGCTCGTTGGCAGACGGGGTCACCCAAGACGTAGAAGGCCGGGTGCGGAAAGCTTGGAGGAACACGGACTCCTCAGATGAAGGGTTGGAGGGCTTCCAGTCACCTCTCTGCTTTAGCATTTCCAGGATGTCCCTGAAGGAGACATCATCAGGTGGTGACGGTGGGGACCCTTCACCAACATTGTAATCCGTGTCTTCAGTTAAGGACTCCTTGGGTGAGTCCATGTACTTCCTCTTGCACATCCTCTTTCGAGGGGGGCTCCTGAGTGGGGGTCTCTGAGGAGGACTTGGAAGAGTGGGTACCCTGAACAGGGGTGTCCTGCGGCTTCTCTGCCCGGTGTCCCGAGGAGGTGGTCTATGACAGCTGTAGCTCAGGGGATGAAAACTGAGGTTCCAACATCAAAGGAGTGCTGCCAGAAGCAAGAGCTCTCTCCATCGCGTGGAAGGCAGGCATGCCCGAAGAGAGATGGGAGCCCAGAACCGAGAAAGACAACCTCAGGACCAGGGTCACACCCCGCTCCAACGAACCTGCCCCCACAGGTGGAACCTCAAGCAGGATCGATGTGGACGCGGCTATCGGCACCGAGGATGGAACCGAGGAGAAAAATGGCTTTGTGCCACGGCCCGAAGCGCCCATCCCCAAATCCCCAGATTGAGGAAGAACCGGTTTCCGCAGGAACCAAATATCAAAGGGGCAAACTTGGAGCTGGAATGAGATGCACTGTAGGCGCTGAGGTGACAGGTTCCAAGAAGGATGTCAGAGCAGAAGGCTTCGGAACAGATATGGTCGAAGGAGGAGTGTAAGATGGAGTCCGTGGATAAGTCAACCCAAGTCCTGCAGGTGGATGGGTCTTAGAAAGTGTGGGTATCCCCCTGGCTAACAACAGCTGGTCCACAAGACACTCCACATTGTGTTCTGACAGGCTCCTGGTGAATCTAGTGGATACTCCAGATGGACAGTCAGGACGTTCAATGAAGGGGCTATATGCTTGGCCCAGAAAAGGATATATGGAAGGGGAGTATCGGGGCCGTGGTGCAAGGTCTGCCGACACTGAAGTCACAAACTTTGAGACTGGAAGTAAAGGGGTCAAATCTAGTGAAGTTGGTACAACACTCGTTGCCGAAACGGTCGGTTCCAGAATGGTAACTAACAAAGTAGTCAAAGGTGTGCCCTGAGCTGAAGTGGCCACAGGTGCCGAAGTCGAAACAGGCGTAGTAAGATCTATGATCAGTGCCGGAGGCAGGACCGGTGCCGAAACTGGTGCTAGTATCGAAGGTTTCGAGATGCTCAGAGCTGAGGAAGATGGAGCCGTAGAGGCAGATTTATGCTCCGAAGACAACTTTGGGACCTTTGATTTCACAGGCTTGCCCTGATGAGGAGGGAACCAAGTGGGACCTCTTTTTGTCTTTAGTAGGAGGGGTTGAGACCTCCATCACAGAAATGGCCCCTGAAAATGGAGACTTGAGTAACCCTTTCCGAATCAGTTTATTTTTGCACTCATTCAGAGTGTGTTGACTGAAACTCTGACAAATGTCACACGGAGGCTACACCAAAAGGTGGGGTACTCCCAAACAGTATACACAGTTATCGTGGGAATCACTATTAGGTAACTTGCCATTACATGAAGCACAATGCTTAAAACCTGAAGTACCCTTCTTATCCGACATCTTGACAGAGAGACACCACAGGCCAACAGTATAATCCAATTAGTCAAACACCGTTCAAAGAAGTCACAATTATAGCAATACAGTGATATGTAGAGAAAAAGAAAACACCTTACTAAAAGCCAAAGCTAATAGGTTAAACAGGAAAGACAATACCAGCTATGGTACTGAAGGAGTACCACAAGGGTAAGGGAGGAAAGGTACTTGAAAGTTTACCAATGGTAACAACGGGTAGAGTAGAGAGAAAAAAAACAAGGTCAAAAACACACTAGAAATACTATGTGCTCAATAAAATATGAGGCTATAGAAAATTTTCCACACAAATATCAAATAAAGTTTCACTTAACTGAGAGCTCGGGTGAAATGTGGCTTTACGGCTACATGGCAAATGAGATCTGAGGTTACAGGGAGAAGGGCATTCTGGGTAGAGACTTAACTCAAAGAGTTTTTTTTTTTTGGCTGACGCGAGCTTGGTAAAAAGGCCAACTCAATTTCGAACCCATCAGTGATGAATGGAAAGAAGATTAACAACATCAGATAGTACCTTTCAAAAGGGCTTTACAGCCAGGGAAGCCAAATTATCTCCTATATGGAAGTTAGATATAGCTGCCAGCTGAACCTTAACAGTAGAAAAGCTGGCATCCTGTTGAAAAATACCTGCCAGAAACTCTAAGATAGTAGGAACTGAGGCAGTAAAGGGATCCAAGTCATGCTGAGATGCCCAAATCGAAAAACATTTCCACTTACTAGAATAAACCTTCCAGTACCTTCTTAACCAGAGAAGATAGCCCGGGAGTCCAAACTATCATGGGAACTGTAGAGCCAAGCAGTAAGCTTCAGACTGGCCAGATCTGGGTGTGGAATCTCTGAGGGATGTCAAATCAGATCCGGAACCAGATCCAACGTCCAGGGAGGACACACTACATGAGATCACAGAGAAGGGAACCAAACTTGGTGGGGCCAGAATGGGGCAATGAGGATGACTGAGCTCCCCAGCCGTTGAGCTTTCTGAATGAACTGAATCAGAGGAAGTGGAGGATAAGCATACAGAAGTCCGTAGGGCCAAGCATGAACCAGAGCATTTCTGGGGGACTCCCTCGGCGGGGGGGTTCAGAGCGAAAAACTCACTGCACTTCATGTTGGAAGGAGAGGCGAAGAGATCGCAGCAAGGCTGACCCCACTTTAGAAAGATCTGTTTCACTACAGAAGGATTCAGAGACTCATAAGGCATCAGGATAGACCTGTTGAGCCTGTCTGCTAGAATGCTGGACTTCCACGGAATGTGTGTTGCCACCAGATAATGGCCGGTGGAGACCGCCCACTCCGACAATCTCATGGCTTTGGGACAAAGGGGGGTAAGACCTGGTTCCCTCCTGTTTGTTGATGTACCAGACTACAGACATGTTGTCTGTCTGGATGGCAGTCATCCCTAGGGGAAGATGGACATGAAGAGCGTGCAACACCAGTAGCAGCGCCCTCATCTCCAGGATGTTGATATTCAGATGGGTCTCTAGGGAAGACCATGTGCCTGGGACTGTCCTTCCCAAACAGAGCCCCTACTCCAACCGAGTATGGAGGCATCTGTGGTCAGCGGGGTAGGAAGAATGAACGGATGACCCTGATGCAGGTCCGGGGAATGAATCCAGCAGAGCAAGGAATGCCTGCAGGCTCAAGACAGAAGAATAGGCTGGGACAATGTAAGGTCTAGTAATGACCACTGGACCACTAGGATCCACTGGAGCACCCTCATGTTCAACCGAGCTGTGGGAATGAGGATGATCGTGGCCACCATGGACCCCAACGCCAGTAGGACATATTCCGCCGGGGGAGTTTGGGCTTGAAGAATGTGCAGGATGTGATTCTTGAGTGATAGAAGCCTGTCTGAAGTTAGAAAAACCTTGGTCTGAATGGTGTCTAACCATGCTCCAATACATTCTAGAAACCTGAACTGGTTCCAACAGTAACTTGTTGAGATTTATGGTGATGGTCAACTGGTGGGTGGTCTGGAGAAGGAGATCCCTGTCTTGGCAGAGTTGATGCCTGGAGGGTGCGGAAAGGAGCCAATCATCCAGGTAGGGGAAGACCTGGAACCCCTACAGTTGCAGGTGAGCTGCTACTGCTGCCATCATTTTGGCAAATACTCTGGGGGTTGTGGTAAGACCAAAGGATAGCACTCTGAACTGGTAATGATTGGCCCCAAGATGGAAGCAAAGGAACCTCCGAGAGCATCTATCCATTTTGATGTGATAGTACACATCCTGGAGATCCTCTACCAACATGGACCCTGGGGCAGAACCAGTGACCTCCTTGACCACGTCTCACTGAAGTCTGATCACGTGTGCCATGTAGTTCAACACACATACAGAGAACGCTGCTGAAGTGCAGACCCACTTCCCAAAATGGTTCATGGTCCTAGACTCTCGGTACGGTGGATGGACTGTGGAGCTCTCCTGAGCACACTCCTTCTTGGTGGCTACCGCCACCACCATGGCATCAACTGGGGATCCCTTTGGCCAGTGCAGTTTGTCTGATGGGGCAATGAGGATCTTATCAGGGTGTTTGGGGATAGGATCCACTGTGTCGGGCTCCTTCCATTGCCGAGATGTAATCATATCCACCAGGGGATCCACGTGGAACTCTCCTGAGCAAGCTCCTTCTTGGTGGCTGCCGCCACCACCATGGCATCGACTGGGGATCCCTTCGACCAGTGCAGTTTGTCTGATGGGGCACTGAAGACCTCATCACGGTGTTTGGGGATAGGATTCACTGTGTCGGGCTCCTTCCATGCCAGAGATGTAATCAGATCCACCAGGGGATCCACGGGAGGGGATACCCAGGACGTAGAGGGTCCTGCGTCAAACGCCTCCAAGAACACCAACTCATCAGGGTTGGGTTTTTGGGCAGACCACCCCCCATGCTGGCAAAGGATCTCCATGATGTCAACACAGGAGACATCATCTGGGAGTGACCGAGGGGAACCCTCCCCTTCCTCCAAGTCGGTGCTCTCCATAAGAGATTCCGGCGAGGAGTCTATGTGTCTTCTTTTGTCCAAGGAACCTCCTTCGAGGGGTCTCTGGGGAGGACTCGAAAACTTCAGGCTGCTCCTGTGGAGGAACTCCCTGGGGCAGAGCGACAATAGGCTGTCCCTGAGAGGGCATGATGGAGGAATCCATCCCAGACAAAGAGGGAGCCAGGACGGACTTTGAGGATGAAAGTGTCAAGGGTCTCAATGGAATCAAGAGGACCCTCCCCACTACACCACATCGAAGACAGAAGGAGAATAAACCCCTGGAGCAGGGACCATGACCAGGGCCGTAATCCTCTGAGTCAACTGGGAAGCTGGAGCCAAACCTCCAGGGGCTGAGACTCCGAGTGGACAGCCCAGCTCGAAAAACTCAGTGCTGTCACCACCCCTTCATATCTGGGGCCGAGGCTACAGCTCTGAGAGCCAGATGGCTCCATGCTGGTTGGAACCGACCCTCTCAGGGCAATGGAAGGCATCAAGGTATCTGGTACCATCGTCGTCGACCCCTCAACGCCAAGGGGCCTCAGACCCAAGGACTCCGAACCTGGAGGTCAGATCGGAGAAGGATTGATTGGCAAAAAGGCAAACTTCATGCCCCCAGCCCTGGAGGGGGCAGGCAAGACTCCCATTTGAATCTGAGTGTGGATAAATCTCCACAAAATCCTGTCCACCTCAGCTTGGGAAAGGCCGCTGGCGGACCTGGCAGAGGATACCACAGGGTACAAAATACACATTTCTGGCTATTCTCCTGCTGCTAAAAGAATAAAAGAAAAATACTTGATCAAAAAGTGCAGAGGCACATGGCTGCAGCATGTGGCCCTGTGCTTGACTGGCTTCAGTAGGATAGGCTTCAGTAAATGAGGGCTCTGTAACATAGGCCAAATCTTGACAACAGCAATTAAACAGCAAAGCAATATTCAAAAGAATACTGTTCAATGACAGTGTTGCTAGAATTTAGACAGTGTCAGGCAGATAAATGTTCTCTGCTGTGAAAGTCCAAGTAAGTCCAAATGTTGCCAGTACAAAGTATCCCTGAAAATAGGCTTGAAGGAACAAAAAAAGGGTTTCATTTACACAGAAAACATGCCTTTGTCCTCTTCAGAAATTGCACCATGATCCAGCAGTTTGCCACAGTGCCATCTGACCATTTCAGTTCTGAAGCCTCAGACCACACCAATGCTTTTGCAAACAGCTTTATGCTTCACTAATCAGTCCAAAAATCCTAGCATACACCAGTCCTGCCTTGATCTTCTTATTAATCTTCAACAGCTTCAAGGGAGGCAGTAGGATCCTTTCCAAAGCCCCAGTCAAGAAGTCAGTATCAAAATGAACAACTTGATCCTGTCAGAGCTGGGGGGGAGGGGGGGGGGAGTGAGCATGTCCAGGCTGTAAAATCATAACTTTTGTCTAAGTAAATGAACAGTCAGCAAATGGCAGCCTTGAGCTCTGAATTACTCAAAACTGGTAGAGGCTGCAGAGAGTTAAGGGCTCTTTCAAACTGAGTTACAGAGATGTTATTTAAATGCAACAAATTCAGTAACCATTCCTTTAAAAATGATATCATTCTGTCTCTCTTCTCCCCAGAAGGACCACAGATTTAAAACTTATATAAAAAACTGTTATCCAGTCATCAAACTTCTGAAAAAAAGAACTGTTCTGCATTAGGACAAATTCTAGCTGATGTTCCATCTTCTCTACTTGGCTTCCTAATTACATAATTAATTCCCCTGGTAAAGTGATCTGCTGATGGGCTCAGTAACAATCTTTTAAAGTCTAAACACTGTGGTACCAAAGATCTATGTAACGAGACCATCTCTTTCAGACTTACCATGACTAGAGCTTAAGGAAATCATGAGTACTACTTTTTTTTTTTTAATTTAATCTTTGTTGACCGGGTAAGGCCCAGTAGGCTGGTGGCCTCTTTTCAGGGGAGACCCAAGGCGTTATTTATACCACTAGGGGAAATCTGGCCAGGGCATCATGGAATTTCCCCTACTCCTTTTGATAGGTGCCATGGGATATTTTACATCCACCTAAGCTACCACCAACTCAAGCAGATGGGGCCTTCGTTTAACATCTTATCCGTGGGACAGCACACTCATGACTGCAGCACTCCCTTTAGGTTCTATTCCCATGCCAGATTGATTGATTACTGACACACTGCAGTGTCAGTAATCAATCTATCTGGCAGGGAATAGAACCTAGAGCTTTCCTTACCAAACGTTAGTGTGCTACCTGTTGTGCCACTGACGCTAATTCTTCCAGTGCAGTATCCTCACTGCTGTTTCCCCTCAAGCTTCAGATACAGGATTACTTATGCCTGATGAAATGCATTTCTCGGTTATCTCACATCTCTGACCACACCTCAGTTTCACAATTGCTCAAATATTATGAAGCTCAACTCATCAAGGATGAACTATGAGCACCCTCTTTTTTAACTTTCAGCAGCATAGACCAGAAAAAGCACATTAAACTCATGGTCACTATATTAGATCTACACATTAATATTTTATTCAGCCAATATGAGTACATTCCTAAAGCTTAAATCTGTCTGAAACTGTATGTAACCAGAACTGACAGGCTATTTCTACTGGCCTGCAGTAACAAAACATCTGCTGAACAAGCAGATCTACTAAGACTGGAGAGCTCATTCTTTACCATCACATGAAAATCATAGGGTCTGTGGATGGGCTTCTGGAAAGGCATCATCAAAAGAAGCGCTAAACCCAATACTCCAAAACAGCGAGCCAAACAGAAGCATGTGTAAAACAAAGTGCCCCCGTTAAAAACAGACAAACAATACGAACAAAATATGTGGACCACTACATCACGGAAAGATGAGTTCACACAAAATAGTAAATTCATATACCTAGCAGCAATAGCCAGAGGGCAAGTGTAAATAGTGCTACTACATCTACCTCAGTAAAAGAAAAATTCTAAAGTCAGGAGAATGCCTGCCCCACCCAGAATACTGAGTGTAGGTCACATACATTCATACAAAAACAGGAAAAGAAATTTCAGCTTTCTGGACTGAAAAGCACATGTGAATATGCTGACCTCTGATAAGAAGCAGATGAACTAGATGTACTTCCCTTACTAGAACGTACAGTCAATAACTTCTTCAATCAACATGGAGTGGAAGGCATATAAAATGAGAATCTCAGTCATAAACAAATACATAAATGAATATAAATAAATAAACTCAGATGGCAGTATGCCATAACTGGTTAAGTCAGGAAGCTCAAAGCATGTTCAGCCCAAGGGTCCTAGGTTTGATTCCAATTTTTCTAACTCCAACCAAACCAGCTAGCAGATCAAATCCCACAGCTCATCCCTGTGGTGCTTCTACTATGTCTTATTTATTAATTTAACAAATGTTATGCAAACGTATACAATTTAAAAATGAACTGTGTAAAAAAGCAGAAGGAAATGCTGTAGTCATGTGGTCTGCAAGGATTCACTTTCCAGCATGTCCATTACCTGATGTTGTGAGTCTTGTTTTTCAAAGGGAAAATAAACTGAAGGAGCTGACAGTGAATCCTGTGAAAAGACTGTTCTGCTATAGGCACAGACCTGCAGCACTTATCTTAATGAAGACCCCCCTGAAAAAATAGCTCCAATGAGGTGTCAGCAATCTTGGCATCTAGCTTCATGACTAATGGCTGGTGAAGTCAATAAGATTTGAAATGCCAAATGTGAGTCCACGCTGTGACATCATCTATCATAACAAGCTGCATTTTAACATTTATATTGGATGTTGCTAGTAGCGGAAAGTAATTACATTGTATTGCTGAAGTAGCACTGATAAAATCATGTGCATTAAAGGAGTGTTGTTGCCAAGATTACAAATCAGTGGATTTTAAAGTGACACGTTGATTCTGATTTGTGGGCAAACATTCCATCTCTTTTCACATAGACAGCAAACAAACGCCCAGAGGAGGGGTGGCATAATGGTTAAGGTCGTTATCTCACAAATGCAAAGTACAAGTTTTGACTGTGATAACTGGTTATTGGCTAGGTGTGTAATAATCTGCTGACTTATAACCTAGTATGTACCTGTTGTTCTAAGATGTGTGTGTTATGGCCAAGCCAGCTCATTTGAAAACACTACAGTATAACATCCCTCCTTGATAACCATAGTTATGACTTAGAATGTATTATTCATCACCACTGCAGACAATGCAAAATGAGGTAATGTACTACACTGCCAGTCAGTGAGCCTTTGCTACCTCTTTGATAATGAACAGACTTCTGATATACTTTTGTTTGTTCTGTGTGTGAAAAGAAATGGAAAGTTAGTTTGCCAACAAATCAATATCATATGTCAAGGCTGGCAAAACAGGAGGAACAGGTACATATGGAGGAAAATCAACCTGCAATAAATCATAATATCCCTGCTGAGATGCAGACATGTTTTTTGTTTTCAATTAAAAAAGTACTTCGTATTGACAACAATTTTAAAAACAACCATGCTTCAATAGAAGGATCTAAGGAAGAATGCTTTTCAGAATCACAATCTCACTCCCGTAAAGAGGGAATATCAGAAAGAGTCCCACTCCAAATCCTGCACTTCAGTCTGGGAATGAGAACCTGGCAGGGAAGAAAACTTTCTTCCTGTTTTGAGAAGGATAATCATCACTCAATGATTGAAATGCTATCAAAAAACCTTTTACCAAACCCAGCCGGTTATCTGCATAAGATGAAAAATGCCTGGACTTATGCTTATTTTTCTAGGAGATCCCCTGACTAAACAGCAGGTGGATGGAAGGCCTCTGTCCCGGGGAAGAGACCTATATGTACAGTTAAGTGAAAGAAAATCCCCTTGTACCTTCTTCGACTTCTGCAAGGGTTGTTCTTCTTTCACTAGCAAAGGCAATAACACAGCTACAGAGGATGTGTCTGACCCCAGGTCCAGAGTGGTATCTTGAGGAGCAACACCAAAGGGACCAGAAAAAAAAAAAAAAAACAAGCAGTCTGAGAAACAACTGATAGCTACAGCAGAGTCACCCATCGGTGACTGAGGCAAGACAGAAGCTGGCTTGAAGAAATACGTTTTCAGGATAAGTTTTTTCCTTTTGTAGCTTGGGGAAGAAGAAATATACTTAGTGGACCCAGATCCAGGTCCAAGCAGTGAACAGAGTCTCTCAGGCAGACAGCAAAGATAGGAAGAGTCAGTAAAACCTACCTGACAAAAAAGAAATTTCTGAGGTAGACATTTTTCAGTTAGAAGCACCACACTATCCCTAGCGCTCCACGCCCCAGTAATATGTAAGAAGTGCACTTTTCCTCGAAAAATTCAGTGACTATCACAAAACATCGGGGAATCCCCACAGAAATTCTTGACTGGCTCACAGTCCACTGAGAAGCCTGACAAGTGGTCAGTGGAACTGCTACAGGTCAGTTGGAAGCTCTGACAAAAACTGAAACTTTCTGAAGAAATATTCTGTGAAGGTCACAAGGCCACCCTCTCCACTAAGGTACTAACACTAAATAAAGTTTCTGAAGTAAAATATTACAATATTTTGAAAGGCAAACTAATTTTACACAAAAATTTCCTCAGAGAACAATTTCAACTCTTGACAGAAACTAAAAAAACACCACTCAGTGAAAGGTAAGAAATGCCATGAAATATAGCATGGAAAATAAAATATCCGTCTTCTTAAAATCCAATGAGGAACTTATCTGCCAATCTAAGGAGAAGCTCTGTCTGGCCTTTAATCTTCAGAAGCCAGCAGGGGAGTGCACTTTTCTGTGGCAAAACAGTTCTGACATATATTACTTCCTACGCACTGGTTTTATTCACAGCTTCATGTTTACCATTGGCTAAGGTGCATGGAAGGAGTAATAAAGCTTTGGAAACCTGTCATTTTGGGTCCTTTCATTGGCAGAATGATTCCTATAGCTTAAGACTACTGCAGCAGTTATCTTATGCTGAATATCACAGAGTCCACCTCACCCTAATATAAAATGTATCTAGTCAGCGCAAAGTAAGAACTCTACCACCAATTCCAGCCTGACTAAAACTCCAGTCCATTACTGAGAATTTAAGGGGCCCATCCATTGAAGGGATACACTGCAGAACAGCCAGTAAAGACTAATAAAGTAGTCTGCACACTAGAGGTATGGCTCTATGGGAGCTGACGGGGAATAGATGCTAAAAAAAAGTTTCCAATTTTCTCTCCAATCAATAATGAAAACCCACAGTATTAACATTAAAACACAGAAAGAAACAACTGATGTACACAAACACTGCAGAATACTAGGCTAACTTCCACTCTGCAGCTATTTCTAGAAAAGTTGTATGGCTGAATTGGTATGCTTTGTCAAAACTCGGGAAAGTGATCTAGCCATTCGGTAGAATTTAGCTTTAAAAAGCATTAACTCTTATTCTTTTTTGATAGAAATGGGATGTCTTCTTCTTGGGCCTTGATGAAACATGCAAATACTGTACAGTTAGCGCCAGCTCAATGGCTGAGAGTGAAACAAATTCTGATTGCAGACTAGAAACCCGAGGTTTGGCTACTGACTAGTGTGCTTATGGAGTCAACTGGGGAGGGTGGTATTGAGCAGTCAACTGTGGTGTACCCATACTAAAGGAAAGGAGTTAACTCAGCCTTATGTACTACTAAGACGAGGTTGAGGTTGGACATCACAGCAAAACTCAGCAGCAAAGGTCAAAATGCCGGCCTATCAAGCAGTGCACTCATATGCTGTAACCAGGTTAGGCACATGCAGCCAAGGGATGAAACTCTGGAGTATCCATATGTCAGTGCTGTAACAGACTTGGGGTACAGATACAGAGAAAATACTACAATGGCTGAGTGGATGAGACCCCCCTGTCATTTGCTTCTCATAACCCAACACTGACCATAATTAGAGTATGAGGTACCCAAAGATAAACCAGTGCTAGAAGGCATGGAACTCCTCCCAAGAGACAATGTGGGGTACAGTGTCTGATGTTATGTGGGAACAAATATGCCCACAACTTAACAGGAGGGGCAGATAGTCAGCAAGTACACTGAATGAAAAAGACTAGAAAAAGCATGTTAAGTGTGTTGTTGTATTTCATGGCAACAACAGCACAAAGTGTGGCTAGACAAAAATGTGCAACAGGGGTTGGCCAAGTGGACAACTCTGCATGTTACACTGGTTCCTCAAAATCGTCCAAGTATAATATTACCTTTCAGGATACTTTATCTACTAAAAGTAATTATTGTTAGCAAAGCATTCTGTTCTTCTTTTTTTATTTATTAATTTATTTACTTACACAAGCCATATCTTCCCTAATTTCATATGTGATAAGCATTTCTGGAGAAAAGTCTACTTTTCAACTAAGACCATTGGAGAATCTGTGGAAACCAATAAGCCAACTCCCTTCTCCCCCATCCCTAAAAAAAAATTTCCTTGAAGTTTATTCATCAAGCTTGCAGGTGTTAGTGTCAGGAGATCCCTACTTTCCAGAGAGTAATTCCAGAAACACGAGAACAGACTCCTCTATTTACCCTGTCCTTCAACACATGGTGTCTCTGGGAGTGAAAGAAACAGTTCCTCCCAGATTGGGAAAGGTTTTTATTCAAGGATGTTTTTATTATCAAAGAAAGAAATGTTTGGAAACCAGTTCTACATCTTTCTTTCCTAAACGTGTTTGTGATAGTACCCAAGTTCAAAATGCTGTCACTTCACAGCTGTTACCTCTTCCTCCTCATTTAAGTTTCCTGGTAACATTAGATTTTTTTAAATGATTCTTATCATTACATCCCTATTCATTCAGACTTTATGCATTTTTAAGGTTTTGTGCGTTTGGATTACATTATCAGTTCTCTGCCTCACCCTATGGACTATCCACTGCACCAAGAGTGCTCACAAATTGTATATCATCAGTTGTAGCTTATTGCAGGCTCCAGGATATCCACATTTTTCCATATTTAGACAACTTGCTTATATTTGCAGAGTAATTTTCAAAGTAGTAAGAATCTCTCACTTGGGAGAGAGATCTCTTACACAAGCTGGTCCAAGAAACATTCAAAAGTCTTTTTGACTCGTTCACATAGGATTTTTTCCTGAGGTGTCAGCTAGACACCTCAGTTCACCGAGCTTTTCTTCCACAGGAAAAATAAATCTAGATCTATTTTTATAGTTTTCCACTCAGACTTCAGTCACTGTCAGGATATACCTCAGGACTGTGGCCCTCACGGCATCTATGATTCTCATGATACTCCTGGGAAAACTCCACATGAGAAAGATACAATGTTATCTATAGTCTCTTCTGTCCCAGCAGCAACAGCCTTTGTCTTTTCAAATACCAGTGCTGTGGTTTGTCAGAAAGAAATCATTTGGTAGAGACAGCAAATTTCCCTAAACTCAGGTCTCCCCTTCTTCATCCCTGCTCCAAAGCAGTCAGTCACCTCAAATGTCTGGGACTGCTTGGAGAACAGTTTCAGGAGGGATAAAAGTTGGAGGTGTCTAGGACACCAAGGACAGAATGAGTACATTAATATACAAGAAATGCTTGCCCTGATCCAGGCACTCAACTCCCTGAACCGTATTTGGTCCCCAGAACCTATTCAAGTTTTTGTAGACAATACCACAGTCATGTGGTACATCAACAAGCAAGAGGGAAGCAGGTCATAAACCCTTTGGAGACTAGCCATATTATCCTGGAAATAGAAGTTATGTCCTTACCATAACGTTCCATGTGGAGTGTTCATCTCGCCTTTGTTCTTACACATGGGTTCGGAGCCGATCCTCGGCTCCGTGTCGGCCGCTTGCAAGCTCTGCATCGAGAAGAAGCTCGAGACAACCTAATACCCACAATCCCCCTCTGCCTTTACCTCAGATCTAGTTTGCAAGCAAACCAGTAGTCAGAGAGAGCACACTCATGCCAATATCCCATATGCACAGAAACTAAGAGTCTATATATATATATATATATATATATATATATATATACATATACACACATATATATACATGTCAACTATATACACAACAACTGCAATGCAGAAGCATAATGCCCCAGACCAGGCACCAAACTGAACGCGTTCTTCCTAAGGGCGGAGGGTGGGAATGTAAGAACAAAGGCGAGATGAACACTCCACATGGAACGTTATGGTAAGGACATAACTTCTATATGTGATAGTGTTCAATCTCGCCGTTTGTTCTTACACATGGGTAGCGTCCCTAGCTCCTTGTTCCTGAGGAACTCACGGAAGGACGTTCTTGAGCACAGTGGAACCAAAGGTTGCCCTGTCCCTAGAAACTTTGTCTACCTTATAATGAGAAATGAATGTATGTGGCTTAGACCAAGTAGCAGCCGCACAAATAGCGTCTAGTGGTAGGCGGGCTGCATGAGCCAGGGATGTAGACACTGACCTTGTGGAATGTCCTTTGGGTTTGTGCAAAAGAGTTTGATTTGAAGAATCATAGACATAGATGATACAATCAGTTAACCACTTAGAAAGAGTTCTTTTGGTAACAGGTACTCCTTTCCTGTTATCAGCAAAGGCTACAAAAAGTTGATCAGATTTTCTGTGATCTTTTGTTCTATCCAAGTAAAACCTTAGCTGTCTGTGAACATCTAATTTGTGCAACATATACTCCATTTTATTGGAGTGATTCTTGAAGAAAGTGGGTAATTCAATGGACTGATTAATATTATTAATAGAACAAACTTTAGGAAGGAAGGATGAATTAGTGCGAAGAGAAACTCTGTCAGAATGAAAGATCAAATAAGGGTGCTTAATGGAGAGAGCTTGAAGTTCAGATACTCGCCTAGCGGATGTAATGGCTACCAAAAAGAGGGTCTTCCATGACAAAAATTTCAATGGGCAAGAGGAGGCTGGATCAAAGTGAGGCTGCATTAACTCAGATAACAATAAGTTTAGACTCCAAGGTGACGTAGGAGATCTAATTGGTGGTCTAATATGAAAAGCCCCTTTTAAAAAGGCTTTACAAAGTCTGTGGGCCATAACAGGAGCCCCACATTCTTCCACATGGAAATTAGAAATGGCAGCCAATTGAACTCTTAATGTGGCAGGAGAAGCACCCTGATGGAACAATTCTGTTAAAAACTCTAATATTTTATTCAAAGGAGCTATGACAGGGTCCACTTGCTGTGTATTCGCCCAGAATACAAAGCGCTTCCATTTACTAGTATATGTTTTAGTAGTGGAAGCCTTATGAGAAGCCACTAAAATATTCTGAACTGCAGGCGAAAGAAGATCAGACCTGGCAAAGTTGGGAATTGGAGCAGCCAAGCTGCTAGATGGAGGAAGAAGAGCGAGGGGTGGGGAGCCCCTGATGAGTGAGTCAATAGATCTGGCTCTGGGTCCAGGATCCAGGGTCCCCGAATGCAGTGTGTCATGAGGAAGGGAAACCAAATTTGACGAGGCCAGAATGGGGCAATGAGGATTATTGTCCTGTGTAGGTTTTTGGCTTTCTGGAGAAACTTTGATATCAGGGGGAAGGGAGGAAATGCGTATAGGAGTCCCGGGGGCCAATCGTGAATCAGTGCGTCCCTGGGGACTTCCCCTGGAGGGGGTAATAGGGCAAAGTAGCTCCTGCATTTGGCGTTCATTGGAGACGCAAACAGATCGCAGGAAGGCTGGCCCCACGTGTGAAAAATCTTTTTCGCAACTGACTGTTTTAGGGACCACTCGTGCGGTAACAGTATTGCTCTGCTCAGCCTGTCGGCTATGACGTTGGATGACCCCGGGATGTGCGTTGCTATCAGAAAGCGACCCGTGGACTCCGCCCATTGCCAGATTCTCATGGCCTCTCTGCATAGCTGATAGGACTTGGTTGCCCCTTGCTTGTTTATGTACCAGACTACCGACATGTTGTCCGTCTGAACTGCAATAGTTCCCAGAGGAAGAAGGGAAGCAAAGTGTTGCAACGCTAGAAACACTGCCCTCAACTCTAGAACATTGATGTGCAGATTGTACTCTAAATTGGTCCATTCGCCTTGGACTGTCTGTCCCTGAAAGATGCCCCCCCACCCTATCAGGGAAGCGTCCGTGGTCACCGTAACTGTAGGCGTGGGTAGCACAAATGGTCTCCCTTTGGAAAGGTTGCACGTCTGAAGCCACCAGTTTAGGTGTGTTTTGCATGTGTTCGTTATAAGAATCTCGTGTGTTAGAGGTAGTTGTTGGAACGACCATTGTGCAAACAGTAGCCATTGTAGGACTCTCATGTGCAGTCTTCCCAAGGGTATTGCAATAAGAGAAGCTGACATGAGTCCCAAAACCTTCAGTACTAGTTTTGCTGGGGATTTCTTGGACAAGAGAAGAAGACGTATGTGAGTCTGAAGTGAAAGTATCCTTTCTGGAGGAAGTCTTAGAATTAACTGATGTGTATTTAATTCCGCTCCTATGAATAAGATACTCTGTGATGGCTGTAGTAAGGATTTTCCGAAGTTTACGGAAATTCCTAGGTGAATACACAGTTGAAGAGTATAGTCTCTGGCCTGTACTAGTTGACGCTGGGTGGTGGCAGAAAGGAGCCAGTCGTCCAGATACGGAAACACCTGGAATCCTTGGCGTCTCAAGTGAGACGCTACCACTGCCATGCATTTGGTGAAGACCTTGGGGGCTGAGGTCAGACCAAAGGGCAGGGCTCGAAACTGAAAGTGACTGGCACCCAGCCGGAAGCGCAAATGATCTCTGGATGCCCTGGCCATTTTGATGTGGTAGTATGCATCCTTCAGATCTATTGAGCACATCCAGTCGTCCTTCTGTAAGAATGGAAGGATCGATTGAAGCGTGACCATTCGGAACTTTTCTTTCTTGACGAAGGTATTGAGGTCGCTTAGGTCCAGAATGGGCCTCCAGTCCCCTGTTTTCTTTGGAACTAAAAAGAACCTTGAGTAAGTCCTGAATCCTTTCTGGTCCGCTGGGACTGGTTGGATGACTCTTTTTCTAGCAGCTTTGAAATTTCTATAGCTGCTGGCTCTCGCAGATGGGGCGGTACATCTGGGAGACTTTTCTTTGGAATGGGATGGGAAAGAAATGGTATATTGTAACCTCTGGTAACCACGCTTTTTACCCACTTGTCTGTAGTTATGTTTTGCCAGGCCTGAGGGTATAAAGCTAAGCGACCCCCGACTGCCTCCAGAGCAGGACAGTCGGGCCTCCTCTCAGGAGTGCTGGAAAGGTTTACCAGGGAGTGTATCCCTGTCACCTTGATTCTGCGGACCCCTCTGCCGCCAGGGCGGCGTCTTCCACCTCTGCCCCTCCTCTGCCTCTAGAGGGCATCACCCTGTGTGCCTGGGAAAGATCCTTGGGGTTTTGAAACCACATTTTTCCACCACGTTGCCCTTTGGGGTACGGTCTGGTTGGGGTGGAAAAACGGACTCCGACAGCAGACAGAGTCTTTCCCTCCTGCTCACACCGGGTAAGGGTCTCCTTTACTTTGGGGCCAAAAATAGTGGCACCGTCAAATGGGGCGTTAGTAAAGGAAGACTTGAAGGCTTCCGCAAATGAACATAAGTGCATCCAGGATTGTCTGCGAAGAGCAATCGCTGAAGCTGCTGCCCTACTCGAACCTTCGGCTGCGTAAGAGATCAGCCTCATGGACGAGTTCACAATGGATGTAAGGGTATTAAGCTGCGCTGTCACTTTCTCTGAGACAGCAGCATCTGTAGTACCCTGGAGGGTATCTCCCAACTCTTTGACTAGATCCCTCTGTAGTCGTGTAAAGTGGGTCAAATAGTTCAGGGATCGCATGGAAAAAGCCGCTGAACTAAAATGCGCTTCCCATACCTGTCCATAGTCCTAGAATCTTTATTAGGGGGATGGACAGATGAGGAAGATTCCGACATCTCCTTTTTCGTGGCCGCTGCCACCACCATAGCATCAACTGGAACTCCTTTTGTCAAGTAAGTTTTGTCCTGGGGTGCAGTGATATACTTATTGGGCTTCCTAGGGACTGGTTCCACTGTGTCAGGAGCCTCCCACGCCCTTCGAGCAATAAGTTCCATTAATTCATCGAAGGGCGGAGTGACCCAGGAGGAGGAAGGGCGAGCACCGAATGCCTTCAGCAAGACTGACTCATCCTCAGAAGGGGGAAGGGACTGCCAGTCACCTCTCTGTTTCAGGATCTCCAATATGTCAGAAAAAGAGACATCTTCTGAAGGTGACTTAGGGGACCCTTCTGACTCATCCAAGTCAGTATCGGATGTCAAAGATTCTTGTGGAGAATCTAAGTGTCTCCTCTTACACAACCTTTTCCTAGGGACTTCTTCGTGGGGAGCATACGAAGAAGCCTCCGAGGAAGAGGGGGCACCCTCCAGGGGTGGCTGAGACACCGGTGCTCGACGCTTGGTTGTGGCCGTGGGTGCAGAGGAGGATAACGGCCCTTTATGGGGAGGAGAGGTTGCTTCTACTGATGTGGTTGTCTGGGTAGACAACACCTTCCTCATGAGATCGAAAGCCCCGGGTCCCGAGTCGAAGAATCTCCCAGTTCCGAAGAAATGGGAAGAATCCCCGAGACAGGCACCGAAGGCATCGACCCCAAGGACGGAGCCGAATCGATCCGCGCCGAGGCCCCGAGGGGAAGAGTCGGAACCGAAACGTCGGTTCGACTCTCGGCCCCGGAACCAAGGACAGATCGTCGGCTCCGAGACTCCGGTACCGGGTCAGACGGAGTCGAGGTGAGGGGAACAGACCGAGAAAAGGACGGTTCTGGACCCGAGGGCTCCACAATCAGAAGATCAACCTCTTCCGGCTCCAAAGACTGGACAGGTCTCGGAGGAGGAATGGATGGAGACAATGGAAGGCCTTCAAGTTTCGACACCAACTGGGTGGAAACCGAAATAAGTTTGGATAGGGCCGAATGCTCCAATAACTTCTGCACCACACGATCCACATCGACATCGGAGAGCTTAGAAGAAGAACGGGTCGAAGGAACCGAAGACGGAGCCGACCTCAATAGAGTCGAGGGAGGGAGCTCCATCACCGGTTCCAAGACTCGAGGCTCAGGAACTGATACCAGTTGAACACTCGGCCCCGAAGTCTGTGGAACTGGTGATCTAACTTTACTCGAAGAGCTCGGAGCCGATGACTTGGGCTCCGACGTCTTCGATTCCTTCGAGGATTTGGATGCCTGGTCTGAAGCATCCAGAGCCTCCTGAAAGGAAGGTTTTAATAACCCCCTGTCCATGAGTTTCCTGCGCCTATCTGTCATGACCCTCCCACTAAAAGAGTGACAAATTGAACAGTCCTCTTGTAAGTGGAGAGGGCCAAGGCAGTAGACACAGGAACTATGGTTGTCAGTAACTGACATTTTTTGGCCACACTGGCAACGTTTAAAGCCTGATTTAATTTTCTCAGACATCTTACAGGTAAGAGAAAAAGTCAAGTCAAGTAGAGAGACAAATCCAGTAGAAACAAAGTCGAATCCGACATAAAGTCAGTCCGGTTGTCAAATTTTAAGTAAGGGGTGGAAGGCCCCGAAAACCTTAACCAGTTTAAGTAAACTTAACGGTACCGAGAATTAACCTTACCACACACACATACACAATGTCTACCAAAAAGTTCTTTTAGAACAAATTTTACTTCAAATATAACAAAATAAGTTATATCTTATCTGAAGTCGCTCGAGCTAGATCCCAGTGATGCGAACGCAGCAGCGGCAAACTAGATCTGAGGTAAAGGCAGAGGGGGATTGTGGGTATTAGGTTGTCTTGAGCTTCTTCTCGATGCAGAGCTTGCAAGCGGCCGACACGGAGCCGAGGATCGGCTCCGAACCCATGTGTAAGAACAAACGGCGAGATTGAACACTATCACATTATAGCTTCCCAGCACAATCTCATTCTACAGGCATTCCACATTCTGTAAGAGCAAAACTGTGTGTTGGACAAGCTAAGCAGGACAAGGGCAGACCCTCATGAATGGAAATTAGATCCAGGGGTTTTCCAGTATTTGATCCATCTGTGGGGAGTTCCTCAAGTATACATTTTTGCTTCCTTTCTGAACAATCATCTGGCAAGATTTTGATCCACAGCTCCATTCAAGAAGGTCTGAAAGACAGATGCATTTTCTTTTCCTTGGGCAGGAATGTTCCTGTATGCTTTTCCACCCTTTCCACTGATATCCAGGGTACTTCTGAAGATTCAGAAGGAATCTTCCAAGATCACTGTGGTGAATACTTTCTGGCCCAGGCAACACTGGTTCTCCTTTCTTTTGGAAATGGCCAGGGACAACTACCACAAGCTTCCTCACAGAATGTATCTACTCATACAAGAACAGGGGTGTTTGATACAGACTGAACCCAATCAACTTGAACTGACTGCCTGGATGATAGAATCTTAATTCCCTTTAGTCACCTGTTTACTGAGGTCATGCAGCAGGTATTGATGGAGGCAAGAAAGCCATGCTAGTAGAAAATCATAAGTAGTACTCATTCAAAGCTGGTGTTTCTCTGATTTTGCAATATTTGTGTGAATTACTATCCTATGCCCTTTCTTACTTCTCCATCAAGGTTCATATATGTGTCGTTTCAGCATGTCTGCCCATGTTTCCTCCTCTTTCAATGCATGCTCATGTGAAAATGTTTTTGAAAGGTGTTTTGCATAACTGGCCTCCAAGAGCACAGGTGGCACTTCCTTGGGATCTTAACTTTGTGTTACAAAAGGTTTAACACTTGCTCCATTTGAAAGCCCACTCTACCATGGCTTTGGCATTATCTAAGGCTTTTCTCGAATGGCTTTTGCACCCTTCCACCTCCCAAATATAGTATCTTAGGGTAATCCACCCATATATTTATGGCTACTGCAGCAGTTATCAATGTGACGAACAAAGTACAGTTGTGCAAGTAAACTTACCATAACAGTAGATGGTTGAATGATCACTGCTGCAGTAGCCACTTTCTGCCTCCATCGTCCTTGTTTTTTTTCTGGCATGTTATTTATGTCAGGGTGTGGACACATCTTTTGTTGCTCCTAGCACTGATCTTTCAGGGCTTAGTCTTATTCTCTGTTAGCATGAAAGCTCTGACGGGCTTGGCACACAAACCTGTCTTTTTAGTCAGCTCAACTCTAGCTGGCTAACAGTTTGGGAGTATGGAAGGTGCCCTGAAACTTTGTAAGTTGGCCAGCCGTTATATCCTTGGCAGGATATAACCCCATATAGCTAAGGCTACTGCAGCAGCATAATACATATAATTGTGCCTTAAGAATTCACATTTTTGCAAAATGAGCTACTTTATGACTATCAGGTTCTAAATTAAACTCATTTTCAATGTAAAAGTGAATGTGATTCTCACACATTATTTGTTGTGGAGTATCATGGGGATGATACAAGAGCACCTAGCACAAGCAAACAGCAGGATAGCTTTGATATAACTGGACTACTACAGCCTAAGAATATTCAGTTGGACAAATGGTAATAGTTATTATTCTTGTTTGTAAAATAAAGTGCAAACAGAGTAGGAGAATCCTTCCTATATTCTGAGAAAAGTGAGATACAGTACCTTTCTTTATGTAGTGGAGTTGCCAAGCAACATGCTGCAACACAAACTCTACCATGTTAATATGATGAAACCAGACCATGGCAGAGAGGCACTGATACATATTATTTGCAGTGGTTTACAGGAGGAAGCATAGCAGGATCTGATAGCAGATTTTTTCATTCAGGCTTGGTCTGACACCTCATTGGATAAGGTACTGCTGTCACAGCGGCCATCTCCAACCAGAAAATCTGAACAGTGCTACAGCGGTTTAGGGACACAGTCACTGCCAGGTCGAATAGCAAAGGGTCTTAGTAGAAATAATATGGGATAAGGGGTCATCAGTTTCCAATATCACATTGCTGTAAAAAAATGTCTGAATCTTAGCCATTAATATGAAAATTATGTTTAGTATTATAAAACAGGGATTTAAACATATTTAACACCGATGCAGGTACCTCACAATAGGAAGGATTTGAATTAAATTTTATCTGCTTCCTGTATCAAATGCTTTTTAAGCATCTAGTGAACACGTTACATCATCAGTTGAGAACACATCATCTATTTTATTTTTACATTAAAGTAGCATTGCCAGTAAGACAGGATTAATGATAGATATTCTTTTCCCAGAAATAAGGCTATACTGATTTGGATGAATATTTTTTTTTAATAAAAAGGGTGGGATACAGTATCAGCTTAACAAGGCTACTGGTCTGTATTTGGCTAATAAAGTGCTGTCCTTTGTTGTTTTTTTAATAAGGATAATTTTAACAAGTGAGAAATATAGGTCTGCCTCCAAATTACACTTTATAGGAGATAATATGGGGCTGTTGTATAAACATATGGCTTGTAAACGTCTACAGGACAGAGCATTAGGGCCAGAAGGGTTATTCTTGGGTATAGACAGTTTAGTATCTGTAATTACTTGAGCTGTAATTCCAAAGTCAGGAAAACATAGCCATGGTTGAGTAGAATTCTTAACTAAATCGAATAATTTAATTATCTGAAGAAAGACAGACTGACCTGTAAATACCCAAGAAACATTGAGAAAAAGGCTGTGAAAATTCTGTTTGATACAGAAGTTAAACTTGTGGTACAGGGAAACTATGGCCTGAATATAATTCGACTTCCTGCCAGCAGAATGTTATGAACAAATTCTCGACATGATTTGACTTCGTAATTTCTGTTTCTTACAGTAATCAATGTTAATTAGATACTGAATTTGTGACAGGAGGGACATACTAGCCTAATCTGCAAGAACACGGAAAGAATCATTATGGACTTTATCGACAAGCAAATCTGTAATCTCCAAACTCTAGACCCAACCTAGTTCAGATTTGTTAAGGGTAGATCATACCTTTCAAACCTGGTTGACTTCTTCAAGAAAGTCACCAAGGCCCTGGATGAGGGAAAGACAGTACATACCACCTACCTTGACCTAGCCAAGGCATTTGACCCAGTCCCCTACTCAGATATTATAGATAAACTCTCCCAATTAGGAATCAACCCCTACATCACTAGATCGGTAGCCAAGTGGCTCACCGACAGGACACATACTGTCAAAGTGGGCGACTTCACCTTTAGCAAAAGACCAGTCACCAGTGGCATACCACAGGGTTCTGTGTTGGGCCCTTTACTATTCAGAATATATTTTTCAGACATCCAGACAAACAAGGATAGCCTATAAATAACCAAGTTCACTGATGACTGCAAATTGGGGGCAGTCATTGAGTCCCACAAAGATGTTAATATACTGCAGAAAGGGTTTAACGCAGACAAATGACTGGTGCCAAAACTATGGATTAAAGCTAAAAGAAAAAAATGTATTGTTATTCCTTTTGAGATAGGTGACATCCCTTTTACATAATAGACAGCCCCCCCCCCCCCCAAATGGAGACCCAGTGATATGTGATATGGGTAATCAGGATGATAGCAATCTGAAGTTTGACCACCATATATCCACAGTGGAAAGGAAATCTTTCTACATGGCACAGCTCATAAGAAGAAACATCACATCTAGATCTACGGATCTTATACTTCCATTATACTCTTCCCTCATCAGAGTTATAGTTGAGTACAATGTTCCCTATTGTATCTCACCAGACACCAGTAACAGCTGGATAGACCACACAGCTTTCTCACCAAGAAAATACAGGGTACACAAAACAAGTCTTATGTGGAAAGAGCAAAAGCCTAGTCACTGTATTCTGTCTCCTAAAGGCTGCTAAGGGTTGACCTGTGCCTAACTTACAGGGCAGTCTCTGACCCGGCCCTGATGGAAATGCTATACATTCATAGATCAAATTGCACGAGGGTCACTTGCTCCAGGGATCTTAACCTAGCCTCTAACACGGACAAATCATGCTGGAGAGATACATCTCCCAGAGACTGCCACTTCTCTGGAACAAGCTTCTAATATACATGAAACAGATCCCCTCCCTGACTCTGTTCAAATGCAACCTAGATCAATGGTTGGATGATGGCAAATTCACTCCTGGGGTGGCACCCATATCCCCCATGGACAGAGGCAGTTGGTATTAATTACCATATACTCTTACCTCTGTGAACATTGATCACCTAACCTCTGACAATTGGGGTAACTCAGGATAAATACGGAGAGGCTTGTAAGGGCCCAAGGGCCATTAGCCTAGTAACCTTCTATAAACCTACAAACTTATAATAACTGACTAGCATAAATGCCTCAACTACTGATAAGTGATTTTTTTTTTCCTGAAGTTTTAATTTGAAAGAAAAACAATACAAAATACCCTCTGCATATAGCCAAATCTGCTGGAAAAGTTTGTCTAATTTGTCTGGAGAGTCATTGTTTATCCAAAATTATTGAATGGCTTTAATAATCTCATATACATATATATATATACATATATATATATATATATATATATATCTATATATATATATATATATATATATATATATATATATATATGTGTGTGTGTATATATATATATATATATATATATATATATATATATATATATATATATATATATTTTTTTTTTTTGGGTGGCTGTGATCACTTGGATTTCTTCTGGGTGCTCTGGTTTCTTCCTACATTCCAAAGACATGCAGTAGGTGTCTAAATTAGCTCTAGGTGTGCATGTGTGTGTGAGTGGGTGGTACAGATGAACTACCGCTGCAGAGCTAGCCACCCGGTGGTGTAAACCTTAGCTCAAGATGACTGTCACTGTTGAAAGTGACACCCTGACCCCATGTGCAAAATGGCAAAAAAGGGGTTGAGGAAGGATGGATATATATTCCTTCAGGTTGCTGCTGATGTTCTTGCTTTGCCAGTTTCTATTCTAATAAACCGCTCTATCACGGAATCCACAGTCCCTTCCATCTGGAAGCAATTTTATACCCTTCCAATACACAAAGAAGGAAACTCCACAGATATAACTAATTTTAGACCCATAGCCATACTCTCACCACTTTCCAAAATTCTGGAAAAATGTATACACAATCAAGTCCTACACTACCTTCTGCAAGAAAATCTACTCACACCTACCCAACATGGCTTTCATCCCATGCACAGCACTACACCAGCTCTCCTGCCTTTCCTAAACTCTGTATCACTAGCTAGAGACAGTAACAAACTTATTTCCTTTCTCTTCATTAACTTCTCTAAAGCCTTTGATACAGTCTCTCATAAACTTCTCCTTAAACTAGCAAACTTACACTTCTCTCCATCCACCACATCTTGGTTTAACAGCTATCTCTCTGATAGACTCCAATCAGTCAAATGACTCTCAGCTTTCTCCCCTCTTCTTCCTGTTAAAGCGGGTGTTCCACAAGGCTCCATCCTTGGGCCCCTTCTTTTTAACATCTTTACTAACCTTCTCTACTCTTCCTGTCCTGGATCCTCACTGATACAATATGCAGATTATTCTACACTTATCACTACTGCTGAATCACCAACTCAACTAAAATCAGACATACAGTCCTCTTTTAACTCTGTAGAAAACTGGCTGTCTGAAAACCAAGTTATCCTTAATCCAATGAAAACCAAATTACTACTCTTTCTCCCTAAAAACCTTAACCACATAAAGTCTTCCTTCTCCATACTGTCACAAAATAATAATGTTACTACTGATGATAAACTAACCTTTGATTTACACGTCAATAATTGTATCCGAAAAACACATCCCAAGCTAGGTCTCCTCTATAGAAACAAAAAATATCTTACCAGAACAGCAAAACTAACCCTTTCAAATGCCTACCTCTTACCCATTTTACTTTATAGTTCCCAAATTCTCACCAGCCTCAACCCTGGACTATTAAAGTTAGAAACAACTTATAACAAGATTGCCAGATTTGCTGCCCAAAATTCTTACAAATCTCATCACTGTCTCTCACTAAAAGAACTAAATTGGCTAGAATTACCTAACCTGCTTCAGTATAATCAGTTTCAGATTATTCATTCCATTCTCTACAAACCCTCTTTCTGTCCGACTATCTCATCTCTAATCTCTCATTACCTACCCACTAGATTACTCTGCAGTTCTGAACAAGGCCTACTAAAAATCTACAAACCAAGGACCAAAATGGGTCACCTAGTCTATAGCTTTAACCCTTCCAAGGCCTGGAATAGCCTACCACTGGATATGATCCCTTGAACATCCCAATCAATTCAAAACCGCTACAAAAAATACCTTCATGAAAAATGGACTTGCCAATGTAATTATCCCCCGTAAACGCTCCCCTATAACCTTCTACTTCTCTTCTCTCTTCCTTCCCTTCAATAAACAAACTTACTACTTTATCTTCTCCTCTTGGTACATCACTGTACAAATATAACTAGTAAAATATTTCAACTATGTAACTATTGCACCATTTTGTATATAATATGTAATTATGAATGTATCCTCTTATGAATGTATTTCTATGTATTTCACTTGCCACAGTTTAATGTATGACACTGTAATGAAATAATGTGTGGTACTGATGAATGTAATGTGTGGCACTGTAATGCAGTAATCTGTGGTACTGATGAATGTATTTAATATGTAAAATTTCTGTTTTCTATTGAAGCCTTTCTCCTCGGGCCTCCACAGAAAATGGGCATTTGTAGCCCAGTCAGACAAACCTGATCAACAAATATAAAATAAATAAATATATATATATATATATATATATATATATATATATATATATATATATATATATATATATATATATATATATATATATATATATATATATATAAAATACACGTATCCCTCTTTTTCGCTCTCTCTCTCTCTATACATATATATATATATATATATATATATATATATATATATATATATATATATATATATATATATATATATATATAATTGCAATAAGGTAAGGGATAATTCTCATTTTCCTTTTGTATGAAGGTATTAAAGGAGTGGTAAGACAGACATTTTGGGAAAATACTAATTTTACCTCAGTATTGCAAAAGAGAAGGAGAGGTAAAAAAATAATTCAGTCTTACATATTTCTTATTCTTAAGCCAACAAAATAAAACATCCGCAGGATTTTCCAACAAGATACAGATATAGTTGGAAACATTTGATGTGTGTTCCAGTAGCACTCAGTGGGAAATAGCAAATGTAATTAATTCTGCAACACGTAACATTATCTTTATTGCCTTGTATTATGTATGTCAAGGTAGACCATAAATGGCTATACAACTGGTTATCAGTAGATATGTTAAAATAACTGATGTCGCATTGCTTAAGTAAACTTCACTACTGGCCATCTATTACTCAAAGTGTGCTTTACATAAAGGACTTTTTTGGGGTGAATGCATTTAACACTGTATTGTAAATGTCGAATCATTAGTTTGTGTGTGTGTGTGTGTGTGTGTGTGTGTGTGTGTGTGTGTGTGTGTGTGTGTGTGTGTGTGTGTGTGTGTGTGTGAATGTATTTAAACAGTATGTTAAGGTGCTGATTATGTGTGAAAGATTGTTTAAATGTTTTGCCTAATGGTACATTATGCTGATGTGGTACACAGCAGTGCCTTTTGGGACCACCTTTGATAAAATGTTGTATTATAATGTTCAGAAGGCTGTTGTGATATATAATAGTGTGTTTTTATATTATGCATAATAAAAATAAGATACGGTGCACTTAAACCCTATTTACTACTTTGTTTTGAAAGTGCTTCAAATGAAATGTGTTAGTTACATAACTATTTGGTGTGGTGTTACTGTGAGTGACAGTGCTGCAGTAACTGTAAGTAGTAGTTATTTCACACTTCACATATTATATGAGCAGTAAGAATACTGCTGTAGGAAGTCAGTGGAGTAAACAGTACAGTCTGGCATACTGTGGTTAAAGTATTAGGTACGGTGAATCAATAATTGCAATATGTGGTGGTGCTGCGGTAGCGTTGTCGCCTCACAGTAAGACACTGTCCGGTTCGATTCTCAGCTACAGCGTCTTCTGTGTGAAGACATGCATGAATGGGCGTACCTTCGTTGAAGGTTGTGCGTCAGGCCTGGCAAGCCGGTACGTAAAAATCAACTGCCAATCATTAGCAGACCGGAGTTCCGCTGTGGCGACCCCTAACCGGGAAAAGCTGAAAGACACAAGCAAGTAAAACTGCAGTTAGCAAACATAGCTCATCAGTGATGACATTTTACATTTGCAGTGGGTAGCATATGTGCAGAGTTTAGGATTCAAGAGGCGCTAACATTAAGTGTGCTGTAGCAGCCTTAGAGCACATGTAGTGAGAGCAGTATAAATGCAGCTAATTTACTGTAGGAAAAAATGTGTGACACAGTCTTAGCACTTCTAACTAGCAATATATACAGAGTTGATTTACTACATTTGGCATGGTGATGGAGCCGAAAAACAGCTTATTGTATTTCTCAGTGTTTGCAGTGAGCATTGAAGGAACAGTGACATTATTACTTAAGATATGGAATGGGGAAATGAGCAAGCTGTGTGGAAATTAATCAAGATTAGAAAACAGCAGATTTATGAGGTATCATTTCATATTTAATTGTTATATACAAGAACATTTTGCATAAATAATTTTTTCAGGCTGAATAAATGCAGGAAAATATTAATTTGTTAAATACAGTAAGTCTATTGTGATTACTGTACAATGTTGCTGACCTTTATTAAAAGAAGGAATGAAAGAATGGTTAAGTTGCTTAAGGAAATGCATGCATGTGCATACACGTTTTAAATTTGTAAGATACTTTCTAGGAACTGATTTACTGCATTTCATAAAATACCCTTTTCTAGGTCTGAAAAATATGATTAACACTGGAATTAAAACAGTGCACATACTGCAGTTTCTAAACCTGGGGAGTCAAACATGAGGCCCGCCACACTCCCATATGTGGCCCTCAGCACACCCAACGCTCCAGTCCTAGTGTTGCCCTGCCCTCATATACACACAGCAGGGCCACCAGCCCAGCAACCATCCACGAACCCACAACTCATCACATTCTCATTCTGCCAACATTTCAACCTATCAATCTACGAATCTGTGATAAAGACCCAAATAAATCAGGGGCAGATTGTAAACATTGTTTTTACAAATTTAGAAAATTGCTACAATAACAAGGTTTGTGTTAACATGCATTTTCGGAAGGATATGGAATCTGAAACTGAAATGTATGTCATTAGTTATTGATTATTCAATCCTCAATGATTTGACAGAAAAAAAAACACAATTTTTATGAGGGACAGACCAAAAGTATGCGGCAAATATCTGGGCATTTTGTGAAAATCTCAACAGTTGTGACATATGATAATGTTTTTCTGTACCTCAGCTACATTGTTAGATGTACATAATTAAAAAGTTTTGGTGATAGTATGTTTGCAGATATGCAGAGAATGAGCCAACTGCAACATTTTATATGTTATAAAACTTTTAAATGAAACTTTTACACCGAATACTGCTGAATTATGCATATAACGTACAAACTGGTGTTTGCTATCAGAACTGCCATTCACTTTCTGTCATTACATTTTAAAGTATGTTTTAAAATGACAGTGTCAAGTGTTTATCAGTGAATTTAAGTAATAAACTTGCATGCACTATCTCTCTTAACTGGGCAAAAATTCCTCTTGACAACTGGAAAGACAAACAGTGAAGATTTATTGAGAAAACAAAGAAAACAGGCATACAGAAATAAAGGTTAACTTTATTTTACTTGTTGACTACATGTCAATTCTGTGTTATTCGCGTATTTTTAAATTAAATTTTATCAGTGAATGTAAATAGCCGCAAAAACAAATGTGTCTATGTTATACTGCATTTTAATTCTGAGTGAAGAATCAAGTCAGTATATCACAACGACCTGAAACTTCTTAGGCTCTATCACTAAAGGCATTTCCAAATATACAGAATTGCTGATGGAAATGTGTTTTGCAGTTTTAGCATACAAATGACTGAGCATACAAGGACTTGAAATGCAGTTGCTCTTTCAAAAGAAAGGAGGTTGCACTGAGTCGGAAACCATACGCACCAGCAATTGAACAACATCATTTTTGCTTATTTGTCAAAGGAAAAGGCATAAAAAAACGCTGTATTTATTAGTTCATCACCATCCATACCGCAAACATACCTCACAACTGTCCAGAATTTCACAGAATGTCCATTTGTTTGCCTCACACTTTGGTCTGTTCCTCATAAAATGTGTAGTTTTCTCTCAATCCTAGACAAGCAAATGGCCACCAAACCTATGCAACACAGCAGCCGTCTGTCTTAACACCCTCAGATTTACAATCCTTGCCTTGCAAAAAAGTTCTGAAAAGCAGCACCATGCTTTAATGCAGGCACAAGTCCTGTGATGATATCCCCTCCACAGCAATACAAATATGTATTGTGTAATCCAAAAAGCAACAAAATGAGCTGGGGAAATGCTGACCTCCCCAGCCAAGCAGCATTAATAAGTAAATTCCATGTTAGCAATGCCTTGCTCCACATGAACAAAGCCAAAAACTATACTGTTTGGGGGAACCAAATGGCCCATGACAGGCAGTGAACGGAGCAAATCAGTGTCCCCAAGTCACTAGTGTGGGATAGACAAAAGACATCCACAAATTGAAATGTAGACTTGTTTTAAAAATAAGCTGGTACTTGTAGTCAACATAGTGGCCGGTTCTGTATTTTTGATTGAATTGCAGCAGGTTTTGGTTATTGCTTTTGGTAGTTGTCACAGAGAAATCTGTCTTTGAGCAGCAGTTTTGCTTTGTCCTTCGAGTCAGTTGGAGCGTAATATATTGAATATATATAAATATGCATAAAACTACTTTGAATCCCTTCATCATGTTTTCAAAGAAAAGAACAGTTAATGAAGAACATCGTGTGGTGCAGGAAAAGTGGCAAATGTACTTTTTTTTCTGAAGTGAATGGAAACTTAACTTGTTTGATTTGTAAGCAAAACATAGCTGTGGCAAAGGAATATAACATTTGCAGGTATTACACAAGTATTCACCCTTCGAAATATGATGAATATAGGGGAAAGATGCTGAAGAAAAAGTTAGGAGTTAGAACGGTTGCTCAAAAAGCAGCAGTTTTTGTTTAAAAGTGTTCATCAAGGCAGTGTTGCTGTAGTTCAAGCAAGTTATACTACTGCACAAAAGTAGCTGTGTCATTTAAGCCTTTTTCAGAGGACTTTATAAAGAAATATATGTTGGTGGCCACAGAATATATTTGTCCTGAAAAACGTCAAGCATTTGCAAACATAAGCCTTTCGAGAAATATAGTTACAGACAGAATTAATAAATTATTAGGAAATCTTAACAGTCAATGCAAAGAAAAAGTTGCTAAATTTGTAGCATTTTCTGTAGTAACTGATGAAAGTATAGATGTAAGTGACACAGCACAACTTGCAGTTTATAAACTTGGTGTGGATGACAATATGGGGTCTATATTATATGAGCGAATCGCACAAATTGCAAACGCTCATAATATCGAACGTACCAGACCTCAAACTTCCTATTGTGGGGGGCTGTGCCCCCCCACATCCCCCGTTAAATATATATTACAACTCCGAGATCGCACTACAGTGAGGAAAGGGCAAATATCTCATTCTTCACTGTACCGCTATCTCAGAAAAAGCACTTTGAGGTCCAGTACGTTCGACATTATGAGCGTTCGCAATTTGTGCAATTCGCTCATATGATATAGACCCGACAATATGCAGGTAACTGAAGAATTTGTGGATCTGGTACAAATAAAGGGAACAACAAGGGGGGATGATATATTTGTGAGTTTGGTAGGTGCACTAGATGAGGTGTAGAGTGGATGAAAACTGAGTTTGGCAACAAATGGAGCACCTGAAATGGCTGGTAGAAAAGCTGGCATGGCAACAAAGTTTATGGAAAAACTACTAGCTATGAACTCAGACCATCAAATTCACAATGTTCATTGCATAGTTGCTTAAATATTTATCTTCCTATTTTCCTGCATTGCCTTTATTTCAAATTATCCTTTGTAAGCCCGACCAGATTCTTTTGTCCTTTTCTCGCCTGTCATTTTTTTCCCATTCTTGCAAGTAAGAGCTTTTTAGCATGACACTATATCATACGCAACATTAATTCATCTCAATGTGTATCCACAACTTATTTTCATATGTCATTCTTTAAAACCTTTTCATTTATATCACTTGCAGTCATTTCCATTCAGCATAGCTTTACCCATTAATGCTACACTCTTAGTGTAGTACAAGACAGACTGGCACTGACAGATGCTGTTTGTATTATATTTTGCTATTAATATTATTTTTTTTTCATTTAAAAGAATAGTAAAACACATACATTCCTCAGTTTGAGCTCTGAATTCTAACCAAGAAAATAATCCAGATTAAATACCCTTTTTCTAGTAAAGCTCTAAATTTCCTGATACAGGTTTATTTGAAGAAACAAAGTAAATTATCACTGTTGGGTCACATACAAGACTGGCAGATGTTTTCTTGCCTTACTCTCCAGATTGTTTTGAGAAAGGATATGCAATTGTCAGATATGCGTCAGAGAGTATAATAAAAATATTTATCTTTCTAATTCGGGAAGCATCTGCATTATGTGCGGAGTTAAGAGTGCTGGTTTTCTTGTCTGTTTTGTAGTTTGATTGTTTTGTCATTTCCTTTTCAACAGGTTACTCCTTATGCTCAGTATCCTGCATCTATTTGTATATTATTTTCATTTAAATATTTTGTAGTTATCAGGAATCACTTTAAAAGGAAGACAGTAAAATAAAAGCGTCTGTGGAAATTATGTCTGGTATTCCTACAATAATTGTGGCAAAGTGTTCACTGAAGTGTCTGAATATAACTAAACGTAACATGGTTAACAAAGTTATAGGTCATGGTCTCAGTTTAGTTATTTCCTTTCTCAAAAGGCTTGGTCATTTGCCTTAAAAATCATTAAGACTTATTCAACAGATTTAGAAGCACGTTTTCTGAATCCGTGAAAAGACTGTAGCAACAGGAAATACTCTTAAGATCTAACATTAGCTTTAACACCAACTGCAGTGGAACCTCGACCTTCTTTAAACTAAAATAGAATTGTCTATTTTTTTTCCTGGATATTTATTGTACACCAAGAGTTTTCAGAAAATTTCAGTTTGGCCACACATTCATGTTTATTTGATATTCAAGATTCCTTTAATTTGCTTTGTCTTTCCATCTTGTAAGTGCATGGCGGTGACCCAAAAGATATCCCCAAGCCATTGCAGAAATGCCTCTGATCAGAAAATGTCACATAACTGCTGAGTACTGTCGTATCGCTTCCCGAAATATACTCATCACACACACCACACACACACACACCACACACACACACACACACACACACACACACACACACACACACACACACACACACACACACACACACACACACACATACACACACATAATTGATATACTTAAACACAGATGGGATCACATGATTTTATGCCCTATAGCAAAAAAAAAATCTAGAAGAAATCTGTATTGCAACTGTTTTACATTCATTGCTTGCTCACACCATTTCTTAACCTGTTAGACTTCTTTAAAATGGTTTCTAAAACAATGGATGATAGTAAAACGGTACACAGTTCATATCTCAACTTAGCCAATGCTTCCGACACAATTCCCCACTTGGGCATAGTAGAAAAGCAAAATAAGCTGGGAGTAATCTCTATGTCTCCCACTTGATTGCCAACTGGCTCACAGCTAGGATGAAGGAAATCAAAGCTGTCTCCAGAAAGAGACCAGTCACCAGTGTAGTCTCCTAGGGTTCAGTGCTAAAACCTCTCCTGTTGGTATCTACTTCTCTGAAGTTAAAGCCAATACCAAAGAGTTCTGGCTGATTAAGTTTGCAGATGATTGCAAGCAAGAAGTAGTTACTGAATCCCTAAATGACTCCACATGCTGTAAGAAGGCTTATCTCAAACAAATAACTGGTGTCAGAATCATGGACTGAAACTAAATGCCAAAACTGCATTATCTTATTCTTTGGAAGTCAAATACACTGGGAAACAACCAAACTGATAATATGCTCCTGAGATCTGAAACAGTTGTTCTGGATTCGGGAACTTGTGGGCAGTGACCTAAGTTTCAACTAACATGTGTCCACAGTAATAAGAAAATCCTTCTATACTGCGCAACTTGTAAACAAAGGGAGTGCCACTAAATCTAGAAATGTTATTTTCCCACTTTAATGTTGCCTTTGCCATGTATCTGTCCAGACACATGCAATAACTGGAACGCCTACACAGATACCTTACTAACAGGATACAAAACATAAGTATTATATTCTACATGGACTGCCTTAAAGCTGTACCACTATACTCTGTATCCTACAGATTGCCAAAAGGTGATGTGTCTCTGGCATACAAAGCATCCCCTAACCCAACACTGATGGACCTGTGGCACATCAGCAGGTCAAACAGCATCAGAAATACTGAGTCCAGAGATTTAAACTTCTGTAACATCAACAGAATGGTTTTGAGGGACAGGTTTACCTCCAGGAAGACACCATTCCTCTGGAATAGGCTCCCCATCCACATTAAACAAACCTCATCCCTGTCCATACTCAAGCTTGGATCTATGGATGGATAATAGAACACTCACCACAGGGCTGCCTCTGTACTACTAATGGACAGAGGCAGCTTATACATGTTTTATCCCTCACATGGGTCCCCTCAAATTATCTAAGCTATGATCCTAGTTATTCTCAAAAGAGGTAATATATAATTTTCAAACATGGGATGAGTAAGGCCAATCTAACACCAAACAGGCTTGGTTTAACTCACGCATCAAAGGGGAAACTGGATAGGCTTACAATGGCCTGCAAGGGTAGTTGGCCTAGTACTTAACTATGAACCTTTGAGTGAACTGTACTTTATCTCACACTGTTGAAGTAGAAGTCTGGGAGGGGGTCATCATCCCTTGAAGTAATTCTTACGGCAAAGTAGGCTTTCATGCAGTGTTTCCCATAAGGGGCTTGACTTCCTGAAATGTTCTCAGAGAGGGTCCTGAGGGGAAAAGTTTTAGAACAGTAAGTTATGTACTCACCATAACGTTAGATGTATGTAGTCCATCTCACCTCACATTCTTCACCTGTGGGTTCGGAGTCGAATATCTGCTCCGACTCGGCCTATTTACTAGCTCGAAAGTCTTTGATTGGCTGGGCTAAGATTCCCACAATACACTGCTCCACATCTCCAGATCTAGTTTGCTGCCAACAAAAGTATAGTATACATCACCCAAACACACACACAGCCTTAACAACAAGGTCCAACAAATTATCCAAAGGGACTCTGCAATATGAGAAGGACATGGTGTTCCTCCAAATCCTCCAGGCCTGGGGGACGATGGGAGGGTAATGAAGAATGTGAGGCAAGATGGACTGCATACATCTAACGTTATGGTGAGTACATAACTTACTGATGTTATGTAGTCCTATCTCGCCTACATTTTTCACCTGTGGGACAGCGTCCCTAGCACCTACATCCTGGGTAGCTCAATGGAAAATACGCCTGAGCACTGTGGAGCCAAAAGATGATCTTCCCCTGAACACCACATCCAATTTGTAATGGGAGACAAACGTGTGAAGAGAAGCCCACGTTGCAGCTGCACATATATCATCCATCGATAACCTAGCCTGAAAGGCTGTGGAAGTGGAAACAGCTCTTGTAGAATGTGCTCTGATTGGAAAGGGCAGACTCTTTCCCCCTGCCTGATAAATAAAGGAGACGCAAACAGCTATCCACCTAGAGATGATGACCTTGGAAACCGCAGACCCCAAGCAATTCTCTGAAAATGAAACGAAGAGCTGGTCTGACTTCCACCAATCTTTTGTCCTGTGTAGATAAAAGCGTAGTTGTCTATGAACATCCAACAGATGAAACTGGTACTCTGCCTTGTTGGAAAAATTGGGGAAGAAGACCGGCAGTTCAATGGACTGATTAATATTAGATAAGGAAGCCACCTTGGGAAGAAAGGACGGATTTGGTCTCAGAGAGACTCTATCTTTATGGAATATCAAATATGGGGGCTTGACTGATAGGGCCTGGATTTCTGAGACTCGTCTAGCTGAAGTGATAGCTATCAAAAAGACAGATTTCCATGTAAGAAATTTTAAGTTGCAGGAGGCCACAGGTTCAAAGGGTGGGAGAATGAGAGCCTGCAGAACGAAATTGAGGTCCCAGGGCATAACAGGTTGAGATGCAGGGGGATGAAGCAGAAGAGTGCCTTTCAGGAATGCTTTACACAGTCTGTGTGCCATTAAGCTAGGTTCATAAGCTACATGAACATTTGAAATAACCGCCAGCTGAACTTTGATGGTGGCTGAGGCAGACCCTTGGTAGAACAAAGCAGACAGAAATTCCAAAACAGAATCGATGGGGGCTGTGCAGGGGTCAATACCTTTGGACTAGGCCCATATAGAGAACCTTTTCCACTTACTAAAGTAGATCTTCCTAGTGGACGGTTTATAAGAGAACGAAAGAATATGGACCACGTCTGGAGAAAAATCATGACATCTGACTACGGATGGAAGTGGAGTAGCCAGGTAGTCAGCCAGTGGGTCCCCAGGCAGGGGTGAAACTGTCCCGACATATGTGTCAGCAAGTCCGGACGAGGGTCCAGAACCCAAGGAGTATCCACAATGTAAGGTTGAAGGAAGGGGAACCATACTTGACGAGGCCAGTGTAGCGCGATCAGAATCAACATGCTTCCCAAGGATAGCGCTTTCTGAATCACCCTTGAGATAAGTGGAAACGGAGGGAAAGCATAAAGTAGACCCGAGGGCCAATTCTGCGCAAGAGCATCCCTTGGAGATTCCCCCGGTGGGGGGATCAGCGAGAAGTAGCTGCTGCATTTCACATTGAGGGGACTGGCAAACAGATCGCAGCAAGGCTAACCCCATCTGCTGAATATGCTTTCCGCCACTCAGCGGTTCAGGGACCACTCGTAGGGCATGAGGATCGCTCTGCTTAGCCTGTCTACAATCACATTGGTTTTCCCCGGGATGTGCGTTGCCACCAAGGACCGTTGGGAAGCTATCACCCAATTCCACACTCTCATGGCATCCCTGCACAGAGAGTAAGATCGGGTTCCTCCTTGCGTGTTGAGATACCACACTACTGACATGTTGTTTGAGTGTATTGCAATAGCCCCTAGAGGGAGGACATCCTGAAGTGCCTGCAACGCAAAAAGGGCTGCCCTCATCTCCAGGACATTTATGTGCAAGTCTGTCTCGTGCTCCTGCCATGTGCCTTGGACCATCCTGCCAAGTTAATGCCCCCCCCCGCCCAATCTGGGAGGCATCCATGGTCACTGTGGCTACCGGGTTGTGTGGTACAAACGGTTTTCCTACATTTAAGTTGTTGGTGCATAGCCACCAACTGAGGTCCTGCTTGCATTTGCCTGTGTTTAAGATTGGATGGGATAGTGGTAGCCTTTGAAAGGACCATTGGGCGAATAGGAGCCATTGCAGGATTCTCATAGGTAACCTCGCTAACGGGACCATCATGATAGTAGATGCCATTGTCCCCAATAATTGAAGAATTAGCCTTGCCTTCACACGTCTCAGAGGCATCATCGTACGAAACTGTTGTTGCAACCCCGTCATCCTCTCCAGTGGTAGGAATGCCCTCAATCGAATAGTGTCCAACTCTGCTCCTATAAATGAGACACGCTGTGAGGGTAGCAAGGCAGATTTCTTCCAGTTTATTGTAATGCCTAACTGGTGACATAGATTGATGGTAGTATCTCTGTTTTGAAGAAGTAGATGCTTGGTGGGGGCGGAGAGGAGCCAGTCGTCCAGGTACGGAAACACCTGGAATCCTTGACGTCTCAAGTGAGCCGTCACCACTGCCATGCACTTGGTGAACACCCTGGGGGCTGTGGTGATATCAAAGGGCAGGGTTCGAAACTGGAAATGCATGGCTCCCAGCCGGAAGCATAGATGACATCTGGATGCTCTGTCCATTTCGATGTGGTAGTAAGCATCCTTCAGGTCGATGGAGCACATCCATACTTCTTTTCCCAACAATGGGAGAATCGATTGTAGTGTGTCCATCCGGAATTTGGACTTGCGTATGTAATGATTGAGTTGGCTGAGATCCAAAATGGGTCTCAGGTCCCCCGTTCTTTTCAGCACCAAAAAGAATCTTGAGTAAGTCCGTAATCCGATCTGGTCTGGGGGGACTGGTTGGATGACTCCTTTTTCTAGCAGCTGAGAAACCTCTGATGCTGCTTGATTCCTTTGACTGGGTGGAACGTCTGGGATCCGTTTGATGGGAGGGGGTGCAGAGTAGAATGGGATGGTGTAGCCTCCGGCAATTATCCCTAATATCCATCGGTCCTGGGTGATCTTGACCCAGGCTTCTGGATACCAGGAAAGTTGACCCCCGACTGGCTCCAGAGAAGCACAGTCGGGCACACCCTCAGGAATGAGAGTATGGGGAGCCACTAAAGAATCTCGGTCCCCAGAATTGCGGGGGCACCCTCTGCCTCTGGGGCGATGTCTCCCTGAATATGACCCCCCTCCCCTGCCTCGGGAGGGGGTCTCACCTTGTGCGGCAGGAAAAGGCCTTTGTGATTTCTTGAACCACATCTTTCCCCCTCCATGAGCCTTGGGATATGGACTTGACGGGAGGGAAAAACGGACTCCTATGGCAGACAAGGTCTTTCCCTCTTGCTCGCACCTGGGGAGGGTGTCTTCCACTTTGGTCCCGAACAAGGAGGAACCATCAAAGGGGGCATCAGTGAAGGAAGACTTAAAGGCCTCCGCAAAGTGACACAGGCGTAGCCAGGCTTGCCTCCTGAGGGCCACCCGTGAGCTAGCCGCCCTACTCACTCCCTCGGCATCGTACGAAATAAGTCGCATGGACGAGTTAGCGATGGAGTTGAGGGTAGAGAGCTGAGCGCTGACAGTCTAGGCCACCGCCTCAGGTACGTTACCCGCTAGAGTATCTCCTAACTCCTTAAGGAGATCTCTCTGGAGCCGCATGAAATGAGACAAATAATTCAGCGACCGCAAGGTAAAGGTAGCTGAAGACAGGGTATGCTTCCCGTACCGGTCCATAGTCCTAGACTCCTTGTTAGGAGGATGGACCGAAGAGGAAGACTCAGCAACTTCCTTCTGGGTGGCTGCCGCAACCACCATAGCATCTACCGGGACTCGCTTAGTTAAAAATTCTTTTCCTTGTGGAGTGGACAAAAATTTGTTGGGGCGTCGAGGAACAGGCTCCACAGAGTCAGGACTCTCTCACACCCTTCGACAAATAAGGTCAAGGAGCTCGTCGAAAGGTGGAGACAACCAGGAGGCGGAGGGCTGAGCACCAAAAGCCTTAAGGAATACTGACTCCTCCTCGGAGGGGATTTTGGAGGGCCAGTCTCCTCTTTGTTTCAGGATCTCCAGGATATCAGAGAATGAAATGTTCTCAGAGGAAGACTTGGGGGACCCCTCCGTTTCCTCGAGGTCAGTATCGGAAGTGAGGGACTTGTCCTGGGAGTCTATGTGCTTCCTCTTGCACAATTTCTTTCTGGGGGGTTCCTCAGGCACAGGCTCTGAGGGCCCCACAGAAAGAAGGGGACCGCTCGTGGGGGTATCCTTAGGCCCTGGCGCTCTGCTGTCCAAGGATAGGTGGGCATCAGAAGCTCTCGCCAGTGCTGTGGGGGAAGGTAGAACCAATCCGAGAGAAGTAGCTGACCTAGCCAGTGCGCACCGCATAGCCTCAAAGGCGGGACCTCCTGAATCGGAGGACCGACCGCCCTCCAAAGCTATGACCGGGACCGGTGTCCCCACAGCCGAGGTGCCGAGAGGGAGGCGTGGAACTGAAGGGTGTTCCGAGGCATCCCCCTCGGGCCCGACCGAGGAGACCCGAGTCTCGAACCCTGTGGATGGAACCGACAAGGTTGGAGCCGATGCGGGCACCGATAAACCCCGCTGTGGGATCGGAGCTGATGCAGGAACGTCCCTCGGAGCGGAGCTTACTGGCTCCGACGACAAGGATGCGCTCGGAGGAGGAATAGCAGAAACAACCTTAGGAGCCGGCTCCGGAGTCGACTGGGTAGGAGCCGAGAAAAGTTTGGCCAACACCGGCGATTGTAGGAGCCTCTGCACCACCCTATCTACATCCAAATCGGAAAACCTGGAGGACTTGGAGGAGATGGATGGAGACCTAGACCTCCTATCTGGAGAACAGTACCTCAAACTTGGTGACCGGCTCTGAATTGGTTCCAGTACAATCGGAGCGGACGCAGACTCACTAGCCACAGCTACCTCCTACAGCCCCGATGATGGTGGAGCCGAGGAAGCAGACTCAACAATAGTGATTTTAGAAGGTGGCTCTGAAGCAATAGATGGAGCCAGAGACCTTTTCTTGGATTTTGAGGATTTAGACTTCGACTGGGAGCTGGGAGCTGAACCTAAATCCTCCTCAAAGGACGGTTTTAGCAGTCCCTTTAGGATTAATTTGTTTTTCCTCTCTTGGAGCACCCGAGGACTAAAGGCGTGGCAGAAACTGCACGACTCCTGTAGGTGGATGGCTCCAAGACAGTAAACACAGACCGAGTGTCCATCTGTGATGGACATATTATAAGCACACTTCGTACACTTTTTAAAGCCCAAGGGCTTATGCTCTTTCTGCTCCTTAGACATTCTAAGGCCAACAACCGTAGCAGCCGTTACTGACAAAAGGCGGGAAACCGCTAACATAGAGACCGAGAGTCAACACAAGTACAACAAACAACCAAGGCACAGGGGAGAACCTCTAACTAAAACGGTTCTCCACTTAAAAAACTACAACGCACCAAAACGACAGCCAGACAAACACCACCATGGAGAACTAGGTCCTCTAACTGAAATGGGCCTAGCCCGAGGGAAGTTAGGGATACCACAACACACAAAAACACTCACAACTCACAAAACACTAACGCAGCAACAATAGCTATGAAAAAGCTCTATTTGGATAACAACTATCAGCAAATTTTTTCACAGGAAAAAGGTTTTAGCAATACTTAGCCACAGCCAAGTCGAGACCACGTCCGAGCTCTACAAGTGGCAAATGAGATCTGGGGATGTGGAGCAGTGTATTGTGGGATACCATCTTAGCCCAGCCAATCAAAGACATTTGAGCTAGTAAATAGGCCGAGTCGGAGCCGATATTCGGCTCCAAACCCACAGGTGAAGAATGTCGGCGAGATAGGACTACATAACATCTCATGATTTAATTCATTCTTATCATGCTTTATGAAACAGGGATGTTATTTGCTCTGGAGCTTCTTTTGTTTTGATATGCTTTCACAGGGGTCTGGAGAGTAAAAGATCAGATTTGAAAAAAGAATTGTTGAACTTACATACCAAAACAGAAACATGTTGTGAGTATTGTCAGACTGCTTTCAGAAGTGGATATATCGGGTACATGAGCAAGCTCTGACTAAATTAAAAAGACATTATGTCCTTACCATAACGTTCCATCTGTGTTGTCAATCTTCGTTCATTTTTTATGAATGGGACTCAATTCCGACCCTTGGAACAGGCTTGGGTGTTATACAGCTTACGCCAGCCAAAAAAACTCTTGCGCTAAGACTCTACCCACAATGCCCCTCTTTCTATTACCTCAGATCGAGTTGCAGCCAAACTATAGAAGGATAACAGAACCATGTCTAAGGTGAAACCTAAAAGCTCCCAGAACAAGTGTCCAAACCTCCAGAAGTCTATAGGACGGGGCAGGAGGGTGGGATGCCAAGAATGAATGAAGATTAACAACACAGATAGAATGTTATGGTAAGAGCATAACTTCTTTATTTGATGTTGTCAATCTTCATTCATTCTTGATGAATGGGACAGAGTCCCCAGCTATTTTAGGTCTTGGTGGCTCTATGGAAGGATATTCCTGAGCACCATAGAGTCGAAAGATGCTCTTCCCCTAGAGACCATATCCAATTTGTAATAAGTGATAAAGGTATGGGGAGTAGCGCATGTTGTGGCTGCACATATTTCTTCCATGGAAACACTGGAATGAAAAACAGCTAAATTGGCTACAGACCTGGTGGAATGCGCTTCAACAGGCACAGGCAACTTGCGGTTATTATGACTGCAAATGAAAGTAATACAATCCCTAAGCAGTTTTGACAAGGTACTTTTCGTGACAGGTTTAGCCAAGGTTGAACCTGAAAAGGACAGAAACAATTGATCTGATTTTCTAGACTGTTTGTTTCTGTCAAGATAGAAACGCAACTGTCTGAACATCTAGTAAATGCAAGCAATATTCACCTTTATTTGAAAAATTTAGAAAGAAGATGGGCAAATCTATAGTCTAATTAATATTAAATTCTGAGACCACCTTAAGTAGAAAAGAAGGATTGGTTCTCAACGAAATCCTAGCCTTATGAAAAATCATAAAAGGATGTTTCACACATAATGCCTGCAATTCAGAAACTCTCCTGGCAGAAGAGACAACCACCAGAAAAAGAGTTTTCCATGACAGGAACTTGAGATCACAAGTAGCTGCTGGCTCAAAGGGCTGGAGAATTAAAGATTGTGGTACTCGGGTCTCATAGAGCTATAGGATCCTTAAAAGGGGGCTTTAGACATGAAGCGCCTGTAAGAAAAATTTTACATAAACAGTGGGAAATTAAGGTATTATCATCAAACCTATTGTGGAAATTGGAAATGGCTGCTAACTGGACTTTGGTGGTGGAAGCAGAAGCTCCTTGATCAAAAAAGTGAAGCCAGAAACTCCATGACCTTGTCAACAGGGGCTGAAAGGGATCTAAATTATTCATATAGGACCAAATTGAGAACCTCTTCAATTTGCTAAGTTAGAGTTTCCTGCTGGACGGTTTATGAGAAGCCAGAAGGATTTTTCGTACTGAGGAAAGTAATTTGTTCTGCCTGGCAATTAATGGAATTGGAGATACCAAGCTGTCAGCTTGAGACTATGAAGGTTGGGATGCACCAATCCCTGCGGGTGAGACAGCAGTTCTGGAACTGGGTCCAGAATCCATGGACGGTTAATCAGGTGAGGCCAAAGGAAGGAGAACCAGACTTGACGGGGCCAACAGGGTGCAATGAGGATCACTTTGCTTCTCGTCCTTTGGGCTTTTTTCAAAAATAGGGGGAATGAGAGGGATTGGGAGAAAGGCATAAAGTAGTCCCAAGGGGCAGTGGAGGAGGAGTGCGTCTCTTGGGGACTGCTCCTGCGAGGGAATTAAGGCAAACTAGCTGCTACATTTGTTGTTTATTGGGGAGGCAAAGAGACTGCAGCAAGGCTGGCCCCAACGATGAAAAATTTTCATCGTTACTTTGGAATTGAGAGACCACTCATGAGGCAGGAGGATGCATCTGCTCAGTTTGTCCGCTATGACAATGCAGCTTCCAGGGATATATGTTACTATTAGAAAGTGGTTGGAAGAGATCGCCCATTGCCATATCCTGAGAGCTTCCCGGCACAGGGAGGTAAGATCTGGTTCTGCCTTGTTTTTTGATGTACCAGACTACTGACATGTTGTCTGATTGAATTGTAATCATCCCCGAAGGAAGGACAGACTGAAAGGCTTGCAATGCTAGAAGCACTACCCTCAATTCCAAGATATTGATGTGCAAATTGCCCTCTTGCGGGGACCTAGTGTCTTGAACTGTTCTTCCCCGGTAATGCCCCCTCCCACCCGATCTGGGAAGCGTCCGTGGTCGCTATGGTGGTGGGCGGACAAGGAGTGAAGGTTCGGCCCTATAGATTTTCCTCTGACTTCATCCACCAGGATGGATCCTTCTTGCAGTGGTTTGTTATCAAAACTGGATAAGACATTGGGTGTGTCAATACTGAACACTGTGCAGCTAAGAGCCATTGAAGTAGTCTCATATGAAATCTTGCCAGGGGCACTCAGGTTATGGCTGCTGCCATAAATCCTAGAGCTTGGAGGTTGAGAAGTGCAGGAACTGAACTATACCTGCACCCTTATTTTTTGTAGCCTGTGTAGAGGGAGAAAAGCTACACAACAAATTGTATTGAAGCGTGCTCCTATAAATTCTAGATCTTATGTTGGAGTCAGCTGGGATTTATCTCTGTTGATCGTAATGCCCAAGGACTGCAAAAGATGCAATATGAAGTCTGTGGCTTGAAGGAGTAGATGCCTGGTGGGGGCGGTGAGGGGCCAGTCGTCTAGGTATGGAAACTCTCAGAATCTGCATAGCCTCAAGTGAGCTGTTACTGCTGCCATGCATTTGGTGAACACCCTGGGGGCTGTGGTGAGACCAAAAGGCAGCACTCTGAACTGGAAATGACTGTCTCTCAGCCAGAAGTGGAGGAACCTTCTGGAGTGCTTGTCCATCTTTATGTGGCAATACATGTCCTGAAGGTCTATAGAATACATCCAATCGCTTTCCTCTAGAAAGGGAGGAATAGACTGAACTGTGACCATCCAGAATTCTGTTTGCTGAGCGAACTTGTTCAGAAGGCTGAGATCTAAAATTGATCTCCAGTCCCCATCTTTTCTGGCACTAAAAACAATCTTGAGTAAAATCTGGATCTTCTTTGGTCTGGTGGGGCTTCTTGGATGACTGTTTTTTCCAGCAGCTTTTGAATCTCTATGACTGCTTGGTCCCTCTGATTGGGTGGAATATCAGGGACTCTTTTTGGGGACTTTGGAAAGAGAGTAAAGGGAATTTAGTAAGCTCTGGTGGTGATAATTCTCTGCACCCAAGTATCAGAAGTTATCAACAGCCAGGTTGTCTGGTGCAGTGAAAATCTTCCCCCGACTGCTTCCAGAGGTAAGCAATTGGGCCTCCATTTAGGAGCACTGGTAGGGCTGTCTGGAGAAGGAGTCTCTGAAGCCCTGATAACTCTGTCACGGGGAGGGAGTCTTCCATTAGAACTCCCCCCTTTACCCTGAGAGGAGTATTTGTCATGTGTGTCCTGAAAAGGCCCTTGGGACTTTTTGAACCATATTTTTCCACTCCTCTGATTCCTAGAGTAGGATTGCTGAGGAGAAGAAAAACGAATGTCCACAGCAAAAAGGGTCTTTCCATCTTTTCTTCACCAGGCTAGTGTGTCTCTGACTATGGGGCCAAACATGGAAGATCTGTCAATAGAAGGAAGACTTGAAAGGTTCCGCGAAGTCACACAAACGTTGTGCCTTACTGCAATGCCTGAACCCACTGCCCTGGTCTTTCCCTCGGCTGCATGAGCTATGAGCCGCATGGATGAGTTCGATATGGATTCCAGGGTGGCAAGCTGAGAAGCAACCTTATCCCGCACCTCTTCAGGCACAGCTCCAGCGAGGGTATC